>NW_006433879.1:1806311-1834324 GCF_000325575.1 Pteropus alecto | reverse complement strand
AGAGAGAGAGAGAGAGAGAGAGAGAGAGTCATTCATTTTCTTCTGCACGTATATATATATAGAGAGAGTCGTTCATTTTCTTCTGCACGTGCCTTATCTCCTTTCCCCTTTGAGAATTTGGATCTTTGAATACTCCCCTTTTCAGTTATTGTTGTCTCAATTTGTCCCTAAGTCTGCTGAATATTCATTACTACTTGCTATAACAATTCTCTTCTTATTATTTAAGCTTATAATGCCTTGTTCTTAGTAAAAGTTGCACTCCTCTGCTTCTATGAGCCTGATAGTCACTTTACTCCTAATTATGTATTTTTTGTTTTTGTTTTGTTATTTTGTTTTAGATGAGCTGACTCCTTTCAGTATTTCCTGCAGTGCAGGCCTCATAGTGGAGAATTCCCTCAATTTTTGTATGTCTGGAAAGGTCTTAATTTCTCCTTTATATCTAAAAGAGAGCCTAGCTGGATACTTTATTCTGGGCTGGTAGTTCCTTTCACTTAATAGTTTAAATATTTGATTCCATTCCTTTCTGGCTTGTGAAATTTGCACTGAGAAATCTGAGGATAATCTAATGGATTTTCCTTTACAAGTTACTGTCTTTTTTTTCCCTGTCTGCCCTGAGAATTCTATCTTTGTCATTGATTTTTGATAACTTTAATACAATGTGTCTTGGTGAAGGCCTTTTTGGGTTGAGATAATTGGGTGTTCTGTTGACTTCTTGAATTCCAAGTTCCAGCTCATTCCTTAGATTTGGGAAATTCTTGTCCACTATTTGTCTGAAAATGCTTTCTAGTCCCTGCTCATTTTCCTCACCTTCGAGAATTCCCATTATTCTTATGTTTCCTCTCCTGATGGTATCAGCTAGTTCTTGTATTTCTCTTTCATTATTTTTCATTCTTCTGCTTCTCTCTTCTTCCTTCTATTTCTAGATTTCTGTCTTCGATATCACTGATCCTTTCCTGCATTTGGTCGACTCTATTTCCCAAGCTTGCAATTTCATTTTGCAACTCTCGCAGAGATTTTTTTTTTAATCTTCAGAAGATCTATTCTGTTCTTTTTGAGGGTTTCAATCTACTTGCTCTGCTAATCTTGGGTTTTTTTTAAGTCCTGAAAGTGTTGATTTGAGTTGTTTTGGATCTCACTGAGTTGTTTCAGAAGTACCATCCTGAATTCTCTGTCATTTAAGTCACGTATTTCTATGTCTGTAAGCTTATTTTCTGGAGATTTTTTCTTTCTTTCTGAGACGCCTTGTCACCTTGGTTGTTCATGGTTTTTAATGGACTGTTTCTCTGCCTGGGTATTAATGGAAATGTATTCTGTTGTTTTTCCAGAAAGATGAGTTATTATATAAAGGTCTCTCTTTAGCTTGCTGCAAAGAAGGCACTTTTCTTTTGGTTTCCTGTAGGTGGCATCTAAGCATCTTGGATCCCTGCTTTATATAAAGCCTAAATGTCTTTTTTTATCTTCTTGTAGATATTTCATCACACTTACTACTCTCAGTTTCAGTCCCTGTCAGAGTTAGGAACAGTTTCGGTAGCGTTTGCTCAGATTCCCCTGGGGCTCCGCAGTGTTCTGTCTCAAAGGGTATGGGAGAAGGAGCCCTCTGGGTTAGGGAGTGGTGCTGTGGCTCAGCCTCAGTTTTGCAACTGGGGCCAGTAAGAATCAACTGTTGTTCCTCTGTGGTCCCGTCTTGCTTCTCTGCTTTCTGCCCTGATGACTGGGCCCTGCTGCTGGCTGCTAAAAGTTTTGTCACTTCCAGGCAGGCTGATCAGGAAAGTCACCACAACTTCACCCTTCCCCCTCCTCCTGCAGGGAGCTCCAGAGGCTAGAAAAGTCCGCTTCTTTATTTCTCCCAGTCCACCGCCCGACACTCAGGGTTCTGACCTGTGGTAGCTCTTATGTGCAGATTCCATGCTCAGATGTGCTGGTGAACAGTTTGGGTGTTTTTTGTTGAATTTTAGGTGTTCGGTTTATTGTCGTTTTAAGGAGAGAGATCTAGGACGTCTCTCCCTCTGCCATGTTTCCAAAGGATCAACCTTTCTAAATTCTTTCAGTCACTGAATATTTTGATAAGACATTTCTGTTTTTTTGTGTGTGTGATATAATTAAAGCAATTAAAACAATGCCTATAACTTAATAGTCAAACACACACAGCTATTATTATAATAGATTTTAGAAAACTAAAGTGTGGAAGGATCCTTTAATTTGGTCTAGAGTTCACCATAAATGAGTTGTCAGTGCAAGTAGTGTCTTTATTACTAATAAAGTTCAAGACCTTCTCTGTATGTCAGTTGCAACTATCAAAAGAGATACTATTAAGAAGTAGCAAACTTACATATGCTTTGATAAGACATCCTAAGGATAGTAAAAATATGAAAATATGTAGAAGTCAGTACAAGGGTATTCACTGTGGAACTATTTGTCATAAGACTGGAATGAACACACATGGCTCCCAAAAAGGAACTGGTAGAATAAATTATGGTTCATCCACACAATGGAGTAATCTAAAGCAATAAAGAGAAACAAGGGATAGCTTTACATATCGTTCTTATGTGCTCTTCAAAATATAGTTCGAAATTAACAAAACAAGTTGGCCAAGAAAGTATGTATGTTATGCTACCACTTATCTATGAACAAAGCAGATACACATGTCTGTAAATTCTTATACTTGTAAAAAGTGTAAAAGATTTCCACTTTGGGAAAAATAGAGTAGAAATACTTTTCCCTATTCTTTTGCTAATTACAACAAAAATGCTGGCTCTTACATATAAAACAATATGTTCTGGCCATATTGTTGTTAGTTCTTCAGGTTTTCTCTTTGACTCATATTTTCCCAACATGGGGCTGAAAAAGTCAGTTACCTAGAAGTACCAACAGTAACAGACCAAAAAAAAAAAAAAAAAAAAGAAAAGAAAACTAGCAAAAGAAAAAAAAGAAAAGAAAACTAGCAAAAGCCTGGTCTCCTGAGCCAGGAAAAGGAGAAGCCTACCAAGACAAAATAATGACTCTGCTCTAGGCAACAGCCCAGAGAAAACAGTGCCCCCCTCACATCAGTAAAGGTTGAGCCTAGACTGCACCACTCTGTAAACAGGCACTCCAATATTGCTTTTGATGTGGTGTGTCAGTGAAGACTCAATGGAGACCTAGGACTTTCAGCTGTATCAAATAATAAAAAGTCCCCTCTCCCCTTCACAGTGTCATAGAGACCGTAAAGGAAGTCTGAATTTCATTTCCTACTCTGCAGTAATGAAGCACTCTTCACCTCTGCACTGGGGTGGAGGAAATGACAGAGAAAACTGTGGACTCTCATCACCACTCGTTGGTAATGAGAACACACCATCTGTTGTATGAGTGGATTCATGTGGGGAGCAGTAACAAGTTATAACCACCATTCTCAGATAGAAGTATCAGTAAAGGCCTAGTGGGGAGACAGAACTCTTGTTTCTGCCTAGCATGAATGAGAAGATCCCTTAACCCTAATTTGGAGGCCAATGGAGACCAAGAGGGAAAACTTGATTTTAACTTCATCTGGCCACAATAACATAATAAATCTCCCTTTCATTGGTGGAGCACTGTCAGAAAAAGCCAGCTAAAACATATGGTTTAAATAAGATGCAGAGTTTCAAAACATAATATACAACTGACAAGATTTCAATAGAAAAATCACTCATCATACCAAAAACCAGGAAACTCTTAAACTAAATGTAAAAATATAATCAGTAGATGCCAAAATAGAGATGACAGAAATGTTAGATTTACCTGAAAATGATTTCTAAATCAGTCATCATAAAAATGTTTCATTGAGCAATTATGGTATACTTGAAACAAATGAAGAAAAAAATAAAGTCTCAGTGGACAAACAAGATGTATAAGAAAAAAACAAATGGAATGAAAATTTTCAAACTAAAAAACAAAACAAAACAAAAAAAAAAACAAAAAAAACCCTAAAATTAAAAGCAAACAGACAACTCAATATATTGGGCTTAAAAGTCAAATAAAGATTCAGAGGAAAGAATAATGAACAGACAGAACAATATAAATTATCCAATCTGAACAACAGAAACATAGACTGAAAAAAAAAAAATAGCGCCTCAGAGACTATAACAAAGATTATAGTCCTGAAGCCCTTGCAGGACAGAAGAAAAAAAAGTACTTAAAATTATAGAGCTAAATGTGCTCAAAAATTATAGAGCTAAAAATGTACTCAAATTTACTCAAAATGGTAGAAAATGTTCTAAATTTAGGAGGGGAAAAGAAATATAAATCTATAGATTCAAAGATCAAAGCAAACCTCAAACAAGATAAACCCAAAGAATATATACCAAGACACATCATAAACTTGTATATACTAAAGATGAAGAAAATATCATGAAAGAAGCAGGAGTAAAATTATATATTACCTATAGGAAAAAAACAATTCAGATGACAGCATATTTCTCATAAAAACCTTAGAGGTCAGAAGGAAGGGTTACACATCTTTAAAACACTGCAAGAAGAGAATTGTCAACCCAGAATCTCATACCATTGAAAATATACTTCAGGAATGAGGGGAAAGTAAGATATTCTTAGATGAAGGGAAACTGAGAATTTATCAGCAGGAGACCTAACCTAAAAATGTCAAAGAAAGTTCTCGTAAAAAGACAGGAAACAAGGAATTTCAGAACACCAGGAAAGAAGAATAAACAAATAAGAGAAACTATAAGTAAATGTAATCGTCTTTTCTTCTACTTCTTGAAGTTTTCTAAATTATGATTGCTAGTTGAAAAAACTATAACACTATCTGATGTGGCTCTAAATGTATGTAGAAGATATACATAAGACAGTTATAAAGGGAGAGGGTAAAGGGACATAAAGAAAGTTAATATTTCTACATTTCACTTGAATTGGTAAAATACGACACCAGTTGACAGTGGGATATATATGTACATAAAACAACTACTAAAATAGCTATACAAAGATATATACTCACAAACACTATAAATAACTCAAAATGAAATTCTAAATTATATTCAAATAACCCACAAGAAAGGAGGAAAATAGAGAAACAAAAAGAGAGAAAAATAAAATAAAATGGAAGACTTATGTCCTAACATATCAACAACTACATTAAATGTAAATGTTAAAACACACTGATTAAAAGAGAGAAATTAGAAAAGTGGATTAAAACACACCATCCAACTCTATGCTGTCTACAAAATACTCAAATATGATGCCAGACATATTGAAAGCAGAAAGATGGAAAATATAGCATGAAAACATTATTCAAGAAAGAACAATAGTGACTACATTATTACTAGGTAGACTTCAGGGCAAATAAAATTACTACCGAAAGAAAGAGACATAGAATGATAAAAGGGTCAATCCATCAAGAAGATACAGCAGTCCTAAAGTGTATGCAATAAACAACAAATTTGCAAAATATGTGAAGCAAAAACTGATGGAACTGAAAGGAGAAATACACAAATTCACAATTATAGTTGGAATCTTCACTATCCCTCTCTTGACAATTGATAGAACAACTAGACAGAAACAAAGAAAAACTTAGTAAACCATTAACCAACAGAATCTATTTCAAATAAATGAAACATTCCACCCAACACCAGCAGAATACATTTTTTTTTCAAAGATCCACAGAACATTTGCCAATGTAGGCCATAACCTGGGCAATAAAATAAACCTCAGCAAATTTGAAAGAACTAAGGTTATACAAGAATTCTTCTCTGACACCAAGGAAGTCAAATTAAAATTCAATAAAAGAACAACAAGAAAGTTTCCAAAGAGTTGGAAACTAAACAGCACCCTTTGAAATAATGCATGGGTCAAAAAAATCTTAAGGGAAATAAAAATACTTATTTTGAATGGATCAAAAGAGAGAATAAAACATATCAAATATGGGGCACAAATTTGCTGAAGCAGTACTGTGATGGAAATTTATAGCACTAAAACATACATTAGAAAAGAGGAAAAGTCTCAAATCATCTATCTAAGCTTCCATCTCAAAGACCTAGAAATAAAAGATCAATATAAGCCAAAAGCGAGCAAAAGAGTAAAATAATAAACATGAGAAGAAATTATGGAAATAGAAAATAGAAAAAAAGTAGAGGAAATCAACAAATCAAAGAGCTGATTCTTCGAAAAGATTGATAACATTGACAAACTTGTAAGACTGACAAAGAAGAAAAGAGAGATGACACAAATTAACCAGTATCAGGAATGAATCAGAGAATATCATCTCAGACCCTGCAAGTGTCAAAAAGATCATGTGGAAATGTTATCAATAAACCCCATAGTTTGAAATGTTATCAATAAATACTCATAGTTACAAAACATAAAAAGACCAATTCCTTGAAAAGGACAAACTACTAGAACTCATTAAATATGAAATAATCATTTGAATCACCCTAAAACTATTAAATAAGTTAAGTTTATATTTAAATGTCCCCTAAAAAGAAATTTCCAGACCCAGATGATTTCACTAGAGGATTCTACCAAGCTGTTAAAGAATTAACACCAATTCCACACTATTTATTCCAAAAGATAGAATACAAGGGACACTTCCCAATTCATTTTATGAAGCTAAAATTTCCTGGATACCAAAACCAAACAAAAATAGTACAAAAAAAAAAAAAAAAAGAAAGAAAGAAAGGAAAAAAGAAAAGAAAAGAAAAGGAAAAGAAAGAAAACCAATATATCTCATGAATATAGGTGTAAAAAATTATTAACAAAATGTTAACTAATAAAATCGAACAATATAGGAAAACAATTATGTAATAATTTTATACCACAACCAAACAGGTTTATTCCAGGGATGTCTGATTAATTTAATATTAGAAAATTAGTAATTCGCAATGTCAACAGACTAAACTATAAAAATCACATGGCAATATCAATTAATGAAGAAAAATTATTTGATGGTATCTAGCACTTTTCATGTAAAAATTCTCAGAAAACTAGGAATACAGAAGAACTTTTTCAACTTAAAGAAGTATATCTACAAAAAATCCCTCTGTCTAGCCTCATATTTAAGAGTGAAAGATTAAATACTATGCCCAAAAGTATGAGGATGAGGCAAGGATATTGTGTCTTACCACTCTTATTCGATGTACTACTGGAAGTTTTGCAGAATAAGGCAAGACAAGAAAGTAAATGGAATGCAGAATTTAAATGAATAAATAAAATTGTCTCTATTTGCAGATGGTATAATAATTTACATTAATCCAAAAACATCTACTCAAAACTCCTAGAACTAATTAGTGGGTTCAACAAGTTCACAAGATACAAAATAAACAGAGAAAAATTAATTTTATTTTTATATACTAGCAATTAACTGTTAAAACCGCTCATAATTGTTCAAAAAATAAATACACAGATAAAAACCCAACAAAATATGTAGAGTTTATATGCTGAAAACTACAAAACACTGATGAAAGAAATCAAAGATCTAAGTAAATGGGGAGCCATATGGTCTTCCTGGACTGGAAGATTTCATATAGTAACAATTTAAAAGTAGTACTAAAAAGTTATTGATATACAGATTAATTGATATACAGATTAATTGATATACAGATTAATAACATTCTTATGAAACCACAGAAAGAATTTTATATATTCAATAAAGTTATTCTAAAATGTATTTGGAAAGGCAAGGGAACTAGAATAGCTAAAATAATTTTGTAAAAGAAGAATAAATTTGGAGAAAACTGCCTGTCTACTTTTAAGACATATAGCTGATGGCAGTCAAGACTGTAGTACTGGCAGAGAAATAGACACAATTATCAATGGAACAAAACAGATAAACCAGAAATATATCCACATAAATATGCCAAATTCATTTTTGCCAATGATTCAAATGCAATTCTATGGAGAAAAGATAACATTTTCAACAAATGATGCTGAAATAAATGGACATTCACAGGCAAAATTAAAAATGAGCCTTCATGTAAACCTCACACCCTATACAAAAAAGAAAAAACTCAAAATGAATCACAGACTTAAATGTAAAATGTGCAATTATAAAATTTTCAAAAAATTGAAAAGCTTCAAGTAGGTAAACACCCAAAATACAATTCATAAAACAAAAGAATTAATAAATTGAACTTTATGAATAATGAAAATGTTTCTTCAGAGCATGAAAAGACAAGCTGTAGACAGGAACAGCATATTTGAAAACCACACATCTGACAAAGGATTAACATTTGGACTCTCAAAACTCAGCAGTAAAAAAAAAACAATCTAATTAGAAAAATGGGTAAAAGACATAAACATTTTACTAAAGAGGATAAACAGATGGAAAATAAGCACATAAAAAGGTATTCAGCATCACTAGCCATTAAAATATGAAAATTAAAACTATTATGCAATATCATTACACACATATTGGAATAGCTAAAATAAAAATAATGACAATACCAAATATTAATGAGGATGAAATTGGATTACTAATGCATCACTCATAGGAATAAAAACATCAATCTATTTTGGAAAAGTTTGTTAATTTCTTACAAAACTAAACATGCAACTATACAGCCCATAAATTGTGCTCTTAGGAATTTATCCCAGAGAAATAGAAATATACATGCGTGAAAAACTTGTATATAATTTTTTTTCTAATAGCTAAAATGCTAGAAATGCCCAGATGTCCTCCAGTAGATAAATAGTTAAACATACTGTGGTATATCCATACCACGGAGTACTACTCTGCAATAAAAAGGAATGAACTATAGTTGATGAATCTCAAGAGAATTATGTTGAGTGAAATAAGTCAATCCCAAAAGATTACACGCAGTATGATTTTGTCCATATAATATCTTTGAAATGGCCAAATTATGGGATGGAGAAGAGATTAGTGGTTTCCAGGAATTAAGAAGGAGCAGGGCAGAAGGAAAATATAAAAGGACAATGTGATAGATTCTTGTGATGAAATGTTCTTTATCAATGTCAGTATCCTGGTTATAATATTGCAGTGATTTTACCGCATTTTATATGCTATATTATATTTTACATTATAGTACAATATTGTGTGTATTATATTGTAATGTATCTTGGCTTTGATTCTCAAGATGTTACTTTTGGAAAGATCTGAATGAAGGGTACACAGAATTTCTTTGTATTATTTCTTATAGCTACATTTGAATCTATAACTATCTTAAATAAAAGGTACAATATTTGTAAGAACCAAAGGTAGAAACAATCCAAATGCCCAATGATACAGAATGGATAAACAAAATGTGGTATATACATACAATTAGAACTGAAAAAGGAATAAAATTCTGACACATGCCACAACATGAATGAACCTCAAGGACACCATGCAAAGGGAAATAAGCCATACACAAAAAGACAAATACTGTATGATTCCACTTATATGAGGTATCTAGAGTAGTCAAATTCATAGAGACAGAAAGTAGAACAATGCTTACTTTTGGGGAGGAGTTGGGGGAGTGGGAAATGTGGAGTTAGTGTTTAATGAGTTAGTTTCAGTATAGGATGATGAAAAAGTTTTGGAGAAGGTTACAAAACAATGTGAATATAATTAGAGCCAATGAACTTCAGACTTAAAATGGTTAAAATAGTAAAATTTATGTTGTATATATATTTACCCATAAAAATGGAAAGAACCCAAAACAAAGCAAAACAACAACAAAATTACACTTGAGGAGGAAGAGAATATGATGGAGGGACTTCTTTCAGTAGGGTTTCTTATGGCATATTTAACTTTGTAAAATTTTTATAAAATTATAATACGATTAAATTTAAAATTTAAATTCCTTATAAAACAAAAGCTGGTTGAAAGAAATACACCTAACTATATTGACTTGTGGCATATATAGATAAAAATTGGAAAAATGTGTTTTTGATAATCATATTGTTGGAGATAATTTTGGTGTTGTTATTCTTAGACTATGTTTAATGTGTTTATTGTAAGATAAAACAAATCAGTAATTTTGTTAGAGTCTCTGGGAACTGAGATTTATAGCACAAGAAAAGCACAAATGTAAGATTAATGAGGGTGAGTAAAAATCCTGCAGTCTGCAGATTTCTAATAGCAGACAAGATAGCCCTGACTCTGAAATCTTGCAAATAATTAAACATACAACAAAAAAGGGACTCTGTAAGGTGTAAAGAGGAAGGCAGAATGGCTAGAGAAGTCAGAATGAGAAGAATAACATGATAGTGTGTTCCCAAAGGCCTGCAGCCTGGAACTACAAACAGATGTATATATAAAAAGTTCCAAGAAAAGCCTGCCTTCTCAGGCCAATGCACAAAGGGGCAGTCCAGAAGAGTCATAGTGGAGATCTGTACTCCTACTCCAGACCCAGAGACAGGAGGTGAGCTTGTGTCACCTACACAGGTGATGCCAAAGAAGATGTGATGGGAGCCTCATTTCCTGCAACAGCAGCAGATAAGTGGACAGGTCTGCCATGCTACACACAGCCATAGCATAGGCACAAACTGGATGGGGCACTCCATCTCTGTCTGCCACCTAGCAGCAGAAGGCTGCTCTCTCTGCTAGAAAAGGGAGCAGGTAACGACTGTGTGGGGAGTAACATCTTCCACCTTCCCACCAGTGGCATAAGCAAAGATAAAGCAGGGAACACTGTTTTCTGTCCCCTTTGGAGTGACAACAGGAGGGTCTCCTCTATACAACCATATCACCAACAAACCTAGCATCTCCTATCCATCAGTATAAGGTGACCCAGACTCACCCACAGCAGAAAGTGACCTAGTCCTGGTGTCTCTTGGTTCTTTGACCATTGGCAGAGGGTGACCTAGGCTCAGGGTCTTCTAAATCTCACCTCCAATGGCAGAAAGCAGCATAAATAGACACCTCCCTCCCCTGGTGGCACCAGCAGAGATCTAGCAAGAAATCATTAGCATCAAGAGAACCAGGGAGCAGGCTCTAGGAAGCTATATCTATCCTGCAGGCCTGGCACCCCCACCTCCCACCTAGAAGCAGTGAGAGAACCACAGAGTACTTTCCATTTCTTCAGGAAACTCCATTAGGGATTGAGTGGGATTCCCACCAGCATTGACCAGCCAGACACAAAATTTCACATATTGTATGCTTCCATATATATGATATAGTTAGAGTAGGTAAATCCATAGTGACAGAGATAGATAGTTATCAGGGTCTGGGAGTGATAAGAAAATGTAAAAGAACTGTTTAATGGGTAAGAGGTTTCCTTTTGAGTTGATGAACATACTTTGGAACTAGATAAGGATGGTGATTGCACAACATTGTGAATGCAGTAAATGCCACTAAATTGTTCACTTAAAATGGTTAGTTTTACATTGCGTGAATTGCACTTCAATAAAGAAAGTAAAATACTTAACATTCAAAAATAAACCAAACAATTCAATTAACAAGGGGAAAAACAAACATTTTAACAAAGAAGATATATTAATAGCAAATAAATACATGAAGAGATGTTCAACATTATTAGCCATTAAAGAGATGCAAACTAAAACCAAAATGATATATCACTATATGCCTATCAGAATGACTAAAACAAAAATAGTGATAATAAAAATGCTGATGAGGATGGGATGAGCTCATACATTACTGTGGGGAAGTAAAATGGTATAGCCACTCTGAAAAAGAGGCAGCTTCTTACAAAATTACACATATACTTGCCATACAACTAGATGGTTGCATTCCTGAGCATTTAAACCAGAAAAATGAAAACGTACCTACACAAAACCCTATGTGCAATTATTTATAGCAGCTTTACTCATAATAGTCAAATACTGGAAATAACCCAAATATCCTTGAGTAGGTGAATGGTTAAACAAACTGTGGTAAAAACATACTGTCAATTACTACTGTACTCAGCAATAAAAAGGAAACAGTTAGTAACTTGGATCAATCTTAAGGGAATTATTCTGAATGAAAAAAATCAAATTGTTATATTTTGTATGATTTTATTTACATAATATTTATTTTTAAAATATAGAAATGAGGAATAGCCTAGTGGTTGCCAAGGGAAGAGATTCAGAGAGGGGATGAGTATGGCTTTAAAGTGGTATCACAGGGGAGGCCTATGGTAATAGAATAATTCTGGATCTTGATTGTAGTGGTTACATAAATCTACATGTGATAAAGCTGTAAATGCTCCTCTCCCACCACACAGGAATGAGTGCTAGTAAAACTGGTGCAATCTAAATAATGGTTTATACCAATATCTACTGTTACATAAAATAACAATTTTAGGTAAAATTTTTATGTAAAAAATTATGTAAAATACTATTATGTAAAAATTTTTATGTAAAATATTAATGCTGGGAGATGCTGGGGAGATGTTGCAGGGGACCTGAATGTAATTTTTTCATTTGCAACTACCTGTTAATTTATAACTATTAAAAATTATTATATATTTTATCCTTATATATGTGATATATATGTTATGTAAATATTATATATTTCTACTAACAAGTTTTGTCCACTGAAAAGACCTCATTATAATGGTCAAATGAAGGGCAGTTATCCCAGCACCTCGGTCTCTACCATCTCACACTGAAAGAAACCAAGACTTAATGGAGAAGGAAGTGTTGACCTGTGGCAGGAAGAGCCAAAAACCAGCAAGCTCTCACTGGCTAGTAGAGTAATGTCAAAAGAAATTGGAAACTAATTTGAAGAAGCTCTAAAAGGCCAAAGAAGTAACAATATAACCTTTAATAAGAACAATACCTGCAGTGGGTTGAAGCACATCAAATAGGTTAAAAATCCATGAGCTTTCCCAGCACCCATATCTTAATTTGTAAATATCATTCTCCAATAAAAGGTATCAGGGTTCCTTTCAAAAACTGATGAAATCTAGTGCTGGGACAGGTTAAATGCAAGATGAAACTAGAAGATCCCATGGTGCCATAAAATAAGAAAGAGCTCAAAAACAAAAGAATGTGGATATGTCAGAAAGGAATAGGAGCCAATCTGAAAGAGTTTACAAGGGCCAAATCTCGAACAATTTGAGCAAAAAAAAATGAAAAATGTAGTATTGCATTATCATCTAAAATATACAACAAATATCCCAGGTTTATACCGATAAATGATTGGATAGATAAATAATAAGTAGAAACAAAAAATCAATCTTCTTTACGGAAAAATTCTAAGCAATTCATAGCCCTCTTCCAAAAGATGGAGTTTAACAGCCCCTCCCCTACTCTTGAGTGTGGGCTGGACGTAGTTTCCAATGAATGGAGAAGGGAGAGTAACTTTACAGTGGAGAAATCAGGAAAACTCTACTTGGCCAAGTGATGAAATGTTAACAGCACCAGGAATAGCATATATCCCCTAATAGAATGTGACAAAAAGGGCACTTTGTCTATAGGATATTTTTTCCAAAACCCACCACTTCAACATAATAAGAAAAATATTAGAGAAACCCATGTTGAAGGACATCCCATTAGCTATTTGACCAGTACTTCTCAAAATTGTCTTCACATGGTCTTCCTTCTGTGTGTGTGTGTCCTAATCTTTTCTTATAGGGACACCAATCAATAGATTAGGACTCTGGACCCTGAGAAAGAAGATACCTACAAAAAAGTTTCCTGGTGGCTATTTTGGGCTCAAATTTTAAAATAAGAGTCTAGCAGCCATTTCTAAACAAAGACCTGGCACGCAAGCTGTGCCTCGAGGAGAAGCCTCACTGAACTGCTGGCACTGTGTTCCTGCCATCTGAGCCAACCCTTACAAAGGAGTTCTGGGAACTGCATTTCAACCAATAGGACTGAGACTTTCCCCATCCACTTAGTGTTGTGCAGCTATATCCCCATTAGCATTTTCACTGACCAATCAGAGCAGCTCAATTCTGACCAATTAGGACAGTGACTTTTGGCCCAATCAGACTGAGGATTTGGAGATTTTATTTGCATGAGGATGGACCAATCAAGAATCCGAGATGGATCATCTCTAATTCAGCTCTCCTCTGACTCAGGATGTGCTCGTTCCCTTTTCACCAAAGTCGAGGACTGTGATTTCCTGGACTGGAGCTGAAACATCAAAGATGCATCATTGGAGCAGAGCTGGGCAGAGCTGTCTAGCAGGAGAGGGACCTCACTAGAGGGCTGTCTTGCCCCAGGGCCACCTCACAGACATGCTGGTCCAAAGCTGTGCTGTTTCATAATTGAGCTGGAACAATATTGAGCTGTCTCACAGTCGTGCTGTCTCACAGCTGTATTGTATCACAATTGAACTGTTTGCTTTGAATAAAGTTGCCTTCTTTATCACACTGCAAACTGGGGATTCCTGTTGGCATTGAATTGGCACTAATGATTAATTGACAGGACCCTCTCTAATTATTTTATTTAACTTAATCACCTCTTTAAATACCCTATATCCAAATACAGTCACATTCTGAAGTACTGGGGGTTAGGACATCAACATATAAATTTTAGGGGTACAGAATTTAGCCTATAACAACTACTAAATGTAATATAACATCCTGGATTGGATTGTGGAATTCAAGAGAACGTTAATTAGGAAAATAGTGATATCCAAAAAAGTCTAGAATTTGAGCAAGAGTCCTATACTAAAGTTGGTTTCTTAGTTTTGGGAAATAAATGCAGCAGTGTCATGTAAGATATTAACAATAGGAGAAACTAATTGGGTATGCTCTCTGAAACTCTGTACTACTTTTGCAATCTTTTTGTAAAATGAAGTCTACTTAAAAAATTTGTGATCGTATGTTTTCACATTGATTCATACTGTTCCCAAATTGGACACGAACATATGGAGACTTCGAAACATTTTGCTGGCTCTACATAAGTTTATGAAAATATAGGAAAGAGGCTGGAGAAAGGATAAAAGTTATACCTGAAACATCCCACAGTGAACAATGGACTCATATTGACATGGAAGAAAGAGTAGTCCTGAAGTCTTACAGCCTTCTACTTCAGATAATCAGTTCTCAAAAAGGGATATTAGTGCTAGATTAAAAAAAAGTGGTGAAAATTTTCTCCTTCTCCAACTTGATTTTATTCTTTAAAAAGGAACAATACCACAGTTCTTACACATAGAGTGTAGAATCAGACTGTTATTCTCAAATGTTAGCCATGGAGAATTAGGCAACTTACTTCATCTCTCAAAGTCTCAGTTTCTTCATCTGTAAAACAGAGACAGTAATACAGGTCCTCCTCAAGATGCCCCTCCTTAAGAAAGGGTTACATCTCAGTAAATTCATAGTAAGTTGAAAATATATTAAGCCAAAAAATGCATTTAATATACCTAATCCACTGAACATCATAGCTCAGCCTAGACTACCTTAAACATGCTCAGAACACTTACATTAGCCTATAGCTAGATCTAACACAAACCTATTTTATAATAAAGTGTTGACTATCACATATATTTTATCATGTGTATTGCTTTGTACCTTCATGAAGTCGAAAATTAGGGACCATCTGTAGCTATTTCAAGGATTTGTCAATGGAATTACATAAGGAAATTTATGTAAAGCACTTAGCACTATGCTTAATTTAAAATAATTACTTATTAAATTATTTGGAAGTTTTCCTCACTTCTCTTGATTATGGCATTTGTAATTCATCTTCATCATATATTTAGTAGTATCAACATGTGCTATAATAGTTCTATGTAACTTATTATCAGCTCTCTTTTTGTATATAGAACATCTTATTTGATTCTACAACTATTTACAACAGAAGGTAGACATTATCAGTTCTAAATTACAAATGAAAAAACTGGGACTCAGAGTTAAGCAACTTGTCAAAAGGGGCAGCTAGTGTGCTTAGAACAGGCTGTGCATTCACCCATGATGCTTCTTCTTTCTGGGCACACATTTTCCATCCTCTCTTGCAGATGTTTTTGGACAATGTGACTGGATTCTGGACACTGGAATATGGGCAGATTTGAGGTAAACTACTACCCAGCCTGGCTGTAAAGTCCACTGCTCAGTCCTACAACCTATCTATTCCCTTTCTGTGGCAACTCTGGAGGCCATGAGTTGAAGATGACAACATCATACAATGGACTACTCCTGGATTCTGAGCCATCATTTGTAGAAAAGCTACCTAAGAGAGATGTCTGGCCCAAAATAGCCTGTGACATAAGCAAAAAATAAGTCTTTATATTTACTTATTTGTTGCAAGGCTTGGCTTCACTGCTCTATCATCTCTCTCATTGCCTCTCTCTGTGGAGGAATTCAATGGTCTTCCTGTGAAAAACAACAACCTCACTACCCCTCCTTTGCTCATGTCTCTCCCTCTGTCTGGCCTGCTCTTTCTTGACAAAAAGCGAAGATTCAAACTGGCCATGCCTGTCAAAACCCTGCTTGTCTTGAAATAGAATCTTTATGCGTATCTGTATTTTCATTTTAGTATTAATGCACATTATTATTTATTATTAACATCTGCATGTCAAACATTGATAGTCATGGTGAAAGGGAAAATGAAAACAGAAAAAGAAATACTGTCTTTCAAATACCAGTTTACATTCTTTCTCCTTGTGCTAAACTATTATTTCAGTGACTCCAATGAATCACACCTCCTGATATCCATGCCCTTGTGAAGTTTCCCTCCATGTTTTTGCATGACTGGGCCTGTGACTGCTTTAACCAATAGAATTTAACAGAAGTGATGTTGTACTAGTTCTAAAGAAGGTGCTTATTTGGCCTGGTGCTTATGCTTCCTCCTCTCAGCACACTCCTCCTTGAAACCCAGCCACTGTGCCATGAGGGAGCCCAAGCAGCTATACGGAGACTGAGAGCCTGAGCTGACAACCCCAGATAAGCTCCTGGTCATGCTGCCCTGGCACCTCACTCAATACTACCTGAAACAGAAAAGCCACCAAGCCAACCCATGGAATAGTGAGATAATCAAATGGTATTTTAAGCCACTAAGTTCATTTGTTACCCAGAAATAGATAACTGAAATGCCCTTCTATAAAGCTCTCTCTAATCTTTATAACTGGTGATATCTCTTTCTCCTATGACACACCACTGCACATTGTTGTAACCATTGGCGTATTTATCACTTACTGCTGTATTATAGTTATTAGTTTATATACCTTACTTGCTCACAAAAAAAAAAAAAAAAGAGCTAGCCAAAGCTGAACTTGTGTCAATTTAGATAATAGAGGCACTATAGGATAATGGATAAATGTGTAGGCTTTGAAGTCAGATGACCTGGGTCAAAACTGGGTTCTACCATTTGCCAGTAATGTAACCTTGAGCAAGCTTTTAACCTCTCTGTACCTTAGTTTCCTCATCTGTAAAACAGGTTATTGCAAGAATGAATTGAGTTTGTATATGGAAAACACTTAGATGAGTGACTGGTACACAATAAACTCTCAGTAAATATTGCTGTTATCATTTTGCCTATCATCCAAATCAGTGTCTGATATATAAGAACTCACTAAGCACCAAATGAATAAATAAATAATGCGTATAAAGTTGGCTGCAGCAGATTTAAAATGCCTACACATTCTTTGACACATCACCTATCTAGAGAGGGCTCTTTTGTTCTGTCCTTTGAATCTGGGCTAACCTGTGACTGCTTTGACCAGTGGTGTATGTTGTAAGTGACCCATGTCAGTTCTGAAAGCCCTAATCCATGGTGTGAGAAGTTTATCTACATACTTGTATTTGTTCTTCCAAGGCACCAAGCATGTGAGTTTAGGCCTTTCAAATGATCTAGCCACCATCTGAGACCACTAAGTGATCTCAGTCAGCACCATGTAAAGTAAAATTGCAATTCTGACCAAATTCCTGACTCACGACATCCTGATATAAATAAAACATTTTTGTCTTAAGTCCAAGTTTTGGGGGAGTTTGTGGAACAGTGGGTCTTGCGGGCTTATTGCTTCCTTTTTTAGTTCCTCCAAGGAGTCACCTGTGAGAAATCTGTCTCAGGGTAAGGAACAGAGTAAATGTGGGTGTGCTAATGTCTTCCTCCTGGAGACATTACCAAAATTTGATGATGATCCTCTCATCTCTTGGCAGCTCCAGGGTCACTGATAAAAAGCTACTCCTGTGACCAGAAAAAGCAGAGCCTGTGACCAGTTCATCTATGGAATACTGAAGAAAGCCTTTGCTGCTGGTGTCCAGACCACTTGTTTACAAGCAAGCCTAAAGGGTACCCTTACCCACAGCCATCATTACATGTAGGATACGAAGCCAGCAGTCCTCAGAGCCTGGCCATGTTTGCAGGCCCTACTGACCCCTCTATAGTTTCATTAGAACTGGTCACCCAACAAATTATGCTGCCAGTACCATGGACTTTGAAGGCCCTTTGCCCATAGGTCAGCACTGTTTTCACTCAGTCACTTTGCTGCCTAAAAGGCTGGACTTGGTAGGTGGGGAAAAAGTGGGCAGAGAGAATGAGCACAGTGGCTAACAGAGATTGCCCAGGGCACTTAAGAATTAATATGGCAGGGAGACAAAATCAATCACAAAATCAGTTCCCAAAGAGCTGCCTCTGAAGGCCAATTCTCTTGCTTCACTTAGACAGGCTTTCGGATCTTACTTTATAGGATTCTGTGGTCTGAAATACTCCATAAATCTCCATGAACCTTTCAGACTCCTGCTCTGTGTTTCATTCACACTTCATGACAGTTCTCGTTCAAGCAAGGAACTCTATACAGAGGCTAGCCATAGCCTGGCCAGTCCCCCTGAGCTCAGAAGGATAAATCTGTCAGTAACCTGGCAGGATGGTGCCCCTTCCCTGAGCTATGAGATGTATGCACAGGGCTAGGGTCTGGAAGGATCAAAAGTCTGTGAATGTTTAATGACAACAACACTTTCCAAAGGCATAAGAGAAGCATGTTCCAGGTTTTTCCCTTACGTCTTTAAGATAAACATTGGTTGCAGTAATGATGGTAAAGCCAATCTACATTGTCTTGGCTCCCATGCAAAATCTGGTACTAATATCAGCAGGCCTAAGTCAAAAGGCCTAACTCGAGATATCTTTACACTGGTCCTTGAAACTTGCATCAAGCTGAGGCCCAGGACACAGGCCTGAAGGAAGGAGGAAAGCTACCACTGACAGAGCCCATAGTATGCACCACGCTCAAGGGGACACACCCATTTATCTCCCCTTGCCAGGTGCATCCTTCAGAAATCCGTGAGGCAGAGTGTATGTCTGTTTTTTCTCGATCAGAAGAAGAGCAAATGCCACTCACTCTGCACCTATGTGTGTTGGATTTGCAAGGATGGGCCCAGTGGAAGACAGCTAGATGCAAATAGGCCAGAGGTGTTGGAGAGCACTCCAACCTGAGGTCTCTAGAACCCTACAGCATCTGGAAATTCTCCTGGAATGGCAGGACATGTAGCTCCTAGCAACCTTTCTTGATGACCAGATTAAGCCACACAGAACCCACAACTAGTGAGCTTTAAATAAGCATGCTCTGATTTCTCTTTGTGTTTCCTCCCAAACCCTACCCTCAACTAGAAATCCTAAATATGGTGATGCAAAGGCTAATCTGTACCAGAATAGAAATGACTGATACTTCCTCTCAAGAGATCTTAAATAATATAAAATCATACTCAGAGATTCAGTCTATTTTTAGCAAATAAATCTATTTCTAAAGGTGGAATGTCAGACATTGTATCAAGCCATACAAAGATGTGTTGAAACTGAAAATCACTTGAACAGAGAGACAGCTCCCTATTCTAAGTATAAAATGTCCCTGCCCTCCTCTCTCACAAAAATTCACACACACTCTCTATGTCCTTATTTTGGGGGCGGGGGTGGCAGACTCCAGTTAGATTCTAATCTTGGATCTTTCTCATGAAGATATCTACTTCACAGCTACTCCTGACCATTCCTTATCAGTGCCTAGTCACTCCTGTCGGTTACAGCGTGATGCCCAGAGCAGTCAGTCCAGGTTCCAGTTACCAGCTGTGTGACTTGGGGCACCTTGCAAAACCTCTTTTTTCTCAGTTTCCCCATTTGTAAAATGAATCTGATAATGGCATCTGTTTCCTAGGTTTGTTGTGAAGGTGAAATGAGATAACAGTTGTGAAACATATTGAATAGTTCCTGTGATATGGGGAAGCATGCAACTGACAGTGCCTATTCTTGTAGAAAAGTATGAGTCCTTTATACATCAGTACTGACTACTACCCTTGCTAGGGCTGCACACCTACCTTTGCGGAGACTGTGATCCACTGAGCTGACTACTTTATTTTGTGACTTATTTCATTCAGGATTCATTCAGTCCAGGAAACCTTAAAGAATAACTGATCAGAGGCCCTTTGAGTTATAAAACATCCTCTTTTACTTATCCAAACAGAGCAGAAAGAAGCTATGGTCACAAGAGAGGAGCACTTGGGGAGGGATACTAGTAACGTTTTGCACAAATTTTGCTGTAGGAATGCTCAGGAGTAACTTACAAGAGTGTACAAGTAGCTGAGTAAGCCCAGGGCAGAGTGGGGCTTTCGACTCATCTCTCTCCTATCCAGTCGTGTCTACATGCTTTGGGTCTCCTACACTGTCCCACTCTTTATAATATATTCATCTTCCTATTTTCAGCAACTGACTTTGAGCCCAAAGGCCACATGTCCATGCGCATGAGAGAATCTGTGTGTGTTCTCTTCTGCGAATCACTCTATATTCTTTCTGCCTTGGAGACAGTCCGCAATTGGCTCCCAAATCCAGCCCTATTAGGCTCATCCATTCCACAGCTTCAATGTAATAATCTCCAAGGGACCTCCACAGAGACTGAATTGCTATGTATTCACTCTTAATTATCTTCAACATCACAGGACATATCATCCAGGATAACATGAAATCCTGCACTGGAAACACTCATCGCTTGGACAAAATTTAACCAAAATATTGCTTCAACTGTGGTGTTATTTGAATGTAGAAGGCAACTTGCTAGAATTTAGTGAGAGGAAAGCTATATGTAACTTGTTTGGATAGAGTTAACCTCTGCATGGACTTCCTTGGGAATCTACTGCATTTATCATACACCAAAACTATAAATCTATGGCAGATTTCTATAATATAACACACACATGCTGTCATCATCTTGCAATAATGCAAAACCAAGATGTTAACTTGGGCTGATGTGAACCTTTCATTTTGACAGTTTCAGCTCAGTGCCCACTAAACTTGCAGTGAAATTCACATATTATTTCTCAACTTTGATTCATATTTGTGGCTACATGAGGCAAAATATTCATAAGAAAACTGAAATGTTCTATTAAAAATCTTGATTTTTATATATCCAAATGTTTTACTTTGTCTAGTAAAAGCACTTAGAATTTTTACTGCGTTTTTTCTCAATATTTGGAAGCCCATAGACCTATGTAAGACATGTGGTCATTCAAAACTCAGACTTGAAGCTTAAATTTGAAAATGACCACTAAACAACTCTAAGGAATTTAGAGCTGCTTCTTTCTTTCCCAGGTTTCTCAGGGCAGTCAAGAATCCAGACATGAACGGGATGATATAGCTGTCTGGAGAGTTGGAGCTAAGCGGCCTCAGGGACTTGGGGGTCAGACTCATGGTCAGCTCTCAGCCACATGTGTTTGGCAATTATTGAATGTTGTGTGGAAAGCCTTGTTCTCAGGTGATGTTTGATGTTAATCCTGTATCTTACAAAGAAAAGGACATGCAGGAAAATTTCAGGAAGGCACCATTGACTTGTTAGTTGCAGTCTAACACCAACATTATCAAAAGGAAGTACTGCCTTCAAATTCTGTTTCTACGATGTGACCTTCTCACCCAGTAGTTCCCAGGGCATCTCTTTTCTAAAAGATGATTCCACCTTACCCATCTAATAAGACCTACCGTTTCTCAGTGATGAGTGTTCCTTCCATGCCTATCCATCTCATTATGCTTTCATCTACTGGTTTTCTACAACACCTTGCCTGGAATTCTTTGTCCACTCTGAATTTTCATTTCCACATCTGTAAAATTGGGAGACATTTTCCTAGGAATTTTTAAGGATTCAATGTGACCACTTAAATAAGGGGTTCAATCTTGCACATAAGAAGCCCTTGATAAATACCCCATTGACATTCTTTATGGGCCAGTGGTCAACACATAACAGGCTTGGAAGTCAGAGTGAGACTGTAGTTGGGTAACCTTAAGCAAGTTAGGAGCCTACCACATAGGATGGTAAAATAAATGAGTTAGCAATGTAAATCACTTTGAACAATGCCTGGCACCTAGAAGTTCTAGTAAGCACAATAAAGCAAAAAATAAAAAATAAAGAAAATCATACAGAGTAAAAGTAAGAAGTAAACCTGTATCTATTGGCAGATGACATTATCTTACATACAGAAAAATTCTTAAGAATACATATATGTACACATTGTGACTAATAAATGAGTTTAACAAGGTTGTAGGTTATAAGGTCAATATATGAAAATCAATTGCATTTATATATATTAGCAACAACAACAAAAAATCCAAAAATGAAATTAAGAACACAATTCCACTTACAACATCAAAAAGAATAAATATTTATGAATAAATTTAGCCAAGGAAGTGAAAGTCTTGTGTAGTATATACTACGAAACACTTCTGAATGAAATGAAAGACCTAAATAAATGGAAAGACAAACTGTGCTCATGTACTGAAAGATTTAATATTTTTAAATGGCAAAATTTCCTAAATGATGTACACATTTAATGCAATCCTTTCAAAATCTCAGCTAGGTTTTGTTTTGTTTTGGTTTGGTTTGCAAAAACAGACCCACTGGTCCTAAAATTCATATGCAAATACAAAGGACCAATAGTAACTAAAACAATCCTTTAAAAGAATAAAGTTAGAGGACTCACTTTCCAATATTAACACTTACTACAAGGCTGCATGATCAAAACACTGTAATACTGGCATAAGGGTGGATATATAAGTGAATGAAATAGAATTGAGAGCCCAGAAACAGTTCTTGTCAATTATTTTCAACAAGAATGCCAAGATCATTTAATGGAGAAAGAATAGTCTTTTCAGTAAATGGTGCGGGGACAAATGAACATCCTCATGCAAAAGAATAAAGTTGAACTGATTCTTCAAACAACATATAAAAACTAGCTCAAAATGGATCAAAGGCCTAAATGTAAAATCTAAAACTATAAAACTCTTAGAAAAAAAGATAGGTGTAAATCATCATGACTTTAGACAATGGTTTCTTATATATAAAACCAAAAATGCAAGCAACCAAGTAAAAATGAATAAATTGAATTTCATTAAAAATTTAAAATTTGTTCTCAAAGGGCACTATCAAGAGAATGAAAGGAAAATCTACAGAATAGGAGAAAATATTTGCAAATCATGTGTCTAACAAGGGACTTGTAGCTAGAATATATAAAAAACAGTTACTACTCAAAAATAAAAAGACAAATAACTCAATTAAAAATGTGAAAAGGATTTGAATAGACATTTTACCAAAAAGATAAATAATTGGCCAATAAACACAAAAAAGATGCTCAACATAATTGGTCATTAAGGAAATGTAAATCAAAACCACAAGGAAATGTCACTTTATATCCACTAAGATAGCTATAATTTTTCTTAAAAGATAGACAATTAAAAGTACCCAAGAGAATATGAAGAAATTAGAATTCTCATCCATTACTCATAGAAATGTAAATGTTACAGCCACTAGGGGAAAATGGTTCAATAGTTCCTCAAAATGCCAAATGTATAATTATCATATAAGCCAGCAATTATACTCCTAAGTACATGACGAAGAGAAACTGAAAATCAACTGCACAAAGGAAGTGGAGAAAAATCACAAATATGTAGAGATTAAGCAACATGTTACTAAACAACACGTAGTCAAAGAAGAAATAAAAAACTAGATCAGAAGATACATAGAGACAAGTGAAAATAATTATGAGAAATCAAAATTTTGAAGATACAGCAAAAGCAGCAATAAGAGAGAAGTTTATATCATTACAGTCCAACCTCAAGAAACAAGAAAAGTCTCAAACTACTTAATATTGCACCTTAAAGGACGAGGTCCCAAGTCAGTAGGAGTAAGAAAATAAAAATTAGAGCAGAATTTAATGAAATATAGAACAAAAAGATGATAAAAAAATTTAATGCAACAGAAAGCTGATTCTTTGAAGAAATTAATAAAATTGACAAACCTCTAGCTAGACTCCCTAAAGAAAAAAAAGAGAAAAGTCTCAAATAAATAGAATTAGAAATAAAAGAAGTTACAACGGACATCACAGAAATACAAAGAACTATACAAAAATACTGTGAAAGGATAATTGTCTCCAAATTCAAAAACCTAAAAAAAATGAACAATTTCTTAGAAATATATAACCTTCCTAGACTGAATCATGAAGAACTAGAAAATCAAAATAGACTAATCAAAGGTAGGGAAATTTAAACAGCCATCAAAAAACTCCCCAAAAGTAAAAATCCGAGACCAAATGGTTTCACTAGAGAATTTCTCCAAATATTTAATATCTATTCTTCCAGAAAGCTGAAGAAGAGGTAATACTTCCTAACTCATTTTATGAGGTCAACGTTACCCTGATACCAAAACCTCACAAGTACAGCACAAAAAAGGAAAATTACACACCAATATTTCTGATGAATATAGATGTAAAAATTCTAAGCAAAATATTAGCAAATAAAATGCAACAATAAATTCAAAAAGAATACATCATGATCAAGTTGGGTTCATTCCAGGGGCACAAGGATAGTTTCAACATATGCAAATTGATTAACGTGATATACCACATAAACAAAATAAAGTATAAAAAACATATGATCATATCAATGGATGCAGAAAAAGCACTTAACAAGATCCATTTATGACTAAAACAGTCAATAAAATGGGTATAGAAGAAAAGTACTTGAGCATAATAAAGTCCATATATGACAAGCCTTAGCCAATGTCATACTCTATGGTGAAAAACTGATAGCTTTTCCTCTAAGATCAGGAAAAAGACAAGATGCCCACTCTCATCACTGCTATTCAACTTGGTAATGGAAGTCCTATATAGAGCAATTAGGCAAGAGAAGAAAAATAAAGGCATCCAAATTAGGAGTGAAGTAAAATTGTCACTTTTTGCAAATGATATAATTCTTAATATAGAAAACACTAAAAACACCACCAAAAAATTATTGAAAAGAATAAACAAATACATTAGTTATATGATATAAAATGAACATACAAAAGTCCACTGGGCTCCTTCCTATACACTAACAATAAAATTTCAGAAAAATAAATGAAAAAAAATTCCATTTGCAATTGCAACAAAAAATAAAATAAAATACCTAGGAAGAAAATTAACAACAACAACAAAAAAAATGTGAAGGACCTATACACTGAAAACCATAAGACATTATTAACAGAAATTGAAGAAGAGATAAAGAAATGGAAAGATATTTCGTGTTTATGGATTGGAAGAATCAACATAGTTTAAATAGACATAAAACCTAAAGCAATATACAAATTTAATGCAATCCTCATCAAAATTCCAATGGCGTTTTTCAAAGAAATAGAAGAAAAAATAATCAACTTTATGTGAAATTACAAAAGATCCCAAATAGCCAAAGCAATCCTGAGAAAAAAGAACAAAGCTGGAAGTATCACACTCCCTGACTTCAAAATATACTGCAAAGCCACAATAATCAAAACAGTTTGGTATTGGCAGAAAAACAAACGCACAGAGGAATGGAACAGAACTGAGCGCCCAGAAATAAGCTCACGTGTATATGAGCAACTAATTTTTGACTACGGAGCCAACAACATACAATAAAGAAAAGAAAGCCTCTTCAACAACTAGAAAACTAGAAAACTAGAAAGCCACATGCAAAAGAGTGAAACTAGATTGGTACTTGAGGCTATACACAAAAATTAACTATTTGACACCATGCAGAAAAAGTAGATCAAAGACCTAAATATAAGACAATAGAGTACACACACACACGCATACACACAAAAATATAGGTATTAAACTTATGAACCTTTGTCTCAGAGAAGATTTTATGAATTTAACTCCAAAGGCAAGAGAAATAAAAGAAAAAAGAAAAAAAAATGAATGGAACTACATCAAACTAAAAAGTTCCTGCACAGTAAAATAAACCATCAACAAACAGACAAGCAACCAAATGGGAGAAGATATTTGCAAACAATTCCTCCTATAAAGGTTAATATCCAAAATATACAAATGACTAATACAACTCAGCAACAAAACAAACAAAAAGAAACAATCCTATTAAAAATGAACAGAGAACCTGAACAGACACTTTTCCCAAGAAGACATACAAATGGACAACAGATATATGAAAAGATGCTAAACTTCACTAGCTATAAGAAAATGCATATCAAAACCACAATGAGGTACCACCTCACACCTGTTAGAATGGCTATTATCAATAAGACAATAACAAGTGTTGCAGAGGATGTAGAGGAAAAGGAACCCTCATACATTGCTGGTATTAATGTAAATTTGTACAGCCACTATAGAAAACAGTATGGAGTTTCCTCAAGAAATTAAAAATAAAGCTACAATGTGACCCAGCATTCTCTCTTCTGGGTATCTATCCCCCACACATATAAATTGAAAAACATTTATTTGTAAAGATATGTGTACCCCTATATTCATTGCATTATTATTCGCAATAACCAAGACATGGAAACAACCTAAGCATCCTTCTATGGATGATTGGTTAAAGAAGTGGTACATATATATAGTGGAATATTACTCAGCCATAAGAAAAGATGAAATGCTGCCATTTGCTATAATGTGGATGGATTTTGAGAGTATCATGCTTAGCAAAATAAGTCAGATGAAAAAGTATAAGAACCATATGATTTCACTTATATCTGAGATATAAAACAGAAAGCAACAAATGAACAAACAAAACAAACAAAAACCTCATAGAAAGACAATAATATGGTGGTTACCAGAGGGGAAAGGGGTGGGGATAAATTGAAAAGGGTAAAGGGGATCAAAGACACAGTGATAGAAGGAGATTAGACTTTGGGTGCTGAGTACAAAATGCAATATACATATCATGTATTATAGAATTGTACACTTGAAACATATAATCTTATTAATAAATATCACCCTAATAAATTTTTTAATTCTTTGTTTTTAAATTTTATCAATTTGACTATAATATATCTGTGTGTGGATCTTCTGGAGTTTATTCTACTTGAATGTGTATAATAATGTTTTTCATCAAATTTGGTAAGTTTTCAGACATTATTTTATTATCTTTTTGTCTCTTTTCTCATCTCCTCTGGGATTCCTATTATGCATATGTTGAAATGTTTGCTGCTGTCCCACAGAGCTCTGGAGTGCTATCATTTTTTATTATTTGTTCTTTCTGCTTCTCAGACTGGATAATCTCTATTAACCTATCTTTAAGTTCATTGATTCTTTCTTTTTCCAGCTCAAATCTATTCATGAGTACTTCTAGTGACTTTTTCATTTCAACTCCAAAATTTTTATTTTGATTTTTTATATATGTAATCTCTCTCTTTACTGACATTCTCTATTTGATGAGACATCATTGTTATGCTTTATTTTAATTCTTTAAATATGTTTTCTTTTAGTTATTTGAACATATTTATAACAACCAATTTAAAATTTTTGCATAGTAAGTACAAACTGTGTCCCCTCAAGAAAGTTTTCTGTTGCCAGCCTTGTTTTCCCCTGTGTATATGACATACTTTCTTGCTTCTTTGAACATCTCATAACTTTTGTTGTAATTTGGACTGGTGACTTCTTCTTCAGGTCTTTCCTGTGCATGTTCAAATTTGTGTGCATATATGCAGCCTTTTAGATTTCCAGAAATATGTTAGAGCTTTCAAAGTCTCCTACGGTGGTCTAATTTTCCAGGATTTCCTTTTAAATTCCCAGTCAGGTTCTAGTTTTCCCTAAATGAAATTACAGCTACAAGCAGCTGAGTTTGGTGTTGGTTTAGTAATGTCTCGGGAGTAGCTTTCCTTTCCCTTCTTCCCATTCCAAACCACCATCTGAGCTGAGATGAGCTCTGAGTCAAATCAAATCAAATCTGTGAACAGAGATTTACTGTGATTCTGCCAGTATTGACTGTCCTTTGGGGACTCTCTTCTC
>NW_006433879.1:1766791-1806300 GCF_000325575.1 Pteropus alecto | reverse complement strand
TCCCTACCAACTCACCTGTTAGCCGTAGGTGTGCTTTTGGTCCTGTCCTAGGATAATTTTTTCATCTCAATTGACTTAATCTCTCTGAATGCACGCATCCATTTGTGAATTATCTGTACTCTGATGACTTTGAAACATAAATCTCCTTCCTAGTACTCTGAGGATTTAAGCTCTTAAATGGAAAGCATCTCTTGAATATTCTTCCAGCAACAACAACAAAAACAATATTTCTAGAACTGAATTCATTCTCTTCCCTGCCCTGCTTTTGTAAATGTTTCAAACTCCCGTTTCTCATATCAATGACAGAGAATCCTCTACACAGCAGTCCAAACAGTGTCTCCCTGCCCTTTCTCCTCCCACATTACTATCACTCCACAGCTATATAGTTGAGGGTGCAAGCAGTTCTGCCCACTAAACTCATGTTTCTCCCATGCTTCCTTTCCTCTCTATCCATACTCTCATCACTTCGACCTAGGCCACTTGCCTCAATTTTTCAAGTTGGAGTAGAGACGCTTCTGGCACACACTCCTGTGGTACCCTGTAATTAACCTACTCAGAGCTCTTACCATTCTGAGTTATAGTTACCCTTCGCTTGTTTATCTTCCACCCTAGATAACCTCCATGAAAAGATCAGGTCCCATTTGTCCTCATCCCCTTGGCTATGGCATTTGGCTATCGCACTCAAAAATTATACATTTAATAAGTGAACATTCGTTGCAGGAACTGGAATTCCAATGATGCTCAGATAAAATTGTAACTGTGGTTATCCAGAGAAAAAAATGGACAATAGTTAATAAAAACAATAAGTGATACTGAAAATGCTCCTGACATTAATCAGATGTTTACTCTTGAGATGTCTCACTAAGCACGTGTGAAGGAAAGAGATGAAAGCAATGTGAACAACTTTCTAGTCATTCTTTACTCTGAGGAGTAATTTTGCGGTTCAGGTGTAATTTAAAAAAAAATGTAACTAGATAGCTCAGAATCACTATCTTGTCTTTTTGAACTCTAAATTCTTGTTACTTGGCTAGAAAACCCATAGGGTTGTGATTTCAGTTTTCTTGACAGTATAAACATGTTTCTTTCAGTACTGTCAGAGCATTTCTTTGCAATATTTGAGCAAACTCTGTTTTAACAGTACCCAAGAAAACAGATAACCTGACTGGTGGGAACTTTAAATCTGAATTTAAAATGAAGTCATTGGACTATAAAAGATTGAAGACGAAAACACCTTTTTAAGACATCTACCTCCAGAATCTGGAATTTTCAGACTAACTCCCCCACAGCTTGTGTCCAAGGCTTGCATTCTAGTGAGGCTTGGGAGTAATGTATTTATTTATCCCACTGTACTGAGTTGAGTATTATCCTACTAAAATCACATCCAGCTTAAGAAATAGAACATTACCCTGACCTCTAAAGATCCCAAGTGTCCCTCCTCTATAACCAGAAGACCGTTTCTAAAGGAAGAAATCTTGACAAAAGTGCTGCTTCTGGGCAGGATCTCTCCTGCCTGCCATTCCTTAGAGAATTGAAAAGACCAGCTATTTCTCTTTGCTATGGCACTCAAAAATTATACAGAGAATTTGCAGAGAACTTCCTGGCTCCAAGAACCCTGTCTGTTACAAGAGACTCCATTGTGTCTATTGATCTGGTTTCTCTGGCTTGAAGCAAAGAGCACAAGTCACTCATCTTTTGCCTTGATAATAATGAACAGCTGCTCTGAAGTGAACACCAGATGAAGTGCCTATAACCCCTCTCTAAATAAATGCAATAAATATGACTTTCCCTTTCATAAAGCATGTTTAGGAAACATGCCAAAGGATCCTCATCTTCTCCCTGCTCTGTCAGCTTTCTGGCATTCTAAACACAGCAAAGCAAGGGCACATGTTCCCTGGGCAGCACCACCCTCACTCCATGCAGCTGCCAAGCCACTGCCTCTAGACCTGTGAGGTCAGATGCTGTTGGGCATGAAGCCCTCTGACCCTTTGCAGAAGCAGACAGATCCCGTTCAGCCAATTAATCCTTCCAACAAGAGTTCATTTAGGGCAGAGGCCAGTCTGGGGATTTGCAGTCTTATGAATGCAGTAGACGCAAAAACACATTTGCCCAACAGATGGCTAAGACTTCTGTCTGATGCTTGCACCAAGTGCAAGGGTTAAAGGGAATACAGCATAGGTGCCAAAGGGGGTCAGAGAAGACCCGCAGAAGAGGTATCCCTGGAACTGAGTCTTGATGTCAGATGGGTATTTGATAATGGGAAATGAAGGGTGGATGTTTCAGATTGAAAAGCAACATGAGCAATTGTATAATGGCTTGAACATTCAAGGAGTTGGGATGGGAGAGTAGAATTACAAGTTGTCTTGCAATTATAACAAACCTCTGAGTGGGACAGAAGTGGGCCTTCCTTCTTGATGGGATTGAAGACCAAGACTGAGTCTCCACTCAGAAAAACTAGAGGGACCTCCTGCCCAAGAGAGAATCTTCAACATGTAAGCCATGATCCTAGCTGGTCCCTGATGATTTCCTACAAGCATGAACACAGGCCCTTCTTTCTTTTCTTTTCTTTTCTTTTCTTTTCTTTCTTTCTTTCTTTCTTTCTTTCTCTCTCTCTCTCTCTCTCTCTCTCTCTCTCTCTCTCTCTCTCTCTCTCTCTCTCTCTCTCTCTCTCTCTCTCTCTCTCTCTCTCTCTCTCTCTCTCTCTCTCTCTCTCTCTCTCTCTCTCTCTCTCTCTCTCTCTCTCTCTCTCTCTCTCTCTCTCTCTCTCTCTCTCTCTCTCTCTCTCTCTCTCTCTCTCTCTCTCTCTCTCTCTCTCTCTCTCTCTCTCTCTCTCTCTCTCTCTCTCTCTCTCTCTCTCTCTCTCTCTCTCTCTCTCTCTCTCTCTCTCTCTCTCTCTCTCTCTCTCTCTCTCTCTCTCTCTCTCTCTCTCTCTCTCTCTCTCTCTCTCCCTCTCTCTCTCTTTCTTTCTTTCTTTCTTTCTTTCTTTCTAGGGCTGGACTGGGACAAGTGAAATGCCCAACAAAGAGACTCACAAATCATTATGGCCCTCAGTCTAGACAGAGCTCTATCCATTCATTTGTCCAAAATTTATTGAGCACCTATGGTGTACTATACTAAGGGCAAGTGGCCCCAAAGTAACTGATGCACATTCTTTATAGGAAAGTAAATATTATGCAGTTCCTAAAAGAGATGTGGAAAGAACATTTAATGATATAGAGAAAGATTGTATTTTATAGGAAAAAAGCAAATTACAAATGTTATACATGGATTTACAATATTTTCTATAATTACAATATTTCTTTATACATACAAAGATGTGACAACTGGGAGGGTATATGAATAATATAGATACATATACAAATATACATATATTCCCTCTGAGTGGTGGGATTACAGGTGATTTATAATTTCTTCTTTATTTCTCTCTATTGTTTAGGTTTTATTTAATGCACATGTATTATTTTGCCATCTGGAAAACATAAAAGAAAAAATTTAGAAACAACAAAAATGCAAGGCTAGTGCTCCCTAGGTGTTCATGGACAGTGCAGGACTTAGTCATGCCACATAGAAGTGGGCTGATAGTGGATGTTAGGAGACTCTGGGTGCTATTTAAATCTTTATTTTAGCACAGGGCTACTGGCCTATTTTGTGGGTTATGATTCTAATGAAAGTTTAATTTCCAGGTCTTTTGACATCTCTTTTTGGTCTACTTGTTTATCTGGTGTTTCTAAGGCTCACACTGGGCCCTGCTGGTGCTATGTGAGAAGATAGGAAGTGTGTCTCCAAGTGGGGTACCATGTGTCTCTTGGCCAGTAGGGGAATTCAGGCCTGAGGGAAAAAGAGGCTTCTTTAGCTAGATGCTTGTTGTGACAAGATCCTTTTTATAAGTGACCCCCAGCTGCCCTACTGTCTCTCTAGTGAGAAAACAGAGTCTCAAATCCATGGAAACAAAGATGCTAGCTGTGGTAGGGGTTCCCTTTTTCCTAAGCCCCCAGATCCAGAAAGCTTCTCAGTGGAGGAGGAAAATCTCAGGCCTGGAATAGAGAGTGCTGCCCTTGACCATTTATTCATTGTAGAATTCCCAGTGACTCACCCTAGCACGTGTTATCATAGGAACCCTTGCTCGATATGAAGAGCAACAAGCCTACCTGGGTGCTTTCTGTTGCTAGGTGGGGGTCAAGAAACACCGGGTTTGGGTCACTTTCTATTGGGTCAGGAGACCTAAGGTGCTCTGCCAGTGTATTCTTCCTCTAGTCCTGGGGTCTCGAAGAAGTTCTTACCACCTTTCAGAATTTCATTTTGGCTACCTTTTGTGTTATTTCCAGGATCTAAAGTTACATTTAGCAGAGAGGAAGAAGATGTGGATCTATACCATCTTATTCAAAACACAAGCACCCTCCTCCATCTTCTTCATTTTCTTTTTTTCCTTCATCTAAGGTGTACAGTTCGATGATTTTTAACTTAGTCACCAAATTGTATAACCAGCACCACTATTTAATTCCAGAACATTTTCATCACACCAGAAGGAAACCCTGTACTTGTTAGCAGCTATTGGCCCTTTTTCTCTTCTCCCTTCAGCCCCTGGAAACCACTAATCTACCTGCTATCTATACAGATTTTCTTTTTCTGGATATTTCACATAAATGAAATCATACAACAAGTGATGTTTTGTGATGGCATCTTTCACTTAGCATAATTTCTTCAAGGTCTGCCCATGTTGTAGCATGTATCAGAACTTCACGCTTTGCATTTCAAAATAGTATTCCATTAAATAGATATACCAAATTTTGTTTATTCATCACTTGAATATTTAAGTTGTTTCCACTTTTTTTTTCTCTTACACACAATGTTGCTGTGGACTTTCATGTACAAGCTTTTGTAAGGACATATATTTTCATTTCTCTTGAGTATTTGCCTACGAATGGAATTTCTGTCTCATAAGGAATGTAGACTCATGCTATAACATGGATAAACTTCAAGAACATTATACTAAGTGAAAGAAGCCACCCACAAAGGACCATATATATTGTATAATTTCATTTATATAAAAAATCCACAAGAGGAAAATCCGTAGAGACAGAAAGTATATTAGTGGTTGCTTATTGATGGGGTCAGGGTTGGAGAAGAGAGGTGATTTCTGTGTATGGGTTTTTTGAGGGAGGTAATGAAAATATTTTTTAAGATTCACTGTAGTTATAATGATGGTTGCACATATCTGTGAACACACTAAAAATCATTGAATTGTATATTTTAAATAGGTGAGTTATATGGTATATGAATTATATCTCAATAAGGCTATTATTTTTTTTAAAAAAGGAGAGAGAGGAAAGGAAGGAAGAAGGTAGTCAGTATAGAGAGACAAGACTGGGCGCCTGCTCCTGTGTCCCCCAAGGCAAATTGTCAGTGTCCCTGAGAGCTACATAACATAGCTCTGGCTTCAGTGCCTCTTTAAAGGGAGGGCTACCATAAATCATGGGCAGGCAGAAGAATGGCTCTGTAAACATGCGCACAGCAGCCTCAGGTATGCTGCACCCTCCCACAAAGATTAGCTTGATTACTGCTTTAATGACTCTCCAATACCTTCTGGGTAATGAGTTGCTTGGAACTTCTTCACTCACCTTTTAAGTCTCTCCGTTCAAGTAGACCAGCCCCATTTTCCAGCCCAGGATTCCCCAAAACTCAATCTTCCTGCTATAAATGTCAGAGATGATAAACTGTGGCCAAATCTCCTGTAGGAAATGGTGGAAACCCTATCTCTGAAAAGGAGAGAAGCAAGACTGGACAGAGCTCTGAAGAATTCACCAGAATTGCTCTCCTTGCAGGTGCCCTGGGGTCAGGGAAAAGGACAGGATGGAAGAATGAAGATTAAATTTGGGAGCTTGCTTTTCTAAAACCCTACTGCCCTGGTGGTTTGCATCCACCATGAGATAAAAATAACAAAGGAATATAAATTTTTATTAGAAGTTAAATATTCAAGATATATAGAAAGTAAGTAAAAGGCATACATTGGCTGTACAGAGAAAATGTGCCATTGAGCTAATATAAGCATCCATATAGGGTTGTGGGGATAGAGCAGAGTTTTAGGGCCCCCCAAGAGTAGCAGAAAATCACAAAGTACTGCAGCTAATACACTAGATGTTACAAAGTCTGCAGGTTTAAGAGACTCGCAGCATCCTCTTCAGATAGCACATATTAGCAACACACTCTCTTTTTACACATTAGTTTAAAAAAAGCAATTAAAGATTACAAATGTGGCGATGTTCTCAATTCAAATAGAAATGGTTCAGAACCACCTGGTCCTTTGAATTCAGGAGACTGTCCCTACCTGTCAATTTCATGAGGTTGTGATAAGAGGCAACAGAGAATATGTTCTGAGAAAAGTTTTGGAAACTGCAAAGCAATAGACAAACACCAATATCTTCTCTCTTGGAGATTTCTTACTCAAGGACCCACCTGAAGACTCAGCAAGAGAGTCACTTACAAGCCCTCTATCCTCCAGAGAAGCAGACCAGCTACACACGCTCTAGCAGCCCTGACTTCACACCGGCCCCCACATTCAAACCCCTATATCCCAGAAATTGCTCTTATTAGGTAGAATTAGCAGTTTTCAAAATCCCCATGTGCCTACTCTCATTTGATGACTCAACGAAACAGTGAGATTGAAAGAACAGAAATGAACATCTCCAAGTAATAAGAGAGAAACTGAGGCTGGGAGAGGTTCTACAATCTTAATTCTATGTGGTCTGTTTTCATGGGAAGAGTCACAGTTAGTGGTTTGTCAGGTCCATTCTCTCCCATCCACAATGCTGAAGCTATTCCCTAAATAGCCCTTCAGGTCCCAGTGCCCTTTGCTCTCAAAAACTTTGCACAAGGTCTGAGTATACTCCTGAGCCAAACATCCAGGAGTCTGGAGCGTCTTTGTGCCAGGCCTTTAATTTTTTATTGAAGGAGCCTTGGCATCAATCACACAGGCATTGGAGCTGATGAACCTCAAAGCACACATGCTTGGTGATGCAGGGGCCTGGCAGTTCAGTGAACAAGGCAATCAGCAGGGCAGAGGGAAATCCATGGAGCCAGAATGTGCACCAAGATATATGGGGTACTTCTCCTTTCCACTAGTAACACCCTTTGGAAACTTGTGTTTCTTTTAATTTCCAACTTTTGATAGAAACATGAATACAGAGAAATATTTCTCTATTTTAAGGAAAGAAAACAATGCAAGTATGACGATAAAGGAAAACTGACCCTCTGCCCCTTAGCTGGGGACATAACAAGGAACCCTGGGGCTGAGGTGACTGAAATGTGGGCTGTTTCTCACCTCTGCATCATTGCTCTGATATTGGAAGGTGTGCTCATTTTCATTAGATGTTCTGAGTTTCTGAGGAAACCTGTAAACATTTATTTTTGTATGTCATTTCCCCATTTTCATACATAGTGCAAATCTTGTTTTCCCTTGAATCTCGGTAAAGATTAACTGCAGTGTGTTGGCCAAATTTGACTCGAAGTGTAGACATCTGCCTTAGGTTTTATATTACATTGACTGTTAATGTCTTTCCCTCAGAAGATCACACTGTTCTCAGACAGTAAGTTGACTTTGAAAGGCTCCAAAGACCTGGGAGGGAGCATGGAGAGATTTCCAAGTCTTGTCTTCCCTGAGAACACATAAGGATTCCCCCCTCCTCTCTCTCTTACTCCACACATACTGATCAGATTTATTCTTATGAAATAAAAATGTATTGACTACACTGTTCTACATTTTTGGTTTCACGATAAGAAGAAAATCTAAACTCTTTATTTTGAAACATTCAAGAATGATATTTTAATAGCTTTTGTTCAAAAGCCTTGCCCTATTAAGTTGAGGATGTAGCTTTCTAGTTAATGGAAAGTTTAGAGTTGGCCCCTGAGAATCCCAATTCAGGACCTTCTATTTTAATATAAACAGGCTGTGAACTTTTGACTAAAACAGGTAAAGTAATGACAAATAAACCATGGTGAAATAAAAATAAAAACTAGGAGAAAAATAATTTTCTGAAATTCCTCAAGAAGCCCCGCTAATCCTAGAGTATATGATATCATCCTCCAACCACACAGCCTCAGTCCACACAGGGCATTTGTGATGCACCAAGATAGTAAGTTCTGCATGCACCTCTGGCTCCCAGCCCCACCGGGTGGTGGTATAAACAGGGCCCACATGCTGGTTCTTCTGCCTGTATCCTCTTCTCCTATAGCCATTCTCTCCTAATCTCGTTTTTGTCTCCTGACCAGTGATCCCATTCTGCAGGCACTCCTTGGTATGCTCCTGTACAACTATACTTTTCCTCGTTCACAGAATGATTTTTTAAGTAGTCGAGGTATTTAAAACAACTGGCAAAAATTAAGTTGAGAAAATTCATTGCCTCCTTCCTTCAGTATATTTCTCCAAACAGAAGTTAGTAGTCCAGTTAAAATTCAAAGATTTGTCTACATCCATGCCACCCTGAACAAGCACGATCCCATCTGATCTTGGAAGTTAAGTATCGGGCCTGGTTAGTATTTGGATGGGAGACCACCTAGGAAGACCTGGTACTATAGGCGTAAAAAATAATAAATAAAGGATTGTACGCTGACAAGGTCCTTGCAATCTGTGAGGTCAACCAAGGGTTGTCTCATCTAAAAAAAAAAAAAAAATTTCAAAGATTCTACAACACCACTGCTCAGATACTGCAGTGGCTCCCTGTTTCTCTGATGAAAAACTAAGCACTTAAAGCAGGTGTCTATATGATCTGACCCCCACTCACATCTGTGGCCTTGTATTCTGCTCTCTCCATTACTTATGCATTCAGTCAGCCACTCTGAAACCTCAAACACACCAGGCCCACCTCACCTCTGAGACTTTGCACTTGCTACTTTTTCCACCTGGAACTTCTTCCTCAGATACACACATGTTCTGCTCACTCATTTCATTCAGGTCTTTACTCAAATGTCACCTCACTGTGGTTTTGATTTGCATTTCCCTGATAATTAGTGACAATTAGCACCTTTTCATGTACCTACTAGCCATTTGTATGTCTTCATTGGAAAAATGTCTATTCATGTCCTTTGCCCATTTTTAATTAGATGATTTGTTTTTTTGTTATTGAGTTTTCATAGAAACAGAGAATAAAATAGCGACTGTCAGAAGCTTGGGGAAAGAGGGAATGGGGAGATTCAGATCAAAAGATGCAACCTTTCAGTTATAACAAGAAGTTCTGAGGATTTAATGTACTGCATGGTGACTTTAGTTCATAATATGGTATTGTATACTTGAAAGTGGCTGAGAGTAGATTTTAAGTGTTCTTGCCAAAAAAAAATGAGTTAAGAATGTGAGATGATGGATGTGTTAATTATAGTGATCTTGTTAATCATTCCACAGTATATATGTATATGAAATCATCACATTTTACACTTTAAATAAATACAAGTATATTTGTCAATTACTCCTCAATAAAGCTGGGAAAGAATGTCACCTCTCTAAGGCCATACCTGGCCACATAATCTAAACCTTCAGTTCAATGCCCACAAACCTACCACCCTTTTCTTCCTACTCCCTTCTTGCCCTCCTTGCCCTATCACTTTCTGACATGCTGGTAGAAAAATAATTTTCTGAAATTATTGGCTCTCCCAATAATTTGTCTGGTTTACTTATTATCTTGTTGTTGTTAACCGCTTTCCTAACAAACTGTAACCTCCCTGAGAGCAGGATTTTGTTCTTTGCTTGGCACATGATCAGCTCCAAGTAAATATTAAGTTTATTCCTTTTTTCAAAACAAACACTAAGTAAACAAAGTGCATATGCCTGACAAGAATACACTAATGGAGCCAGGTCATGGAGAGAGCTCTGTTCCCCCTGCCCTTTGTTCCATGGGGCCCAGGAGATCCCTCACCATCCCTGAGCCTAGGCTCTCTCTATAAAACTGGCAAAATTATACCTATTTGCCTCAGCTCATGGGATGTTTGTGAGACACCATTGAAAGAACAGAGTCTTAAAGGCCCTGAAGCCACTAATATGCTCGATGGCAAGGTTTCTCAGCCTTGGCACCATTAATATTGGGAACCAGCTCATTATTGGTGTAGAGGGCTGTCCTATGCATTGTAGGATATTGAGCAACATCCCTGGCCCTAGTGCACTGGATGCCAGTAGCAACCCCACCAAACCCCTCTGCCCTGAGTCTTTACAACCCAAGGTGGCTCCCAACACAGGTCAATGTCCCTGGGGCAGGGACAAATGGTCCCTACTGATGACTCTTGTACTATTAGGATCTATTAGTTGTGATAGAAACTACATTTACCATTTAAATTCTTAAACTGGTCTGGTGTTCACTGTAATTGAAAATTCATATCCACCTCCTCTTTGACTACTTAGATTTCATTCTTGTGAGAACGAACCAGAAACATATCCTGTTCCAGGATGTCCCAAGATGGTTCTAACTCTGATTCTCACAGCAAATGTTCTTTCTTCCCTCTGGAGGACAGTAAAACATTTTTAGAGTTTACATCTCAATTTCAGAGCCTCAAATGAGATCTCCCAAGTGCTGGGGAGCCCATTCAAAGTCCCATAGAAAAATCTGGTAGCAAATTGCAGGGAATACTTCTATTCTTTACCAGCCACCACAAACGTGTCCTTTAGGAAAAGTTCTAGGCATCTAGAGGCGGCAGTTGTGAACTTAATCTAGTGGTTGGTTGAATGTATCCAACTACCTCTAAGTCGCAGCTTTGAGAAAGACACACATTGTAGGTGCCTGGATTCAGGGTGCACCCCTGAAAGGACCTCTTCTCAAGGGTAATAACTGGATCTCAAATTTAACACACTACACTCAAATGTACAAAGAAAATGTTACTTGTTTGTTTAAATTTTCCTATAACTGTTTTAAACTTCCACATGAACCCAAACCACAGGTAAGTGGAGAGAGGAAAGTGAAGGCAACTCTGGCTTTCCACTAAGCAGCATCTCAATTTGTTTAAGGTTTAAATAGTCTCTTTTAGTAAATAGTTAATTCCAAGTTCAGCTCTCCACTTGAATTGCTGCTCTCTCCATCCCTCTAGATGATGATTTAGGTGTGAGTGAAAGTCCTAGGACAAGAGAAGCGACAGCTCCTCAGTGGTCATTGTGCAACCCATTCAGCTGGTCACCACCACGAGACTCTGTGAGCTCTGCACTGGCCTGTGGCAAGTACAATAGGTACCAGTGGCTGTTCACACAGCAAGGAGGGCACCATCCATTGCTACTGCCCCTTTGTGGCCCTCAGCATCTCTCTTTTCTAGATACTAGATTGTTGCTAGTCCACACTGAAATTCACATGTTCTTATTTGGCAAGAGGGATCTCCCAGACGACCTGGCCTGGGTTACAGGGAGTCAGGAGGATTTCTCAGACCTGACCATCTAGACACGTGTGTTGAATCTGACATCAAGCCAAAGTGGGGCTCTCCCAAGAGCCTCATTCATTTATTTGTTAATTCAACAAATGCATATCAAGTGATCACTCTATGCCATGAATAGTTGTATGCACTGAAGACTGATTAGCAAACAAAACAAAGTTCCCAGTCCAGTGGAAGCAAAAGATAATAAGCAAAAAAAAAAAAAAAAAAGAAGAAGAAAAGAAAGAAAGAAAAGAAAAAGAATTGCACAGTGTGTCAGAGGATTATAGATGCTATTGAAAAAATATTCAGAAAGGTGATGGGAAACATTGGGAGAGGAAGATGCTATTTTAAATAGGGTGATCATGGAAGCTTTCTCTAATGAAGTGGTATTTGAAAAGATTTAGATGAAGACATAGAATTAGTGAGGGGCGAGTCATGAGAATATTTGATGAAAGACTATTTCAGGTAAAGGGAACTGCATGTACAAAGGTCCTAAGGCAAGAGTATTCACGATATGTTTGCAAAACACGTAGGCTAGAGTGGTCAGTTAGAGAAGTCTTTAGAAACACCCAAGTAGATGTGGGGGCACCTCATAACATTAATAGCTGGCTTCTCTTATTGCAGTGGGTTCCCAAATATTCAATCTGTCCCGCTCCTGACTGTCCTGTAACTTGAGGGTCAGCCTTGCAGTAATGGTGAGCTGCAGAGCTTGAAATCTAGTCCTTACTCTCCCTCTATGTCCAGTCGCTTCCTCCCCAGTTTCCTGCTCAGGAGAGACGAGTCCCTTGGTCCACTTTCAGTCTGATTGGAGAACTCTCTCGCTGTATATCCTGAGTTCTCTCTCTGCAGTACGACTTACAGAATCATGAAAAGTCTCATATTTTTTTGTCTAAAGTCTCATTCTTTTTGTCTCCAGTGTGGGACTTTAAAAATCTCTGCATCCTTTCTCCAAAAATTCTAGTTTTGTCTCTGCTAGTCCACAAGTTATCTTTGTGAGAATTAGAAAACATAGCCCACTCTGAGAATGCAGGCTGCACACTGATATATAGCTTGCCAAGTCAACCTAAGCTGAGTTTCTGCCTTTTTCTCACATCACCTTATTAGAGCCCTGTCAAGACATGAGAAAGTCAGCTTTGAGACCCAACATTGATCAAAGACCTAAAATACCAATGTTAAACTTTCCTGGGATAATACGATTTGTGCTGTGGTCTTGGAGGTATAAGAGAACAGAAAATGAAATTTAAAGAGAGAAATGAGAATATTATTACTAATTAGTTTTTCTCTGATGCTGACTCAAAAGAAAACAAAAACGGGCCCAAATACAAAATGTAGGCAAGACTGGGGATTTTGGCAACTCAAATATTACTCACCACTGGGCACATTTTCTGTAGGAAGCTGTTGGCCCCTGGCAGTCTGGGCCAGCAAGCAGCTGAATCCGTCAATGACAAATAACTCAGTCAACGGCCAGTATGTCCAGCTACTGGAGCCACAACTCCAGGCAGTGACCAGTAATTAGGTGTTTAGATTCAAATCAGTGTTTATAGTGCCTTGGGGAAATTTTGAGTGCTGTGGGAGACCAAGAAAGCTAATAGCAACAAAATTATATGAATTAAAATTGCAAAGAAAAGTTTTATAAACTCTTCTACAGATGAAATTATTTTGATAAGAAATTGCTTTTCTTACTTTTTCTTCTGTCTGAGTATTAATTATTCACTAATTTACTTATTTAATTAAATGTCTTTAACTTTTTAGAAAAGAAAATTGTTGAATATTTGCTATGAGTTGGCCTTGACTGAGTGCTGAGGATACACAGATAGGTAAGTGGCTGTCCAGTCCTCTTAGCAATGCAGCTATGAAGGGATAACCACGGAGAAGTACAAAATGGGCCAGAGATGTAGGTGGAGTCAGGTCTGACTCACAAACACAGGAGTATTGACCTCTCTTTCTCTCATCCATGTGGGAATAAGTCACTTCATCCCCACTCTTCATTCTTTACTGCCTCCATTTTCTCAGTTTCTGACTGTGCTGCATCCTGCAAATGCTCACTTGGGCGGCAGAAAAATTTTAGGACAAACTAGTTAAAAACATTAAAATCCAGAATTATTTGGCATACTCAATACTGAACAAAGGTTGGGCAAGATGTTCAGTTAAACCTCCGATATTTTTGATAGGTGAAGAAATTAAGAGAATGATTAAATGAATGAATAAATTAATGGACAAATTAATCATGTAAAACTATGAATTCTTGTAACACATAAAATAAAAAGGAAAGATTAAATGTTGACCCATTAAGGATAGCTGACAAAGAAGAAGAAGAAAAAGAAGGAGGGGGAGAAGGAGGAGGAGAAAGAGGGAGTAGGAGGAAGGGAAAGGGGAGGGAAGGGGAGAAAAGGAGGAAAGAAGGGTCTGTGAGAATGTGAAGAAATTGGAACACTTATGTGTTACTAGTGGGAGTGAAAAATGGTGCAGCTGCTGTGGAAAATAGCAGTTCCCAACAAAATAAATAGAATTACTGTATCCAGCAATTCTACTTCTGGGTAACATAACCAAAAGAGGTGAAAACAAGGACTTGAACAAATATTTGTATATCAATGTTCATAATGGCACTATTCACAGTAGCCAAAAGGTGGAAAGAACCCAAACGTCCATCAACAAATGTATGGCTAAACAAAATGTTTGTATGTACATATACAATGGAATATTATTCAGCCTACAAAAGGAAGGAAATTCTGACACATGCTACCACATGAATGGACCTCAAGGACATTATGCTAGGTGAAATAAGCTAGATGCAAAAGGATAAATACTGTCAAATTTATTCAGACAGAAAATTGAATGATAGTTATCTGGGGCTGGGAGGAAGAGGAAATGGTGAGTAAATTTTTAATAGTCATGGAGTTTCAGTTTAAAAAGTTCTTGACATGAATAGTGGTAATGGTTGTACAACAATGTGAATATATTTAATGCCACTGAAATGTATACTTAAAAATGGTTAATGGTAAATTATATGTTATGTATATTTTACTACAATAAAAAAATGAAAGGTAGAATATTCAGTGAGTCTTCAATTGAAAAATTGATGGCATTTTTCAGTTTTTAGCCAAATGTTTTGGCATCATATAGACATAACCCAAATGAAATGATGAAAGATTTGGGAATTGAAGCCAGGACGCTGGAGTCTCAAGGGACTGCAATAATTATTGCATTTCATTTCCTGTATATAAGGTAAATTGAGTTCAAGACCAAAAGCAATATTCCAATGGGCTGTGATTAATTGCCCTGCCTGTGTTTAGAAGGATCTCCTCATGGCTTTTGCTATGCAATTAATTAGGGCAGTTTCACTGCAGAAGTCATTCTTGTACATGTCCACATGGAGAAAAAACAAAGGACAATTTCTGTTTGTCATTTGATGATATTTCTGACTTGGAATATTTTAATCCACAGTTATATCATGAACACTTAGGTTAAACTGGGAAAAGGAAGAACAGTGTGAGCATGTTCCAACCATTGTATCAGCTTATCATTCACTCACAGCATCTTACTTAATTTTCTTAGTAATTCTATAATGTATTATTTTTTTCTTTCTTTATAAATGAAATGAATCTCAGAGAGGTTAAGTAATTTTCCCTGAGTCACAAGATAATAAATGAAAGAAAGGAAAGTTTGCTTTGCTCTGATGCCAAATCCTTTCATGCTTTTCTGAATGCTGCAATATTGACAGGCAATAGAAATCTTGATTTTCTCTGAATGATTATTATGTTATTAATTTAGTTATTTATGCACTCAGACAAAAAATAATCATTCTCACTCCCTATATTCCAGTGGTAGGCTCTGGGGATAGAGACATAAAATAGCTTTGCTGCTTCTAGGAAGCTCAATGTTAGTAAAAGAGAGAATCAGGTTAAAGTCTGTGATTTGTACTGATGCAGAGGTATGCACAGGTAGGAGAGAGCACAAAAGAGGCGGCATAACTGAGATCACTTTGCAGGTGAGGTAAGGATAAGAAGAAGGCAACCGACAAAAAAAGTAAAAGTAGTCATTTCAATCACAGTAAAAAAAAAAAATCCCTGTAGTACTCTTGAAGCAATGAGGATGAGGCAATCAGCATGGTAAGGAGTATCCTGAGGTAGATACTGGATGGAGAACCATTGACATTCTTAAGTGAGAAAATGATATAGCCTCAGTATAGAGGCTATAGGTCCAAAAACAAGGTGTCAGCAGGGCTAAAGTCTGGTTATAGAGGACAATCTGACCCATGCCTTTCTCTTAGCTTCTGTTGTTGCCTGGCTTATAGCACATCACTAGTGGCATTATCCTGCGTGTCTATGTTTCTTCTCTTCTTATAAGGTCACATTGGATTAGGACTCATTCTACTCCAATATGATCTTATCTTAACTTGATCACATCTGCAAAGACTCTGTTTCCAAGTAAGGTCACATTCACAGGTATTAGTGGTTAGGACGTGAAAATAATTTTTGGCGTGTGGGGGGGGGCACAATTCCACCTTCAACAGAGACCAATTAGAGGACACTTGTGATTGTCCATCTGAGAAATGACAAGGAACACAGTACAGACATGGAGAAAAGTTGTTGATCAGGAAATAAAACTGGCTAAGCCAGATGATGGGACCTGAGAGCTAGATAGCAGTGTCCCCAGTATCCAGATGGGGGATGGTGAATGGTAAAGAAAGAGTTTCAGTGTGAGAAGAGAAAGATGAGGAGTAGAGGGACACCATAATTTTTCCAAGCTCACTTTTCAAACTTGAAGTGAAAGTGTTGTCAGTGATGGTGTTTATTCTTCACCTTCTAAAATAACAGAATTCTATATTCTACAAGATAAACTGTGAACATATGATTTGGGCACACGAAATCGTCTAAGTCTGGCTCACACTTCTCTCTCTAGCCTTATCTCCCACACCCCTTCCTTCCCCTCAAAGTGTGCACATGAACACACACACACACACACACACACACACACACACACACACACAGCAGTTATTCTCTCTATTTGTTCACCTTCCCCTTAAGTATGTTCCTGAGACTGAGCTCCTTGAGGATGGGTGATGTCTTGTGTCTGTCTGTGTCCGCCTGGAGCAGAGAAGACAACAAGAATGTGGAGTGAGAAAAAGCAAGGTGTGGCCCCTGCCCAAGTGTGCCCCAACCTGTCAAACGCCTTTCCTCTGCCCACATGTAACCTTTGAAAAGGAGAATAAATCCCCTCTGTCCCTCATATCAATGGCATGTTATGTCTAATCAGCACATATGGGTATCATGCCCATTTTTGTCACTATACGTGTCTGCTCCACTGCTAGAATAAACATAGATGACAAGGACGTTTTATTTATCTTTATGTCTCCAAGAACTCATAGGGCCCATCCCAGAATAGATGTTCAAAAAACATTTGCCAAAAAATAAATCCTATTAGTTCCTCAAGGAAAATTGCTGAAATCTGTTGTAGGGATCAAGTGTATGGGAATTTGATTTCTGGCTCTAATACTTAGCAACTCTGTTCACTTGTTGAAATTTTTAAAACTCCCTTAGCCTAACTGCCTTGCTTCAAAATAGGGATCACATTGGGGCTGCTGTGACAATTCAATGAGATCACAGGTGGAAAGCAGCTAGCATTCCGCCTGACACAAGGCTCAGAAAAAAGTGGATTATCATGGTTAGCCTTCTGAGGCCACCTGGCTTATCTAATAACCTGTTCCTCTCCTAAAAACAGACTAGGGAGATGTGTGAGTCTGTGAAGGTCTAGCCCTTTCCACCATTTTCTTGTCCCAAGGTGACCACAAAACTATGGTGCAATTAAGAGGAGCATGCATGGTTTTCCCTTGTTCTTTATGGTTTAGTTCTTAAGAAATTATGAGATATTAGAACATCATCGAGGACAGACATTTCTGGAGGAAATCTCAGGAATAGTATAGCACAAGGAATGTGCCAAGAGAACTCATGCAAGAGTTTAATAATGCACTTTACAATTTGCAGATGGAATATGAGCTTGATGCGGTAGAAAGAGCCTAAAGTGCCATCTCCCAGCCAAGTCCTGGCTCTATATTTTATAAGCTGTGAGACCTGGGACAAGTTGCTTGCCATCTCTGACCTTCATTGCCTAGCCTTTTCATGGAACTGTTGTAAAAACTGGAAATAAAATGTAGAAATTGACCAACCCAGTGGGCAATGGACAGTAATTATTCAATAAACTGTGTTTTTCTGTCATTCCGAAGGTGATGGTGGGGGTGGAGAGAGGCCCCAGAGGCCCTCAGTAGTAAACACTGAGTGGTAAATCAGCCCCGTGAGAGCCTTAGCCTCCCTTTTCCTGATGCCATGGATGAGCTCTACATCATAAGAGAATTGTGTGGACCTGCCCTGATTGGAAATCAGTGTTCCCTTAGAGACCAGAGGTGACTGTCCTGGATCTCAACAGAGCCCTACTCCTTGGCCCTGCCTGACTGGTCAAGCAGGTGCCCTGAGCTCAGTTTGGGTAACAAAGTTGGGGCTGCAAACTCCACAGGGAGAGTCATCTTGGAGCAGGTGAAGGAGAGTAAGGAAGGCTAGAACTGAGCTCAAAAAGGACCCTGGTGACCAACCAGTGGGTGGCATGGGGAAGAATGAGAGTTTAAGGCATAGGGGAGTTTGGGAAAGGAAAGAACAAGTCAATTCAAGTAATTGTGTACACACTATGATGTTTTTATTTGGGCATTTTTAGAAATGTTTGCAGTAGGCCTACAAAATACAACAAACTTCCCAGTGTCTTAGAGAATTGAGAGGTCTTTGTTTTAATTCGAAGGAGAATTATTATATGCCTAGGAAGGTCTTCAAGCCTTGATGTCATGAACTGGATGCTGGGGGAGTTGCTGCACATCCTGCTTTGGCATTCTGTAGTTGAATTTCCTCATTTAGATTCCTGACCTCAGTGGACACAGCTTCCTTCTCTGAGAAGAGTGGGTTGGAAAACTGATCTCTTAGGTTCCTTCTAACATTTTGTAACATTACTTTCAGATTCCTAACCTCTCTTTCTTCCCCATTCTAATATTTTTAAGAAGTATGGTCGCTATAACTTTTTTTTAAAAAAAAAGCACATTGCATAAGGTTCACTATCATTTCCTAAACATTAAGTCTGCATAACAAAATCTCCCAGGAAGCCTATTAAAAATATTTACTCCAGGACCCTCCTTTAGGATGGGGCCCAGGGACATATGTTAATTTAACAAGCAAATTAGGTGATTTTTTATGATCACACAACAGTTACCCTATGCTATCTGAAAATATAACTCCATAAAACAGCTGCTGAAAATTGAACATTATTCAATCCTTAAAAGGCATATCTTTAAGCTGTAGTAAAAACCAAGGTCTGTGCTAGCAGAGTAAAGCCAAAAATTGAGAGAAATATGATGATGAATGCCATTCTTCACCAGCTGGGCCTGAAGATGTCTGTACACCACTGAGGCTGTGCTGCATGCCTGCACCACAGGGTTCCATAGGAGTGCAGGTTGCTGAAGTAACCTCAGGACTTGGACCAACTCCTCTCTCATTGTTCATCTGAAGTATTTGTCCATGATATAGGCCACATGGCCTTTGGTTTAGAATACAGGGCATGTATGTTGAGTTGCTTTAGAGGAGCAGAAAAGAATTTGTGCGGACTCCTCCACCTTGTAGCCCTTCATGGGAAGGCAGCTGGTGGATCTGGGTACCCTCTATGGCCATGGTTGAAGTAATACCAATAGCCCACCACCCTGAGTGGAAATCAGTGTTCCCTTAGAGACCAGAGGTGACTGTCCTGGATCTCAACAGAGCCCTACTCCTTGGCCCTGCCTGACTGGTCAAGCAGGTGCCCTGAGCTCAGTTTGGGTAACAAAGTTGGGGCTGCAAACTCCACAGGGAGAGTCATCTTGGAGCAGGTGAAGGAGAGTAAGGAAGGCTAGAACTGAGCTCAAAAAGGACCCTGGTGACCAACCAGTGGGTGGCATGGGGAAGAATGAGAGTTTAAGGCATAGGGGAGTTTGGGAAAGGAAAGAACAAGTCAATTCAAGTAATTGTGTACACACTATGATGTTTTTATTTGGGCATTTTTAGAAATGTTTGCAGTAGGCCTACAAAATACAACAAACTTCCCAGTGTCTTAGAGAATTGAGAGGTCTTTGTTTTAATTCGAAGGAGAATTATTATATGCCTAGGAAGGTCTTCAAGCCTTGATGTCATGAACTGGATGCTGGGGGAGTTGCTGCACATCCTGCTTTGGCATTCTGTAGTTGAATTTCCTCATTTAGATTCCTGACCTCAGTGGACACAGCTTCCTTCTCTGAGAAGAGTGGGTTGGAAAACTGATCTCTTAGGTTCCTTCTAACATTTTGTAACATTACTTTCAGATTCCTAACCTCTCTTTCTTCCCCATTCTAATATTTTTAAGAAGTATGGTCGCTATAACTTTTTTTTAAAAAAAAGCACATTGCATAAGGTTCACTATCATTTCCTAAACACTAAGTCTGCATAACAAAATCTCCCAGGAAGCCTATTAAAAATATTTACTCCAGGACCCTCCTTTAGGATGGGGCCCAGGGACATATGTTAATTTAACAAGCAAATTAGGTGATTTTTTATGATCACACAACAGTTACCCTATGCTATCTGAAAATATAACTCCATAAAACAGCTGCTGAAAATTGAACATTATTCAATCCTTAAAAGGCATATCTTTAAGCTGTAGTAAAAACCAAGGTCTGTGCTAGCAGAGTAAAGCCAAAAATTGAGAGAAATATGATGATGAATGCCATTCTTCACCAGCTGGGCCTGAAGATGTCTGTACACCACTGAGGCTGTGCTGCATGCCTGCACCACAGGGTTCCATAGGAGTGCAGGTTGCTGAAGTAACCTCAGGACTTGGACCAACTCCTCTCTCATTGTTCATCTGAAGTATTTGTCCATGATATAGGCCACATGGCCTTTGGTTTAGAATACAGGGCATGTATGTTGAGTTGCTTTAGAGGAGCAGAAAAGAATTTGTGCGGGCTCCTCCACCTTGTAGCCCTTCATGGGAAGGCAGCTGGTGGATCTGGGTACCCTCTATGGCCATGGTTGAAGTAATACCAATAGCCCACCATATATCAAACCCTATACTACGGCTGCCCAAGAACAGAGCTTTGCAGAGGTGGACTGTTGAACACAGCTGGACAGAGGGCAGAAGCTCAGACTTAGCAGTCCCCTTTGGGGTAGCTGGTGGCCCTATCACCCACCAGAGGCAGAAAATAGGGCCCCTTTCATCTTCTGGGGCTGTTGCTGGGGTCCTGACATTTGGCTCTGAGTTTGCAGGAGAGAATAGAGCAGAGCAGGTGGCATCTCAGCAGGTTTGGTGGCCTCCCCTGCACTCAACAACAGGACAACACACCGATGCTGTCAGTTGAAAACATGCTTGCTTGTGTTTGCTTAACTGGGAAATTTTCCATTGCAAGAAAAGGCAGTTGATTATGATCAACATTTCAAAGAGCTGTAGCACTAAGTAATATTGAGATCAGGCCCTAACCATTCCCTAAATCTGTGTTTTTGAAGAGCTTCTGTGGGCCATTCATTCGTTTGTTCTCTTCTTCCCATCTCTTCCCTTTAGGCCTCTTCCTAGAACACTCCCTACCCCATTTTATTCCCACCCCCATCGCTTCGCTGTTTCATTCTATTCATTTTTTAAAAAGAGAAACCTTTACCTTTAGAGGAGTTTTGGACTTATAGAAAAGTTGTGAAGACAGTACAGATTCCCATATGCCCCACAGTCAGTCTGCCCTAGTGTAAACATACTATGCAAGTATGCTTCATTTGTTATACACACACACACACACACACACACACACACACACAAAACAAAGGTCATATATTATTATTAGCTAAAGTTCGTACTTTGCTCAAATTTTCTTCGTTTTCACCTAATTTTTTTTCTGTTTCAGGATTTCACATCATCTTTAGTTATCACGTCTTCTTAGGCTCCTCTTGTTTGTGACAGTTCTCAGACTTCCCTTGTTTTTAATGACCTTTACTACTTGAGTTTTGAAGAAGACTCTTCAGGCATTTTGTAGAATGACCATTAAATGGGCTTTGTCTATTATTTTTTCTAATAATTGGACTGAAACAATGGATTTTGAGAGGAAAACCACAGAGATAAAGTGCCATTCTCATCACATTATTTTTAAAGAATATGCTATTATCATAATTGAGCCTTGTTTGCCTGATCACTAGCTCAGGTAGTGTTTGCCAGTTCTCTCTATTGTAAAGATACTCTTTTCCCCACCTTTTCCACACTGTACACTTTGTAGGTGGATCACTATGCATATCCTACACTTAAGGTAATAAGTGGGAATTATTCACTTTCTTAAGAATGGAGTATCTACATAACTTATTTGGAAATCTACATGGGAGGTTTCTCTATTCTTCACCATTTTTGCCTATTTATTTAATCATGTATTGATATTAGTATGATCTTATGGATATTTATTTTATACTTTGGGTTATAATCAAATATTACTTTATTTATTTTGTTGCTCAGATTGTTTGGCCATTCTGAGCACTTTCAGTGGCTCCTGTGCCTTTTCGACAGGCTTCCATCATTGAGCAAGTGCATGCTGTGTGAGTGCAAATGTACTTATATTCTAGCACTATGAAATACTCCAGTCTCTATTTGTATACACCATGTCCCAGCCTTAGAATCAATCAGATCTCCAAGGAGCCCTAATTTCTTTTGTTAGAAAATGGTACTAAAAACAAGATGAGAGTGTTATGTTCGCTTGTTACTACTAGGGTGCCATTGCTTCTAGGCCCTCTAAACTGACAGAGCAAAGAAATACATGTAAGCATACTAACACACATATATACACATATCTACAACTATCTCTGTGTGTATCTTTCTGTATCTATATTAAGTTAGACATGAGTTAATACTAATATCACCAACTCTTATTCAGTGCCACATAGGTCATTACACCCTTCTCCTGACACTTCCACTCTGACTAGATTCCCATTAGCTGCCATTGATTCATTGTTCGATTTTAGTATGTACATGTAGTGGTTTCAGAATTGTTAACCCATACCATTGTGGGAAACAACTTTACCAGTTAGAGCACCTCTTTTCGCTATCCTGTTCACTAAACTAAACTAAAGTTATTTCATACATTTGTAATATGTTTATAGTGGTTAGATTTTTTTTTGCCATAGTGTGCAGTCCACCCTGGCATCCTCTGAACTCTTACTTAATTTTTTTTAATTTGCATACATTAAAATCCAATTTTTATTCTGTAAAGTTATATGGGTTTTGACAAAAACATAGTGCTGTATACCCATCATTAAAGTGTCATAAAGAATAGATTTACCACCCTAAAAATTCCCCTATGTTTCACTTATCCAATGCTCCTGCCTCCCCAAACTTCTGGCAAATACTGATCTGTTTAACAACTCTATTATTTTGCCTTTTTCAGAATGTCTCAAAAATAAAATTAAAAATTTCAGACAATAGAGGGTATTGTGCCCAAGTATCGAGTATGTCCAGAGACTTACCCATACCTGACTTAGATGATTTAGATGAGATTGGGAATTTTGATTTAATGAGACATAAAATTTTGGACTTGGGATGAAGCTATAATGGATTGAGACTGTGGGAAACTTGGCATGGGCAAATGTATTTTGCATGTGAAATAAAGATTCTTTGGGGCCAGAGGATGGACTATGATAGGCAAGATAATATTTCCCAAAGACCATAGAATCTATAAATATATTACCTTATACAACATAAGGGACTTTATAGATATGATTAGATATCCTTAGATATTGAGATGGAGAGATTCTCATAGATTATCAGGATACCAGAGTGGGCCCAATATAATCACAATGGTTCTTATAAATGAAAGGAGTCAGAAGAGCCATCTCAGAGTGCTTATATATGGATGTAAAAAGACCCAGCCATTGCTGACTTTGAACATAGAAGAGGAACCTGAGCCAAGAAATCTGGGCAGCCAGTACAGCTGGGGGGAAAAAAATAAAAGAATTTTCTCATAGAGCCTACAGAAATAAATGAAGCTCTAACAATGCCTTGATTTTATTCCTGGGAGGCTCCTTTTGGATTTTTAACATGCAGAAATGTAAGATAATAAATTTGTCTTAAGCCACTAAACTTATGGTAATTTGCTACAGCAGCAATAGAGAACTAATACAAGATCTATAGTCCATCTGAATTAATTCTTGTTTAAGGCATACGGTGTGTGTCTAGGTTCATTATTTACATAAAGACATTTGTTTGTTTCAGCATCATTTGTTGAAAAAGCTACCCTTTTCCTCTTGCATTACATTTGTCAAAGACCAGTTGACAATATTTTTTGGCTGTATTTCTGGGCTCTATATTATATTCCATTAATCAATGTGTCTGTTATTTTGCCAGTACAAAATTATAGTAAAGCTTGAAATTAGGTAGTCTTCCAATTTTGTTTTTTAATAGTGTGTAGGCTATTCTAAATCTTTTGCTTTTTCATATAAATTTAGAACTATTTTGTTGATATCTATAAAATAGATTGCCAGAACTTTGATTGAGATTAAGTTGACTCTAAAGATAAAGTTAGGAAGAATTTACTTTTTAAAAATTTTGAGTCTTCTAGTACATTAACATGGACTACTCTCCATTTATTTAGGTCTTTTTATTTCTTTCATAGGAGTTTTGTAGTTTTTCACATACAGACTCTGTACATATTAGCTAGATTTATAACTAAATACTTAGCTTTTTTTAGTGTTATTGTAAAGTATATTTTTATTTTATTTAAAATGCCAATTGTTCATTGCTGGTATAGAGGAAAGAAAGAAATTGACTTTTGTACATTGACTTTGTATCCTGCTACCTTTTTACACTTATTTATTCATTCCAGGGTGTCTCTAAACTAACTCTCCCCCGCCCTCTCTCTCTCATAAATTCTTTGGTGCTTCTACCCAGAAGACAATCATGTCATATAGACAGTTGTATTACTACCTTTCGATCTGTATTACGCTTATTTTTTTTCCTTTGTCTTATTGCACCATCCAGAATTTCTAGTATAATGCTAAATAAGAAAGCTGAGAGAAAGATGTCTTTCCCTTGTTTCCAATCTTGGGAGGAAAATAGTCTGTCAACATTAAGTGTGGTATTAGGTGTAGGTTTTGCATATATACCCTCTTTTAAGTTAAGAAAGTTTTCTTCTTTTTTAGTCTTCTGGGAGATTTTATCATGAATGGGTATTAAATTTTGTCATATGCTTTAATGAATCAATTGCTATAATTACATATTTTTCTTATTCAGTCTGTTAATATGATTAATTCCATTGGTTGATTTATGAATATTGAACCAGCCTTGCATTGCTCAATTGAATGCCACTTGGTTGCTATGTCTCATTCTTATATATTGCTTAATCCATTTTCTAATAGTGTATTAATTATTTTACAACTATATTCTTTAGAAAAAATGGTTTATAGTTTTCTTGTAATATTTTTCTCTGATTTTAGTATTAAGATAATATTTAGCTCTGGTTTTAGTATTAGAAAAATAATGGCATAGATGATAGAAGCTTTGTTCATCCCTCTTACAACCAAATCAAAGTTGTGACAGAAATACAGAGCAAACAGCAAGGAAAGTCACCTGGGATCTAGATTAACAGAAGCATTACAACTACGGAGAGAAATAAGTAATTAACTTGCAATGGTAAGAGGTAGAAGGGGGCAAAGTTGAAAGGCTTCCTGGTCTTAAGCAGCTGAGTTGGACGGAAGCTATGACAGCAGCAGCCTGCAGCTGCAGACACCTCTTAAAGGGGTTGTGTTTGCTGTGCCCACTCACAGACTTTTGCAGTAATGGATGTGCTTACTCTGAGCATCAGAGCCAGGTCAGCTGGTCAGGGGCACTTAGAGTGGGACACTGAGTTGTCAGAGTGAGGGTCGGAGGCAAGGATCTCTCCTGTACAGAATTTCCAGCAGTATTCATTGTTCTTCTGTTGAGCCCTCCCCCTCCCAGTGTGCAGATGCAGCACCACCATAGCTGAGACATCATCAAACTGGGTAACAGTGGTTGCTCCACCCAGAGATGTCCCTGAAACTCTGCCTCCCCCAACTCATGGCCCCACCCAAGCCACATCTAGGTGTTTCCTCAGCAAATCAGGTGCTCCTTGCTGAGGGTGCCAAGACACACTGGTGGCAGCCAGCCTTGATTTCTGGTGTGGTTCCTTGAGGCAACTATAAACATCTGTGGGTTGCTTGTTAAATCTTAACATGTGACCCTGAAGCTAAACTTGGCCTACAGGCTGCAGCTAAACTTAGCCTACAGCTGAACTCCTCTTAGGTGTGCCACTGGATACCTACTATACAAAGCCACACTAATAAGACTGGGATACTTGGCAGCTTTACTTAATACATAGAAACATACAAAGAAAGGGCAGCCAAAATAGGAAGACAAAGAAGTATAAACCATATGAGTAAACAGAACAGAGATCAGGAATAATGGAGTCAAGCAATCTAACAGATGCAGAGTTCAAAACACTGGTTATAAAGATGCTCAATGAATTCAGGGCAATTGTAGATGAATTCAGTGAGAACTTTAACAAAAAGATAAAAAAAACATTACAATAAAAATAGAAATTACAAAAGGGAACCAATCAGAAATGAAGAACACATTATCTGAGATGAAGAGTATATTAGATGGAATAAACAGAGTGAATAAAGAAGAGGATTGAACCACCAATATAGAAGATGGGGAAGCCAAGAACACTCAATCAGAATGGCAAGAAAAAAGAAGCCAAGACTATAATAATAATTTAAGGACCCTATGCGACACCCCTATGCGACACTATTAAAAGTAAAAATATCCGTGTCAAAGGGATACTTGAGAAAAAAAAAAAGAAGAAGATGAAGAAGTTGAAGAGCTATTTGAAGAAATAATGATGAAAAACTTCCGTCACCTGATGAAGGAAATAGATATACAACTCCAGGAAGCTCAGAGAGTCCCAAAAAAGATGAACCCAAAGAGACCCACATCAAGACGTATCATAATTAAAATGCCAAAGGTTAAATACAAAGAAAGAAGCTTAAAAGCAGCAAGAGAAAAGCAGTTAGTTACCTACAAGGGAGCACCTATAAGACTGGCAGATGATTTCTCCAAAGAAACTATGCAGGACAGGAGCAAAGCTATCATTTAAGGTCGAATGACAGATAAAGAGCTTCCCAGACAAAAATAAGCTAAAGGAATTTGTTAACATCAAGCCAGTATTACAGGAAATGTTGGAGGACTACTTTAAGAATATAAAACATGTATCAAAACAAGAGTAAAGAATGGTAATAACTACATTCCTATCAACAAGTACCTCAAATGGAAAAGAATTAAGTGCTCCAGCCAAAAGATAGAGTGACTGAATGGATAAGAAAACAAGCCCCCTACATATGTTGCCTCCAAGAGACTCACTTCAGATTAAAAGACACACACAGACTAAAAGAAAGGGGATGGAAAGAATTATTGCCTTGATGAACCTAGAGAGTATTGCACTGAATGAAATAAGTCAGATAGAGAAAGACAAATATCACATGATTTCATGTACATGTGGAATGTAAAGAACAAAATAAGCAAAAGCAACAACAAAAGTAGAAATAAACTCATAGATATAGAGAATATTTTGAGGGCTACTAGATGGGAGGGAGGTTAGGGGATGGAAAAAAAAGGCAAAGGGATTAAGAGGTACAAATGGATAGTTTCAGAATAAACATGGAGATGTAGAGTGTAGCATGGGGAAGATGGTTAATAATGTTGTAAAAAATATGTAAGGGGGAAGAGGAGTATTAGATTTAATGGAGTGATCACTTTGTGAGTTATGTGTATCTCTGATCTTTATGCTATACAACTAAAGCTGGCATATTATTGTATGTCAACTATAACTGAAAAAAACTCATTGAATTGTACAATGTAATATGAGTAACTGTCTATTTTATTTCATTAAAGCCAGAAAAAAAAAGGCTATTAAAAAAAAAGTTTGTAGAGAAGTGATATTATTTCTTATTTCTTCCTTAATTATTTGGGAGAATTTACCAAAAAACCATCTGGTACTTTATGGCTTTCTTTCTTCTGAATTTTTTAAAATTATTAATTCAATTTATGTAATAAATCTTATCTATTCAGATTATCTTTCAATTTCAGTAGTTTGTGTCTTTCAAGTAATCATGTTATCAAATTTGTGAACAAAGTGTTGATGGTATTCTCTTATTATTCATCTAATGTTCATGGGATCACTAGTAATGCCTTCTCTTTAATTTTTTGATATTAATCATTTGTATCTTCTCTATTTTTTGGTTCGCTTGGCTAGAGATTTATCAATTCTCTTGATCTTTAAAAAAATTGATTTTATTTATTATTTTCCTCTTTTCAATTTCATTGATATTTACACTAATTCTTACCATTGCAGCTATTGGAGTTCTGGTAGTACACACCTCTAGGTCCTTATCATTGATGAGAAAATGAATTTCAATTCAGTGAATATGAGAGAAATATTCATTTAATAAAAGCATGTTATGAAGTTTAATATGTATTTCTTCTGCTTGTTTTAAGTATAATTTGCTTTTATTCTCTAGTTTCCCAAGGGAAAAGCTTAGATTTTAGATCCTTTTTTTTTTTCAAATATATGCATTCGATGCTATAAAATTTCCTATAATAATCATTTTACTTATATCTTCAAAATATTATGTATTATCTTTTAATTTTCACTTTATTCAATATATATTTTTAATTTTTGAGAACTTATTTTACTCATTGTTTATTAGAAGTATGCTGTTTAATTTCTAAGCAATTGGGAATTTTCCAGCCATCCCTTTTACTTATTTCTAGTTTAACAGCATTGTAATATGAGCACTTACTTTATATGGTTTTTGTTCTTTTATAAATTTTAAAATGTGTTTTATGGCTAGAATTTGTCTGTATTAATAAATATTACATATGAGATTGAGAAGAATCTATATTCTGTTGTTGTTGGGCGAAGTATTCTAAAAATGTCAATTAGATCGAGTTGACTCTTAGTGCTTATTCAGGTCATCCTTTGATTTTTATCCTTATTGATTTTCTGCCTGTTTGATCTAGCAATTAATGACAAAGTGTGTTGAAATCTCAAACTATAATGGTGAGTTTGTCTATTTCTCCATTTAGTTCTATCCATTTTTACCTCATGTATTTTGATGCTGTTGTTAGATTCATGCATGTTTAGAAGTGTTATGTTTTCTTGGAGAATGGACTCATTACTATGTAATTTCCTCTTTATTATTAATAATCTTCCTTGTTCTGAAGTTCATTTTGTCTGAAATTAATACACTTACTCCATTTTATTTTGATTATCATGGTATATCTTTTCTCCATCACTTTATTTTTAGCAGGTCTGAGTCTATACAATTACAATAGTTTTCCTATAGACAACACGTACTTAGTTTTGTTTTCTTTTAATTCACTCTTATAATCTCTGTCTTTTAATTGGTATGTTTAGGTTGTTCATATTTTAAAGTGATTATTTATACAATTGGTTTCATAAATACCTTATTTGTAGCTATTGTTTTATTCTTTGCATTTGTGTTGTTTCCTCCTATATTTCTGCTTTCTGATTTTAATTGTGCATTTTATATGATTCCATTTTTAATTTTTTCTTAGTATATCATTAATACTTCCTTTAAATATTTTTTATTTCTGATTACATCAAAGGTTACAATACACATTTTTATATCTTCTAAGTCCATATGCATATAACACTATATTACTTCATATGTAGTGCAGGTAGCTTATAACAGGATATTCCCAATTCCTCCCTTCTGTCTCCTTTGAGGACTAGCTAGGTGCCAGGAAGTATGCAAAGTACACTGCATGTACAATATTATTTGAATTATCAAAGCAACTTTGACATGGATGTATAATCATTACACCTCTTTGGCAGAAGCTAAAATTGAGTCTTAGAGGAAGTTTAATTCTCTCCCTAGGTCATGTAAATAGTATGTCCAAAGATTGCCAGAACTCTAGGGCACTGAAGGACTAGAGAGAGCTCATGTAGTGCTTACTACAGCACCAAGCACACAACAAAGGCTCAATAAATAAGACAATCAACACCTCCAGGATGGTAAATACTTCACTGAGGGACCTGAGACACAATGGTTTGCAAAACAAAAGGTATAGGCCATCTGGGGTTTGGTAAGCAGAACAGGGACTGGATGGTGATGATGATGATAATGATGATGATGATGATGATGATGATGATGATGATGATGAATTATTTAGTTTGTTACACTCAAATTAACAAATGTCTCTGTTTTCTGTGCCTTTGATATCCACAGTAACTATCATGTTAGCTCTGATTTACTAAGGATCGATTTTCATCCGGTATTTGTGCTAAGCGAGTGCTCAGGCCTTTCCTATGATGTATGTTCTATACCCAGGTGACAGAGAAGGAGATTGAGGTTCAGAGAGATAAAGGTCTTACCAAGGCCACAAACTTTTGGAAAAGTTAAGACCTGAACCCTGCTTGCTTACCTCCAAAATCTGTTCCCATGGCTCTCCTTATGCAACGGGCCTGAAATAATTGCTACCCTATCATTTTACATCAGATGATGAGCAGAGAGCCCTAGCTGCAGCTTCTTGTCAGGCCTAGAGTTTTCTAAGCCTCTGCATCTGAGCAACCTGGACAGGGCTCTCAAGGCCTCAGCAACAAGCTCACAAATCCAAGTAATAACCCACATTTGGGTCTAGCGGTTTCCATTCTAAGGGCTAATAATGTCCAGAGGCCTCATGAATTCCTCTACTAGAAATGTTGGATGGAAGTGTGTGCAGCTGGCCCAAACACCAGCCAAGGGACAATTTATTATACCACCCATGAGGCAAAAAGCCAAGCCCTGCATGAAAGGTCTTTTCAAGGACTACACCTGGCACTATGGACCAGCCTGAGGCTCTCCAGTGATGCCTGAGAGACATCAGTCAGTCTGCACTTCTTGGGTGCTGGACGTGTGTGGGGGGTTGGTATTAAGCTTAAGGACCCACAGTCAAGACCACAGGCTGGTTGCAGATGCCAAGCATATGGGTGGCTACCCAGCTGCTCACAAGCCCCAGCGCTCTACCATACACCCTGTTTCCCTTCTCCCCAGTTCTTCCTGCCCCACCACCACTCTTTGATCCTCAGTCTTGTCCCAGCTCAGCATTAACCCATCTCTACTGACTTTTATGACTACATATTTGTACCTTAACGGCTCCTAGAACAAGTGGTCTGTTCAGAGGCCTAGATTGACTATCTCCAGAGGCCCCTACTACCAGCCTACCTCAAGATGCACTACTTCACATGCAGGGCTGGGATAGAGCAGGTGTGCAAGGGTGAGGGTTGGCAGACACATGCAAGGGCAGTGAGGTATGAGAGACAAGACCCCAGGCATCCTTCAGACTCCAAACCAGCAGTTTCCCAGTGTCCTCGCCCCCCTAAGTATTCTGGACACTATTAGAATCACTTCTGCAAATGCAATGCCCCTTTCAAGTCCTGGAGACTTTAGAAGAAAAAGCTCAGAGAATTCAAACCTCTGCCGTTTCACTGTGGAAAAACCAGTCTCTGATAGATGAAGCAAGAGTTCCTTACTTAACTGAGTGACCACAACTCATTCTCCAAGAGTGGGAGGAATCATGTCTCACATTCACTGAGCGCATGTTCTGTGCCAGGAGCTATGTCAAGTTACTCACACACATCTTATTTAATTATCCCTAAACCCTGTGGAGTAGGCACAATGGCTTATCTCTGAGTTTCAGATGGTAAAGCTATGAGTCAGTGAATAAGTTGTTTGGCAGTAGACATGATGCCAAGGTCTCTCTAATGCCAGGCCCTGCTCTACACCAAGCACTCACCACCTCCGTTGGCCCACTCTTCCAGAGAGCCTGCTGGACAGTGGGCACCCTGCCTCTGCCCCAGTGTATGTGTCACATGCTTTGAGGATCAAGGAAAGCTGACTAAGAAAATAAAACACATTTAATAATAAAATAGAAATTCCCCAATTGAAGAAATACTGTCCCAAAAGTTGATCATGTCACTGTAATTTTTTTTTTTCTGTTCCATTTACAGAAACGAAACTGAAACTTGGAAAGTAGAGAAGGCAAAAAAAAAAATCTTTTCTTATGGTTGAAAGCAATAGCCAGGCCAAGCATCTGGACATCTCTAGGTGACAAGCCTTGCAAGAGAGCCAGTGCCAAGCCAGTTGAGTGGAGGACTCTGTTCTAGGAAAGGCCAGAGGCAACCCCACAAGGACCTCAGGGTGAATATAAAAGTCGCATTTCAGCAAACATGAAAGTGTAAAGTGGTATTTTCTAAATGTTTTTTAAAACTTTTTTTAAATATAAAAATAAAAAATAAAAATTCTTGTCAAAAAAGGGCTGACGAAGCACCAAATACTCCTGATCTTAATATCTCATTGCCTCATCAAGTGAGAAGTGAATAACTTTGCAAAAAAAAAAAAAGTAAATAAAAATAAAAACAGATATTGGAATACTGTAGGGCATCCAAAACCACACAGGGAGTAAAGAACAGTTCTCAGGTATCATCACTCTTTTTAGCCCTTTGCAAAAAAAAAAAAAAGTAAATAAAAATAAAAACAGATATTGGAATACTGTAGGGCATCCAAAACCACACAGGGAGTAAAGAACAGTTCTCAGGTATCATCACTCTTTTTAGCCCAACAAGGAGAAAATTATTCAGCTCCTAAAACATATTTTATCCCTTATTTATCCCTTATTTTTTGATTACATGAAAATATTTAATTTTCTTCCCCCAAAAGATTCACAAATACCTTAAGTGCCGAAAAATATCAAGTGGCTGCCACAGTTTGGGTCATTTAGTAGATGTTGTAACTGTGCTTGATATTTAGTTAAACTGATGATGATTCCATAATAAATTATGGACTGTGTGGGCCCAGGACCTGTGGGCACACAGGTAACAGGGCAGGGTTCTTGCTTGACAGAACTCACAGGACTTAATGGGGTATCAGAGTGATGCTCCCTTCAGGATGGTCCTCCACGGTTTTCCTAGCTCTGATCAAGCACTTGCCACAGGATTTCATAAATGGATGTCTAGACCTAAAACCAATGTGCAAACCACTTGTTGAAAAATTATATAAGGAAAATGTAAAATGTAGGAATGTAGAAAAAAACAGAAATTTACGAGTTCTCTTTTGCTCCTTGTCTCTATCTCTGTGTCTCTATCTCTGTCCCTCTCTGTCTGTCTCTCTGTCTCTGCCTCTTTCTCTCTCCCAACCTCACCACCCAGAACGTTATTCAAGCACAGCCTGCTTCCAATATTCTCAAACTCTAGATGCAGGAAGTTGATGGTGGGCCATGCCATGAAGTAAGAAGAACCACATAAGCACTTGGAGCCCTAGGTGTTCATTAGTTCCCTCAGTTATAGCTCAAAACCAGTAAGTGCTCATTACCAGCCAGGCACGGGGAGTAGATAATTACAAAGACAGATAAGGTCCCTGACTGAGAAGTTTACATTTCCAGAAGAAGAGACAGACAACAAAGAAGTGAACAAATGAATCGTTTCAGATTCTGAGTAGGGATATGAAAAAAAGGGAGTATGAGTAGCTATGAGTGTGGGGAGAATGTCAAGTTTGGAGGTGAGAGAAGGCCTATCTGAAGGAACATGCTGAGTGATGTGAGGGATGTACTTGAGAAGACCTGAGGAAAGGCCATCCAGGAAGGAATAGAGTCGATGCAAAGGTCTCAGGGTAGGAAACAATCTTTATATTACAGGAATCTCAAGGGTGAGTGAGGAATAGTGTGTGTGAGGGTAGAACAGGAGGTGGTGAGGGCCATACGGGCATGGTTTTGGTTCTAGATTTTATTGTAGAAGGAATGGAAGCCATTGATGGTTCTGAGCAGGAGCACCACATGGAAACCATCACCACGAGCATTGCGTGGGAAATAGAGCGGACAGCAGTGTGAGCTCCTGAGTGTGGGGCTCAAATAACAGGATGAATGATGGTGCCCTTAGTGAGATGGCAACTCTACCTGAAGTGGATCAGGTTTATAGAGATGGGCAACATTGGAGCAGAACTCAAAAGTTTGATATTAGGTATGCCACTTCTTAAAATGTTCCTTAGAAGAGGAGCAGAGAAGTGGGATGATAGCTAGAGGAGGGATGTGGGGTCAAGACACACACTAAGAAGACCTGCGGGAAACAAATTCAGGAAGGAGTAGAGCCAGTGCAAAGGCCCTGGGGTAGTAAATAAATTTCATATTCATGTTTTTAAAGACCAAGTGTTCACCTCAAGTTTATGTGCTATTGGAATGATCCAGTGACAAAGGAAAACTGCTGATGCAGGTGATAGAAATAATCATTGCAGGAGCAGTCAGAGGTCTAGACTGGATAACTTGAGGAGGTAGACTCTGCTTAAGGCTTCCTTATATCTCCAGCATGTAAAACTAAGAACAAAGTGCTGAGGAAGAGAGAACAAGCACATCAGAACCGGACTGAGAACCATGTTAACTTCCTAAAAGAGGCAACAGGCTTCTGTCAAGATGGTGGATCCTCTTGCCATTGCATCAGAATTGCAACTAAACTACAGAACAATCATCACTGATAATTGCCTAAGGTCTAGCTGAATAGAGGTCCTACAGGCAAGGATATATAGAGGTAGCCACATTGAGGCTGATAGAAGGGATGGAGACATGGAACAGTCTGGTCCCACACCTGTGTGCGGCAGTTGAAAATCAGAAGGGATATCTTAGCTACATGGGTCCCCCTGGAGGGGTGAGGGGTCCCATCCCTACACCAGCCTCTCTAGACTGGAGTTCCAGTGCCAAAAAAAGAAGTACTCACAACTTCTGGCTATAAAAATCTGCAGGGATGGGGCTGAGTGAGACAGAGGTCTGCTAGAGTACCTCTTAAAGGACCCATGCATGGACTCACTCACTGACAGACTCATTCACTCTGAGCTCCAGTGCTGGGACAGAAGCTTGAAAAGTGCCAGGGACATACAGGGAGAAATTGAATTGTCTGGCTTCAGGGAAAGGGCTGGAGGAGAAGCTTTCTGGGCAGCTTTCTTTCAAACAAAAGTGCTAGCAGAAAACATTGTTCCTTTGTTGAGCCCTCCTGCCTACTGGTGAACAGATACAGGCAGCCACCTTATCTGAATCTCCATCAACCTGACTAACGATGGACTCCCCATCCTGATGATTTCCTGAGATCCTTACTCTACCCAATTTGCAGGCTCACAGGGGCCACATCCAGTGGCTTTTCCATACAAATGACCTTCCTTGGCTCATGCTGTAGACTTTCCTAAAATCTCTCAAAGTTCACAAAACCCAAACAAGCAGCATCTAGCCTCTGTGTGCCTCTTACTTTTTGCTGATCAGCCCCAAGTCTGGCACTAGTGGCAGCTGGCCTCGGTTTACAGCTTAGGTTCACCAAGGAACCTCCAAGTCCAGCGAAAGTGGTGGCTATCTGTGGATTGTTTAGCGGCTCATGTCAGGTGGCCCTGAGCAAGGCATGGGCATTGGCTGAACTTAGCCTGCAACAGAGACCCTCCCAGGAGATCATGGGGCCAGCATATCCAGTGGCCCACTTCTGACTGAGCTGGAGCACGACATGAGGCCACATCTGAGGATGACACATCCAGTGGAAGACTGGTCAGTCACCAGAGCTCTGCTAGAACGAATCTTACTCTCTAGGGTCAGCTGCTGCACGATAACTCCTACTCCACTGTAGTCACTGGCAAATCCTCATAACAAATAAGCCCAAGGGTCAATCCCTTCCATTAACATGCAAACAGCAACCAAGACTCAACTACAACAGGAACGCACACGACTCATACAAGGGGCATACATGAACACTCAGCTCAGGTGACCAGAAGACTGCACCATTGAGCGTCACAGAACAGCTACTACATAAGGACATGCTATTAAGACCAGGAGACATAGCAGACCTACCTAATATATAGAAACAAACACAGAGAGGCAGCCAAAACAGGGAGACAAAGAAACATGTCTACATGAAAGAATAGAACAAAGTTCTGGACAAAGATTTCAGTAAACAAAATAGAGACAAACAATCTACCACATGCACACTTCAAAACACTGGTTATAAGGATGCTTAGTGAACTAGGAGAAGAGTAGATAAACTCAGTGAGAACTTTAAAAAAGAGAGAAAACATTAAAAATAAAGATAGAAAACAAAAAAGGAACCAGTCGGAAATGAAAAATACAATAACTAAAATGAAGAATATATTACAAGGAATTAACAGTAGATTAGATGTACTCTGGGACAACATCAAGTATATCAACATTCTCATCATAAGGGTACCAGAAGGAGAAAAGAGAGAGCAAGAAATTAAAAACCTATTTGAAGCAATAATGACAGAAAACATCCTTAACCTTGCAAACAAAATAGACATACAAGCCCAGGAAGTAAAGAGAGTCCCAAACAAGGTCATCCCAAACAGGCCCACATCAAGGCACTCTATAATTAAAATGCCAAAGGCTGGGGACAAAGAGAGAATCTTAAAAGCAACAAGAGAAGGGCAAGTGGTAGCCTACAAAATAACTCCTATAAGATTGTTAATTAATTTCTCAACAGAAACTTTACAGTCCAGAAGGAATTAGCACAAAAGATTCAAAATGATGAAAAGCAAGGACCTACAACCAAGATTACTCTATCTAACAAAGCTATCATTTGAAAGACAGATAAAGAGCTTCCCAGACAAGAAAATGCTAGGGGAGTTCATCAACACTAAACCAATATTACAAGAAATGTTGGAGGGACTTCTTTAAGAATATGAAAAAGAAGAAAAAAGATAAAAAAATATGAATAATAAAATGGTAATAAGTACATATCTAACAACAATTACTATAAATGTGAATGGATTAAATGCTCCAATCAAAGAATGGGGTAGTTGAATGAAAGGGGTAATAGGATCCTTACATATGCTGCCTACAGAAGACCACTTCAGATCAAAAGACACACACAGACTGAAAATAAAGGGATATAGAAAGATATTTCATGAAAATGGAAACAAACAAAAAGCTGGAGTAGCAATACTTATACCAGAAAAATAGACTTTGGAACAAGGGCTGTGGCAGGAGGCAAGGAGAGACCCTATGTTCCCACTTCAGGTATTTATCCAAAGAAACTCAGGGTGCTGCATCAAAAAGACATGTGAATTCATATGTTCATTAGCATTGTTTACAATAGCCAGGATATGGAAGTTACCTGGGTGTCCATCAATGGATGAATTAATGAGGAAGCACTAGTACATATATAATGGAATAAAATCTTGCCATCTGAAGCAACATGGCTAAATTTAGAGGGTGTTGTGCTGAGTGGAGTCAGTCAAATAGAAAAGGACAAATATCATATGGTTTCACTTATATGTGGAATTTAAAGAATAAAATAAACAAACAAAACAGACAGGCTCGTGAATGTGGAGAACATTTTGACAGTTGCCAGATGGGAGAAGGGTTAGGGGGTGGATGTAAAAGGGGATGGGATTGAGAAATATGAATTGGTAGTTACAGGATAATCATGAGAATGTAAAGTATAGCATAATAAATATAGTCAATAATGTAATAACTGTATGGTATCAGACAGGTGCTAGATTTATCAGAGTAATTACTTTGTAAGTTGTATAAATATCTGATCACTACGTTGTACACCTGAAAGCAATATATTATTGTATGCCAACTGTAATTGAAAAATAAAAAAAACATATTTCTAAAATAGAAAAACTATTGGCAGCTTGTCAACAGGGTTAAGAGGGTAAGGATTTTTCAGGTAAAGACAGTATTATGTACAAAGGCCAAGATACATGGGAAGGACCGGGGCATGTTTGTTTGCCAATGGTGTGGTGCAGGGATTCGAGGAGCTGAGGTGGGGAGGAACACCAAGCAGGGCTCGTGGGACATGCCAATGGACTAGATTGTGTCACTGGCTGACTATCGCCCCAGCAACAGTAGAGAGGATAACTGGGACAGGGGGAAGCTAACTCTGGGGGGAGGGGTGGCCTTTGGGAGGCAGCCTTAATGGTGACTTGGGCCAAGAGACAAGTTGAGGGGAAAAAGGGCCATCAGGGATTTGGTTAACTGGACTCAGAAGCTGGTTTTCCAAGGTAGATAAGGTGGGAAGATACAGCTAAGGAAGGGTCCGAGTTCTTTCTGGTAATTGGGTGGACAGACCTGTTTACTGAGAACAAGAACATGATGAGGAAAGAAGATGCCAAGGTCTTGATGCCAAGATTGGAGATCCCCAAGTGCCTTAGAAGGGAGGTACAGAGGAAAGGGCAAAGGGCCAGGGTGGTGGGGCTGTGAGCTGAGGGAGGAGGGGCTTCCCTCCCAAGGCCCTCGCAGGGCTTCTCCATGTGCTGGTAAGAAGCATGGTTCTTTGTATTCTAAAGAGTGAGGACTCAGCTATGTTTTAGGAGGATCTCTCTGGCTGCTAAGGAAAGTGGAAAGAGCCTGGAGACTGGGGACCAATGGAGGCTGTTAAACTATTCAGGACAGAGTGATGAGCCTAAACCAGGGAGAGGGTAGTAGATAGTGAGGCCAGACAGAACTTCCACCATGGCAGAGAGGGCATGATTTGGTTGTGGCAAACAAAAAGCAAGAGGAAAAAGAAAGAGCCAAAGGCATCAGCATTTGGGTTCTCGTGACTGGGGACAAGTGGTGTCATTGAACTGTGAGTCCCATATGTCCAAGTGGCTTACCAGAACTCACGTGCAAAGCAAAAGTTGATGACTGGGCACATTCTGGTGGGACTAGCCCAGTCTCTGGCTCCTTGGGCCATAGGTCACTGGCTCTCTCCCTCAGCTCACGGGAATTCTTACCCCAGGTCTACTTATGCTTTGGGGACACAGGGCAGTGATCTGAGTGGAAAGAAACAGTTCTCCTCACTTCTTGAGTTAATTTCTCACATTGGAGGTAGGGGTTGAAATATTTGGGACATTGTGATAAAAAGAGAGGCTGAGGCCAGCTGTGAGGCAGGAAACTGAAGCTCTCAGAGCTGCCTCAGAGGGTAGTTAGCAAGAACAGAGCAGGGGTGCTGGGCAGGAGGTTGAGTAGTGTGCAGACAGGACTGGGGTTCCTCTCTTTGCCTCTGTCTTAATTGGCCCAAAGCCATGAAGAACAAGAGAGCTTGTCAGCAAAAATGCATGTCAGGGCACCCACTTCCCCTCATCTCCATGAATAGGAGACATTGACTTCAGGACCCAGGCACTATGGAAGGAGCCTTGCTGGATTCTTTAATGGAGATGCTCTGACATCCAGAACTATTAAGACAGTGGTGCTCATGGCCCCGTTCGGGACTCTATTGGGTGGTTCGAAGAGCAGATGACCAGGTGATCAAAGATTCATAACGCCATCAGGATAATCAGGCATAGACATATAAGGATCAATTTTGGGGGGACAAGAGTTTGGCTACTGCCCATAGTTCACAAAACAAGACACCTTACCATAGGTAGAGAGTAGTGGGTGTGGCCCTTGCTGAATGAGGGAGATCTGAGCGTGGCCTCCAAGCCTGGATATTTGGATTAGGATAATCATGTAGACTATGGGTAAGTCTCAAGGGTAAGAATAAGGCACACAAGAGAGTCCCAGGCACACTGAAGACCAAGTTCAGGTCCCCAACACTAAGCATCACCCTGTGTGGAGAGGAGCTCTTAATCCCCTGCTGAGGTCAGAGTGGTTCTAAAAGTCTGAGCCTACAGTGGGGAAGTCTAGGCCTGCCCTGAGATGAGTCTGGGACCACCAAAGTACAAAATGATATGCTTTCCACTGTCAAGAAACACTTGGGATGGACAAGCCAGGTGGTTCCCAAGCCATCCTTCAGCAATCTAGAATTACTCTTCTGTTACTCAGGGTACTGGAGAGCAAGGAGAAACTAATGTCTAGGTATTCTGGAAACATAGAGAGGAACACAAAGTGGAGAACACATTTCTAACTCAGAGTTGGGTGGATGCTCTCTAAATTGGGACATAGTGCACAGTGTCCTCCAAGCTCCAAGTGCTCCCTTGGTGTTTTCAGGCCCTGGCACACACAAAAGAAAGAGCGCCAATGTACATGCTATCCATCAGGGCAATTGACCTTGTCCAGAGTATGCATTTTTGTCCCCAGAACTTTCAGTGTACAAA
>NW_006433879.1:1762817-1766722 GCF_000325575.1 Pteropus alecto | reverse complement strand
CTACTTGACTGGATTTCTGCAAAGGCAAGAGTTGGGTCCCAGGTCATCATTGTTGTGCCATTGCAGGCTAGAGGAGTGCTTACCAAAAATATGTGTGAGGTAAGCCCTCACTTATACTTATGGTTGATAAAGGACTTCTGTTTTATCAGACCTCATAACAAGCCAGGGCCATGTTTATTTCAATTGTCTCCCATTCACGGAGAGGAAGCTGGCTCCACAGGAAGTTATGTAATTTGCTGAAGGTTACAAACGTAGAAGATGGCAATGCTGGATTTACAACCCACATCTGTCTACGTCCAATTTCAGCCCATTTCTATTGCTTTCCAGCCTGAGACTATGCATATAAAAAGAGAGAAAATCAGATGTGACTTGTGTGCGTTCATGAGATTTGGAGATTGCAAATTAAAATCACAAAAAATTACCTCAACTCTATTTTCATAGAAAAGCAAGGTGAGTACACCCATTTCGGACAAATAAAGAGAATTGGAAAAGGCTGGAAGTAGCCATAGGTGTCCTAGTTCCTGGGTGGGTGCTTATCTGTGCAGGCTCTGCTAGCTTAGCCCCAGCCTGTCTCCCTCTTACCATGGGTGATTCCTTAATTCAGCCCTTCACTAACCTGCTGGTTGCCTGTGTGCTTTGTTTACTCACTCTCTCGCACAACTGTTGGGTTTCTGGTCTTTAGTCCCCTTCCACTGTTCCTTCATTCATTTTTCTTATGAGTGGGGCTCCTCCTCTTGTGGAAGGTTTTCCCCAATGCAAGAGGCATGCAGGGTAGCAGTTGGATCTGGGATCAAGTGGATAGGGTTCCATATGTGAGCTGGCATTCTAGTGGATGACCTCACCCTGGCACTTTCTCTACCTGGAGCCTCAGTTTCCCCATTTGCTAATGACAACACACAGATGGTTGCCAGGCTGTAAAGATTCAATAGGCACATTTAGGGCTTGGAACAAGAATTACACAGAGCAAGTACAAGCAATGCTAGTTAGTATCACCTCTAGAATTAATTTTTTGTTTTACAGCCCACTGAGTGTCACATAGGAAATCCACATAAAGGACCTGGGCCCAGTCAGGCCTGACCATCTACAGGAAGAGCTGGAAAGAGTCATTGCAAACCTATTTGTTGGGGTCATACCTTGTCCTCTTTGCATCTATTTCATCTTTAATTGTGAACCAAATTAAATGCTTCAGGAAAGGAAACAAAAAGGCTGCTGACACTGAAGGAGAATAGGATGGCTCCATGGAAAGGAAGGACCACAAACTGAGTCACAGAGAGTAGTGTCCACCTCAAGATCCAGCTGTAAACCTGAGTCCTGTGGCCCAAGAAAGGGCCCGGGAGGAGGATTCAGGAACTCAACAGAAAGAATGACTGGGAAGGGCCAAGGCCTTCAGAAGTGGCCGCAGCTTACCTGTGCTTCCAGTCCCTGTGTCTGTATTTCCTCTCATAATCATCCCACTTCCCAGAGCAACTTCCCTGTGACTTCACAGATGCAGTCCTGGAGCAGGCCTGTGAGGGGCCTGGCCTTCAACAGCTGGCTCAGCCTTGCAGAGACAAAGTATACTTCAGGACCTGGAGTTTGGAACAGAGGGTAGCATTCATCTTTCAGCCTCATCTCCCAGCAATGGGGACCACTAGGGCCAGGATGAGAAGTCATTTCCATTGAAGTTATCAATCCTGGGATTCCCTCTTTTTATGGGCTCCTAGGGCTGGGATTTTTCAGGGAACCCCTTCAACTCCCAAATTGCCCTGCAGGAAATGGTCCCAGCTGCAGTCCAAACTGTAGCCAGCTTTGCAGACTGCCAGGCTCCAGGCAGCACACCTGGAACTTGAAGTTCCATGAGCAGGGCAGAACCAGTAAGCTACTCTCAGTTCTTAGCTTAGAGATAGCAGTTTTCAACAAAATCTGACTTTCTCAGATCCTTGTCTGGCCTTTCCACCAGCAGGCAGAGTGAAGTCCTGAGGGTCCTGTGGTCAGAACCACACAGGAATGACCAGCGTGCCTGATTGACCTTAGCAGGCAATCATGATGCATATCTATGAAGGCCAGATATCCAACCGATTGCATAGCATTTACCAGACAAAGGGCAGTAACTCTTCACTGCCTAATCAGGGCCGGACTAAAAACACCGTGATGGCCTTTTTCCACTAGGCAAAGGCAATATTAGCTTAGTCCCCTCCCCGCTTCCCACTCCTTGCAGGATCTGTACTACCACTGCCTGAGTCCCTATAGCCCTCCTCCAGACATTGCCGCTCCCCATGACCCCAGCTCAGTGCCTCCGGCCTCTTATCTACTCATGGTCCTGTGACCCATCCCAAAATTTGGTACCAACCTAAGACATGGAATGGAGCCATGCACAAACCCTGGGATCCTCTTGCCTCTATTCAAGAAAGATGGAAATAAAATGAGATGCGGGCTAACATGTGGGTATCAAACATGCCAATTCTGCTTCACCCACTCAGCACCTAGACAGGAAGAGGTCTCCCATGGGCACCTGGCTTGGTCCAATTGTCCAATTGATCACACTTATGACCAGACCAGCCTCATCCACAAGACAACTCAGACATGGGAGCCCCGCCCCGACCAGGGCCACTTTGACTGTTCCAAACTCCTGCTTCCACTCCTCCAGCCTAGGAAGCAACTAGGTCTCTCTGTGATGGCATGCAAGGCCAACTGGGGGACAAGGCTGTCGGAGAAAGCCCGCATGGTTTGGTAAAGCACACAAATCAGACACCTAAAAAGATGGATGACATAAGACATAAACAAGGGGTTGGATAAAAATGGATACCAGACAGCTTGAGTTTATCTGTTCTTCTTTTGTGCCAAACACCATGCTGAGTCTTCACATTAGCTCCTGTGTCAGCTGCAAGATGAGTATTGTCCCACCACATTCCCAGAGAAGCTTGAATGTTTCACCCAAAAGTGGGCATCTGATGAGAAACTGAGTCATGGCTCTCCCTCAGAACTACAGTCCCCAAACCCTGCTCTTCCCTTCCCCACTGACACCCCTGGTAAGAGGCTCATGGTAGCCTCATTGAGGCTTTACTGGTGGAGTTGTTCCCATTATCACTTCCCTGGGAAAAAGTCCCACTCTGTCTATCTGTGGATGCTTCAGTCTGTGGGAGCCTCAGGAGCCCATGTATGTGCCACGGGGAGCTCTAGCAGCTTCTCCTAAAGTGTCATTTGTGAGCCCTGTAAAAGGAGAGTTTAAATCTGAAATCAAGTTCTGTTGAGTACACAATGTCCATTTTATCAAGTTACAGCATCTGAGTGAAGAAATTACAGACTTCGGCCTGTGGGCTGTTGTTGGACAAAAGCCATGTATGTCACTGGGCTGTTGGCCAAAGTAATAATCACTTTTTTAAACTGACCATGATGGAGGGGAGCAGCTATGGGCCACCAATGTAGTGGTGGGTGTACTGAGGAATTCCTTCTTGCTGATCCAATAGTACCAGAACCTGACAGAGACTACATTATGGACACAGACATCCAGGGTCTGTGCGGAGTTGACACCCAGACTTGTTTTCTTAATAAGCAGTGAGGTCTCAATAATGGGTCTTGAGTAAATATTAGGGTCAGATGTTTTAGGGGTCTTTATTGTCAAAATACTAAAGGAAAACTGGTAGCACCACCAGCACATGGACCCCCTGATTAGCCTATAGAAGCTGCACTTCATTTAATCACGCTTTTAATCACTTTCGAGAGAAGAAAATTGAAGACTAAATGAGCTATCATTAAAAGATTCTTCCTTTCTCTTATTTTCAATATGCATGTTGAGGGGAGTCCATGTCCTGGTCATTATGGGGTATGTGCTGGGCTGATCAATGATGAGAGGGTGGGCTAGGATATTAGAGATTTGGGAACTCTACCTGTCATCCCAGCTCATGGTCAGGAGGTAGAAACCTAAG
>NW_006433879.1:1736129-1762786 GCF_000325575.1 Pteropus alecto | reverse complement strand
GGAAGCAAGAAGGTGTCATTGGTGTTAAGGCAGCCTGGGTGAGTGAGGGGCTGTCAGGGGAGCCTGAGATAGCAGACCACCCCAGATGCAGATGTACTCTGGCAGGGTGGTAGGGATGGAAGCTATGTGGAACAGTGGCAGTCTATTCCATCCCACCATGATACCTGCAGAGAAAGCGGTGAAGGGAACCTTTCTTCATGATCTCTCACTAAGAAAGGAATAAGTCCTATCTCCTACTACCCCCACAGTACTACCAGCTGTGCTGTTTTCTCGTGCCTTTATTCATGCTGCTCCTCACTTCAGAGTGCCCTACCCCACCCTCTTAGTTAGGCAAAGCCCAGGCATCTCACCCTTAAGCATTCTCCAAACAAGCTCAGGGCCCTTTTCATGTACCCTGAGCCATGAACTTCCCCTCAGTGAGTCCTTAACATCTTTGTCCTTACACTTATCACTATATTGTGGTAGTCTATCTACTGAGCTCCTGTCCATTCCTCTGGGAGCATCTAGTGGGCAGGCATCAACTCATATTAATTTATATATGCCTAATGCTGACCCTACATGAAGTGGGCTCTCAGTCATGCTCGTGAAATGAATGAATGAATAGATTGAATGAATGAATGAATGAATGAATGAAAAAGGAGCAGTGGCTGGAGAGTTGGGTCCAGCAGCTCAGAAAGAAAGAGACAGTGGGCTTTGACTTATGTGCCCATCTGAGTATCCCTGGCAAATCTCCAAAGTCTGATTGTGAACCTCTGAAGAAAAAGAAAATAAAGACTTCCAGACCCTGATATAAATTTTGTCTTTAACTGACTTAAATGTTTCCAAGTGAAAATCAGCTCAATGTCTCCCAGGAAAGTGTAGAGAAATTCAGGAGGAGAATGTCACAGTAAACACAAGTGTGCCCTTGGATTTGATTTACAAACTGGCAGTGTCCTGAAAAAGGGCCTTTCTTTGTCCCCTCCCCACAGACTACATGCTTTGCTCACATAAATCCTCCTGTAGTAGCCCTGAGCTTCACTGACATGAGGATACAAGAGGTGTTGAGGATTGTTCATTAGGAAGGCAAAATACCCTTTGATTTAAACTTGCTAATGACTTAATTTTGAAATTCAGCCAAGAACTACTAAACTTGAGAATGTGGAATTTCAACGTTTGGTTGGAGACACACTGAACCAGAGTTTGCTGTGGATGTGAATAACAAATTTGGACTTTACTGAAGCATTGGATAGAGTCCAAAGTTCTCCTGTCTCTGTAAGCCCTCCACCCCCACCCACCCAACGCACACACAGCCTTTTTAGAATCAGAGGGGGAAGAAAGGCCTAAAAGGCTGGGACTCTTTGAAATCTAAGTGCATTTTACCTCATATATACCAGAGTAGCATGTGTAAAAGAAGATTAATTTTATATTGTAGTAAAGAATAAAAAGCATTTATTTAAGCAAAATGAGTTGCAGCCTGGGAGACACAGATTCAGATAACAACCTAAATTGTGTTCTGCCAAATCAAAGGCTTTTAAATCAAAAGTTTCCATTTTACATAAATGAGGTATCCAAATTGTGCAATTCTGATTGGTTGGTATAGTTGCAAAAAAAGGGATTCAATTTGCATAGTTCTGATTGGACCGGGCAGGTCTCAGTCCATTAGTCAAAAGATGAAACATGGGCTTTCCTGCAATGGTTGAATCAGACAGTGTAAACAAACAGGGCATAGTGCAGGAAGCCAAGAATTCAGTCTGAGAACAGAAGGATCCCGTATCAGAAAATGGCCAATAGACTTTTATTGTTCATAAAATTTTGCCCTTGGTTGACCATAGGGAGTCCATCTCAGCAGATAAATTACTTCTTAGGGTTCACATCAAATGAATTTTCTTATGGTCTACACATGCAATTATTATCTCTCAATTATATAACTCTCTTGCTGCCTTTCTCCTCCTTGTGTGTGTGGATTGCTTTTATTTTCTGGGTTTCTACTTTCTCTGTTGGATTTCCTCTTCCTTTTAAAGACACTGAGAGAGTGTTACAGACTTAGAAAAATGCATATATTTGTATGTGTTCCATCAAGAAGCAAGGCAAAGAGCAGAATCATTCTCAAAAGTTCTGGAAGAAGACCTGGGGAGAGAAGGACTCACCTGTTTTGCTGCTATTTTCTTGCAGGGAATTCTCAACAAGTAAGTATAAGGGACCTGGAACACCTGGGGGTGGGCTGACTCTCATCCAAAGGGAAAGGGCCCATTTAAACACAAGTGTCTTGATCTAGATGGCAAATCTTAAAGCAGAAGATCCCAGGAACTGTCAAGATTACTGTCAAAGATGGGCAATTATGGGACTTCATGTTTTCAGGGAAAAAAATGTGTCATCCGACTCTAAGGGAGAATGTTCAAAGAGAGACTCAGAGGAACAAAGGAAATGCAAAAAGAGACTGCATGGCCTGAATCATAGAGGTTGTTGTGGTCAGAGAGATCAAGCCTGCTGGGCTCTGGAAAGGGTTCTGCGCTGTTGACCCTGAGACACTAAGGCCAGTCTGACACTCCCCCTTCAGAGGCCATGGGTTTGCCTGTAGCGTGGGAAACTGGCTGAGGGAGCACTGACATCTCAGACTCAGGCTCTGCTCATGACATCCAAAAATACCTAACCCTGTACTTCTAGTAACCCTGGCTTGAAAGCAGAAGTGTTCCTTTTCCTGACTAGCCTGCATGATAGACCATCTCAAAGATTGCCCCTTTTCTCCCCCAAAATCAGTACTCAACTTCTTGTCAATAATCATGCATCTATTTCTCTTTATTTATTATATCAAATCAAATCTAGTGATATAGACAAGATGTGTGTACATAAAACTTAATACTAATGTTTAAAAGATAGCTTTACTATAGACGTCAGCTATCCTACCCAGGCAACCAAGCAGATAAACTAGTCTGTGGAATTTAATATGGCATTCACGTGTCTCCTGCTTTGGGACAACTAATGACCAAAGCCCACAAAACACATCTGTGTCTTCTGAAAGATGAGGGTGTCTTAAGGGTGGGCATCGTTACTGTGTGGCAGGACAGATGAGGAGATGCCCTCTTAAGGCATCCTTGCTATTCCAGTATCCCCCTACTCTTCCTGTGACTGGGCTGATGGCATTCCCATTAGCTGATCAAGAGAACTTCCAGTCCAGACACCAGCTAAGACAGCCCAGGAAAACTGTCTTTGACCTCTGCATTTCTTTCACTTTCTGACTATATAATTATCGGCTTGAATTTAGTTTTACATATACAAAAAATTGTGTTTTCTTAGTGTTTTCCACATGGTAACCTAAACACAGTAAACATGTAGAGAAGATTGGAGCCTGGTGGGTGGCCGGATGACCAGCCATATGATTCTAAGAAGGTGCTGAATTTTCGTAAATGCAGGCCTATAAAATCCCCATGGAGCAGAATAATGGCAAGAGAAATTCAACATCAAAAACACAGAGCTTCAAAGATTCCTGTCACTTCCCAATATGTATGTCCCAACTTTGTGGAGATGCACAAATGCAACACTTAATTGTGCAATTCGTTAATCAGATTCCTGAATCCCTTCCTCGTGGCCCTGCAGAAGGCCCAGCATGACTGTCATCTGGTTTTATAATATGACAATACTTTGTATTCTCAAGTGCCTCCCTTGGAGTCCATGATTAATAATATCTTCCTTTAAAGTTGAGATGGTGGGGGTGTTTGTTAATGTGCACACCCGCCAGCCTCACCAGCAGCCCTGCATGGTGCCGAACTAGAGCTCCATGGTTTTCCAGGCTAGTAGCAGAGTGGACCAGGCCTGGGTACAACCCTTGATTCTGCCATTTACTAAGTAGCTGTATGATCTCAGGTAATTTGCTTAGCCTCTCTGAGCTTTAGTTTCTTCATCTATAAAATGGAAATAGTAATCTTGCCTATATTAAAGGTTACTCTGAGAATTAAAACGATGCATGTAAACTCCTGAGCACAGTGTCCACGTATGGTCGTTCTCATTAAGTGATAGTTATAGGTATTACTATTTTGTTACAAAGTGCCTCATAGTATATACATGATGACAGGGAACAATTGGTTGAATGAATCTGTAAAAACCTTCTGGAGAAAACAGGCTTCCAGAAAAGCACCGGTGAATAAAAGGCATAGGGAACCGATCATGCTGAAATGAAGTACTTTGAACATGGGGAATATAGTCAATAACATTGTAATGGCTATGTATAGTGCCAGATGGGTACTAGATTAACCAGGGGGATCACTTCATAACTATATAAATGCCTAACCATTGTGATGTATACCTAAAACTAATAAAAATAAATAAAAATAAAAAAGAAGTAAATGAAGTACTTTGTACTTTGGAACCACCTTCCAGATACAGGCAGACTCTGTGGAACACCACAATAATTGGAATTGTCATTAAATCTCCCTGTGATAACTATTTTATATAACATTGCAAGATGAAATATGATCGCCACCACATACTTCCATCTCTTTCAGATAGTTCTCAGAACATCTAACAGAATAAAAACATCTACTGCAAAATTAAATGAAAAGATTGATTGAGTATAAACTGCTGTACAATACAAACAGCAGACATGTGTATAGACTTCATGAATAACTGAACCTTAGACTGCAAAGTTCATTCATTTTACCTGAAATCATTTTTACTTTTCCTAAGCTTGGTGTTAAATCCTAGTATGCATAAGCTTCTATGTAATATTCCTAGTCATTCTTGCAAACCCCTCTTTACCCCTCAGCAGTCCACTCTAGTCCACTGCCCAGAAAAATTAGACATGGGCAGGAGTTCCTGTACAGCTGGGTTGATGAAGCCTAAATCTTCTGGTTCTTCAGATACATTGATTGTGACCTCCTCTCAGTCAGCCTTCCAGAAGCCTCCAACCAAGCCCACTATTGCCTCTCTTTATCAGAAGCCAGGAAGGCTGGGGTGGCAGAGACCCTCTTCAGCTTGTGCCCTCCAGCTGGTGGCCTCTTCCCCAACCACCTCTGCTCTGATTTTCTAGAACAAAGAGACGTTCTTTCTCAGTTGCCCCACATGCCTGACCTGCACCTGTCCAGACTTTCTCTTCCCATCTGCAAAGGAGGTACTTTCCTAGTTGACAGACTGTTTTAGCTACCAGTGCCTGAGCCACAGCAAACTTGCCCAATGCACTTCTCCTGGCTAGGGAAAACTATTCTTCTTCATAACTGGAAAATTCCTACCATAGCAACTCAACAATATGCACCTCAGATTGAACACTGAGATATAAATAGATGATCCTTTACATCTTTACATCTATCGATGAGACCAGTGGCCTAAGCAGCCACTGTGACCCTAAGCACAGGTCACAGAAGACTGGAACTATTCCCAGAGGTGCACAGTGCTACGTGTTTCTGTGAGTCAGGGCAGAAGGGCTCAGGGGCCCACAGCTCACTGTTTTACCACTGGAGAGCAAGCTTGTGCCAGCACCAAAAAACCAGGAGGGGAAAGGGAAAACATGCCTGACCCAAGACGGACCACAAGGGAGGAAGAGAACAGACATTTCTTGCACATTTGCTACCAGGTATAAGCAATCCAAGCCAGGTTTCCCATGGAAGAAGAATTTTCAAGAACAAGTTTAGTCCTTTGGAACATTGTGGGAAAATACAGTAACGTCTGCTCTTTAAAACAAAATCAAGAAAAGGAGCTTGGGGCAAGGCAGATTCACTACAGTATATAAGGTGCTGATTGTACATAACCATAATGAGCTAATCCTTATAGCACTTATATGTGTCTCCACAATCTGATAGGGTAGACAGTAGTATTCCTGTAGTATGTGATGCAGTTAGAGTCCAGTAGAGCTGGAGTTCAGGTCCACCGGGCTGACTCAGCACCACCACCCTGTCTTTCCCTTGATCCCACCCATGGTTTACTGAGAACGTAGGTATGTGGTCTAGGAAGGGAAGACACCACCCCCCAAACCCTCACACACACAGACACACACACACATATACACATGCACACACACCCTTCCTAAATGCTCACTGTACCAATTTAACTATGTAATGTGACCACAGTATTTGATTAATATATACTCCTCCAACTCTTTTACTTTCCTCCTAAAAACTGACCCAGCCTTTACCCGATGAATGAATCCAGGCAAGTTCCTGCACACTGCAGAGCCCAAACCCAAAGATGTCTTTTTCTTAGGAGGACAAGCCATATACATATATCCACCACAGAGCAGGATGTGAAAGTGCCAGGAAAGGGCACTCAAGTGTTCCATGGAGAAAGGACTTGGGGTCCAGCTGGAAAACCAGAGTCAGATCAATAGCACAAATGCTTTTGAGGATGGGCCAAAAGGATACCTAAAGAATAGTTAATATTTTAAGAGAGATGGAAACAGAAGTAACTAAATGCCCAAACCCTGCACTGGAAGTGGAGATAAGATAGAGACATGGTATATGAGGGCTAGATGAGAACTTATGGACCACTTTGTCCATGCAATACCCCCAACTATTAGAATAGTCCTCCTTAAAAGTATATAACGTCAAGTAACCACCAAGTACAAATCCCTCCACTGACTCCCTATGAACTTAGCTTGACATCCATGCACCTTTCAGGGCCCCTGCAATCCTGAATAATCTGGCTCCTGGCTATCTCTCCAGTTTTATCTCAATCAGCCTCCTTGCATCCATTGCAACAAGGCTGCTGTGCTCTCTTTTTTTCAAATACACCAAACACGTTCCCACTTTAGGGAATATTTCCACTCTTTGCAACACTTTTCTGCCACATCATTTTGTATCAGGGATCATGATTCAAGTATCAGCTGAAATCTCACTTCTCACCAAGTTCTGCCTGGCTACCCTAGCTGGAGGAGCTCCCCTCAGCATACACACACCAAGGTAATCTTTAGCTCTGAGACATCACCCTCTTTAGGTTTCTCAAAATATCTATTCCTCCTTGGAATTGCTTTTATTTTTTTGTAAATTGTCACTATCTCCTCACTAAAATGTGAGCCAGAGAATAGGAATCAGGTTAGATTTATCATGGTGCTGGCCCCAGATGGTGTCACACAGTTGGTCCGCAATAAATATCTGTAGTTGAATGTTCCCCTCTCTCCTCACTCTCCCTTCTGAGTCTCAACAGCTTACATCTAAAATGAGGAGTGTTATGGGTTGAATTATGCCTTTTGAAAATGCATATGTTGAGATCTTAATCTCAGTATCTCAGTATGTGACCTTATTTAGAAATAGGGTCTTTGTAGCTGTCATAAGTCAAGTCAGCATGAGGTCATGCTGGAGTAGTATAGGCTCCAGTCCTATATGTCTGGTATGCTTTTAAGAAGGTGAAATTTGGATACTGAGTGAGACCTAGAGAGAAGACAATGTGAAAACACAGGGAAAAGACAGACATCTTCAAGCCAAGGGGAGAGGTCTGGATCAGATCCTTCCTTTACAATACTCAGAGGGAACCACCCTGCTGACACCTCAATTTCATACTTCCATCCTTCAAAACTATGAGACAACAAATTTCTACTGTTGAAGCCACCAGTCTGTGGTAATTAGTTACTGCAGCCTTAGCAAACGAATACAAAGAATGTATTAGATGATCTACAAATTTCTCTCTTATGAGCCCCCACTTTCTGCTCTCCCTTAGTTCTATGGGAAGAGCACTTTCCATCATTCCTTTGGGGAGGCTATGTGACAAATATTCTCAGATGGCTACCTGAGCTGGTTTATTTAACATTCTTCAGCAACTGGATGAATTCAATTTCGTCAGGTGAGATTAAATTCTTTGGCTAGACAGTTTCTTAATCTCTCCACACTGTTGCTTATATAATATTTGTTCTACCACTTTCTACAAATGGCTTTGCTGAGGGAGTTTATGACATGGCTTAGAAGAGGAAGCTTTTACTTCCTTTTTCAAACCACTATTACAAAAAATTCTCCAGGGAGCTGCAAGTCCTTGTTCCAGCAACAGAGCAGTAATAAGTCCCTCCAGGGCTCACCTTGACAATCCCAATGGCCCAACTTGATTTCTGCCTTAGCCACATTCCATCCATAATGATTCTTCCAGCCAGTACCCATTATGTCTAAATATATAAGCCCTGGTAGAAGCACAACTCAATCTTCAAATTTTCTAAAATTTTTCTAAAATAGGAAAACTATAGTACTCAGGAGACTAGCTCAACAACTTGAAGTTTCTGGCAAACACAAATATGTGCAGATGTGTTTTTCAAAACAAGAGCAGGACCCCATAAGCCAGTTCGCATAGGTTTTGTCTCCAGGAAAAAGAGGAAAGCAGTAGTTCTGGCACATATACCTGAGAAAGTGGTGCATTCTACATCTTTTATATCTAAGGAAAGGGCCTCCAGTTTCAGCTCAAGAGATGTAGAGAGCTGAAAAAAATGCCCTTTCAACAAGAGAAAAAGCTAGACAAATTGTAAATTAATGATATCTCTTGAACTAAGATTATCAGAGAGCTGAGAGCACAGGTCAAACAACTAGCCCAAAATCTGGGGAGAGATAGATACATGCAGGAAAAAACAGGATTTGAATGTTTGCTTACCTGGTGCAGACACCATCAGGTACCATATAAACTGGCAAGAAGATCCAACTAAAAAATTGTAATGAATTAATAAATGCCACATCTGTGCTAGCAGGAGAAACTGAAATCCCCAGGGAGGGGAAGTAGATGGAGATATAGGGGTGTTGGGAGCCTCTTGCAGGCTTTTCTTTGATTAATCCAAACAGGTACTCACAGGGAAGATTTGAAGAATCCTGAGTTAGTCTCACTTACCATGCTGGGTAAGGAAGGGTAACAACAGTCTTAATCTTCAGAGTAAGAACAACACACACTGTTGCCTTTGGCACTGATGGAAACACATTGTAAATGGGAGAAAGGAACAAAAGAAGTAAATCTCTGTTCCTGGAGAAGGCCAGGAAAATGGGCTGGACCCAGAAGCATTGCTGGAGGAGGTAAAGAAACTTCTAACAACCAGCTTCACTGTGCCTACCTAAGACTAAGGTTTAGCCAGAACATCAGAGATCGCTCATTTCTCTATTTCCCACAACCATGCTAACATGGAATAAAAGTAACTGAAGACTATAGCTGAAAGAGTTACAGTAAACAGATTCTCTCTAGGGAGCAACACACCAATCAGCTAGGTCCCAAACGAAGCAGGGTACATACGGTTGGGAGTAAAAAACTCAGGAAAATTAGCACACACCCTAAACACAATGCATTAACAGGGGAATCTGAAGTCTCTGGTGTACTGAGATTACCAAAGCAACAACAAACTTCAAAGACAGCCCAAGTCCTGACCATATTAACACAAATCCCTACACTAAAATCCCAGCAGAAAGAAAGGCATGCTCATATTCAAGAAGAAGAAAATATTTACTAGTAACAACAACAATAAAAATAGGAGGTATATGAAAAAGGAAGAAAAACATGCTGCAGGAGACAAGGCAAGTATCAGAACCAGAATCAAATATAACACAAAAGTTGGAACTGTCAGACAAGCAACTGAAAATAATTGTGATTAATATGTTAAAGGTTGCAATGGAATAAGTATGACATGTAAGAATAGATGGGCAATTTCAGCAGAGGGATAGGAATTCTAAGAAAGAATCCAGTAAAAATGTCAGAAATGCAAAACACTGCAACACAGATGAAGAATGGCTTCAACATGATAGAAGTTGTATAAACTGAAATACAAAAAGAAGAAAAAGTACATCCAAGAGCTGTGGGACAATATCAAATAGTCTAAGACATGCATAGTTGGGATTTCAGATGAATAAGACAATGGAGTAGAAAAACTATTTAAAGAAATGGCACTTCTCCCAAATTAATGACAGACACTAAACCACAGATCCAAGAAGCTCACAAAACTCCAAGCAAAAGAAACATAGAAAGAATACAAAAGTAACAAGCAAAAACACTTGAACATATATTCGAATCACTGAAAACCAAAAACAAAGAGAAAATCTTGAAGATAGCCAGAGAAAAAAGTCACATTACATACAGAGGAACAGGGGTAAGAATTGCAACAGAATTCTCATCAGAAACAATTACAATGGAGTGTTCTTTTTTAAATGATGAAAAAAAGAACTGTTTGCACAGATTCTATAGCTAGTGAAAATATCCTTCAAAAATGAAAGAAAAATAAAGACTTTCTTATACAAACACTAAGATAATTCACCCTAGCAAACCTCCTCCAGAAGAAATGTTAAAGGAAATTTTCAGCAAGAAGGAACATGATATAGGTTAGGAAATTGGGATCTTCACAAAGAAATGAAGAACATTGGAAATGGAATAGATAAAGGTAAAATGAAATTGATTTTCGTCTTTTAAACTTCTCTAAATGATAATTGAATACTTAAAGCAATAATATTAACAACATATTGTGTGTTTACAGCTTATGTAAAAAGTGAAATATGTGACAATAGGAGGAAATATTGGGAATAAAGATTCTTATACAACATGCAAGGTAGTTATTATCTGAAGGTGAACTCTGTTTATTTAAAAATGTATTTTGCAAACTCTAATGCAACCGCTAAAAGAGTTTTTAAATATTTTAAATATATATTACATATGTCATATATTATATATACATATACATATATATATACACACATCAATGAATATAAATTGGTATATTTCAGTAAAAGAGATAAAATAGAAAAATTGATTGCTGAAAAATTTTTTTAACTTAGTCAAAGCCGTCATGGAGGGAAACATCTGGAAGGAGGGAGGGCAACCACTTGGTTAAATGTAAGTGTGTTGCTTGGGCCCAACATCCACAACGGTTTTTTTTCCCCCTTAACTTATGCAAAAATCAGTACTTCCTTTTTCTACTCTAGAAGTTGTCCATTCACAGAATGATTTTTCTGAATAATTTTCTTTAACTTTCAGTTCTTTATCTAGTCCTTCATGTCAATAGTGGCCAAGTGATTACAAAAAAAGCAGACATATTTGATAAAACTTTGTTAACCAAACAAAACCTACATTATGTGGGATACTGATTAATAACAAGTTACACTATTCTTAATATTGTATATTAGATTGGTGGCTATTACCTTTTTAATCATTTTTTGCTTCTATACAGTGAAAAATTATGAAGTGGGGAAATAGGCTTATACAAAATTACCTTCTTACTGATGCAACATTATATCCTTTAAATTCATTAATCCACTGATCATTCCTGATTAAAAAAGAGACAGAGGGGAAGAGAGGAAGAAGTATAAAAGAAAGTGATTTCTACTCCATTTGCCAGGGTTATTTTTCCCCCTTAACTTATGCAAAAATCAGTACTTCCTTTTTAACAAAGTAGAATCTAGAAATAGTCTTTCGAATTTAGAACAGCAATTTATTTTAGAAAAAGGAGATATCCATTTTCAAGAGATTAAATTCCATCAACAGTAAGGGACATATACATATAGCCAAGGCTCTCTTACAATGAGAATTTGGAAATCTGGTCACCATGAAAGCTATATCAAAATTTAACAACTTTGCCACAAGAAAATTTCTCATGAAAACCAAACTGAAAGCACTAAAATTAAATAATACAACCATAAATTTCACATGGAAACTGCTTCCTCTGATGGTTGAGGCTCTTGAGGACAGTGTTTATTACTCTAAAGGTTAATTTACTATATTTAAACTTGAAATGGTTCTTCTTCAATGAAAGTTAAACTTTCCATTCTGAACACTGGCCATTAATTATTTTTCCCAAGGAATTTCTGGACTTTTTCTTAATAAAATTACGATCACAAGTAAATACTCCCTAAATATTTTTAAATGCTTGCTTTAAAGAAGTAAATCTTTCCTTTTTTAAATAAATCTTCTTTATTGTGAGGTATTTTTAACTTTTAGTAATTTTTTAATTAAAAAACTATGTATTTAAGGTGTACAACATGATATTTTGATATACATATACATAGTGAAGTGATACAGTCAAAGTAATTAATATATCCAACTTCTTCACATAGCTACCATTCTGTGTGTGTGTGTGTGTGTGTGTGTGTGTGTGTGTGTGTGAAGAGAACACTTGAGATGTACTCTTAGCCATAGTCACCAGGCAGTATATTACACCTCTATAACTTATTCATCCTACATGACTGGAACTTTGTATTCTTTGACCAATGTCTCCCCATTTTCCCCACTCAGCTTCTGGCAACCACCATTCTACTCTCTACTTCTATGAATTCAACTTTTTAAAAAGATTCCACATGTAAGTGAGACCATGCAGTATTGGTCTGGCTTATTTTACTTATATAACATCTTCTAGGTTCTTATCTCAAAACAGTACTAAATAACGATAAAACTTAGACAAAGGGTCTCAGTGTCCGAAATGGGTATTTATAACAAAGAATGTACGTATAGCCTGACTGGTAGCATCCAAGACAGGAATTCAGAACCTGACCATCAATTGTCTGTGCTGCAGACCAAAGGCTTTTGTTCACCAGTCCATCCTGCACATTACTGAGGTGCGAGCTCTACAAACACACTCTGATTCCTTCTAGCCTGCAAGGCACAGGCTAGATTCTAGAGTCCCCAACATGCAAAAGATACTCCTCCTTCAAAGAATCATATTCTAGAGAAGACAGACAGATTTGGAGGTAAATAAAAATGACATTTCAAGTAAATGCTGCCAAGCCTCCTGCCTTGTATTTCTCAAATGAACCGAAAGAACTAAATCTAGAAAAAGGAAAAAACAATCATCTACACACAAAGTATCACCTCATTCTATAATCTCTGCAGACTAGCCCTAGGACACACCACAGGTGGGACTGAGCTCAGGGACAGAGGTCTTCACAAAACAATCCATACCAGCGCAGAGGTATTTGAATGAGGGAAAGAACTCTGAGAGTCCCCAGGACCCTCCAGCATGGAGGATGAAAGACAGAGATTGACACTTCTAGGAAATTAGAGGGTAAAATTCCACGTTAGCTTCTCCCACTCATGCCAATCATCACAAGCGGACTAAGAAAAACTTCATACCAAATAGGTTTTTTATTTTCTGTGACTACAGATAGGATGGGTAAGGTCAGGAAACATCTGACTTTATAACAATAGATCACAGGTGACACTAATAGAGAAAGAAAACCATGCTGAGTCAAATTCCAGAAAGTTCTTGAGCCATTTTTCTAATCTGACTTTGCACCGGTGTTTCAAATCTTACAACATGGTAATATGTTTAATTTATTATTTTAAGTTATAAAATAGCACTAAAAATCAACTATTTCCCTTCCACATTCCTGGTGATGGCTTTTGAGACAGAAGAACACAGGCCATAGTTTAAAAGATAGAAAAAAAATAAAAATACCAAGAGAAGAATTAAAATAAAACAACAAAGCTATATCTTAGAGCATATATATTATGCAAAAAATACAAATGTGTAAACCTAACTCATAAAAAAGGGCTATCAGTCTGGACCAAAACAAAATAATACACAACCAAATCACACACATTCTGTAAAAATATGCAATTAAAATAAAGGAACTTAGGAAGATTGAAAGTAAAAAGAAGAGCAAAAATATTCCAGTTCATTGTGCATAATAGAAATCTAGGTATTAATATCATACATAGTTACATTCAGAGGCAAAAAAAAAGATTATTATGTCCTAATAATATTAAATTGTATTCAATATAAAAATATTGTACTCAATAGAAATATTCAACATAAAATATAAAATATTTTATATTTTTGCTTAATCATTAGTAAACAATACAGTAATGATATAGCTGTCAAGAACTTTTATTTATTAAATAGCATAGCATTAATAAATAAAGCAAAAGTGAGAGCAAATAAAAGAATAAATTTGGCAAAACACAAAATCATTAGAAGATTTTAATGTCACTAAAAAGAATATTAATCATAGAGTTATAAGTAAATTAAGAAGTTAAAATAGAAAACCAGCATACACTTGATTACAATACAAAAAGTGACTCTTTGAGGAAGGGAGGAGAATAGAATAGAATAGAATAGAATAGAATAGAATAGAATAGAATAGAACATTAATTAGTCCAGTGAAGAAAAATAAAAATAAACTAATAAAAGCACAAGAAAAAGGAAGGAACGAAGGAATGTGGAGAAAAAGTAGAGTTAAAAAAAAAAGCACAAATATCTAAATATAGGTATAAAAAAGAAGGAACAGAATTATATAAACACAGTAATGACTCTGAAAACTGAAACAAAATGTGCTCTTTTCTAAAAAAATTACAAGTGATGACAATGGACTCAAGAAGAAATAAGAAAGGCTAAAGAGCAAACCAAAAACGATTGTCAAATAACGACACCTTTTAAAGTACCATGTCCAAATTTTCCTGGATGAGCTTTTCCAAACACTGAATTTAAACTGATCTGGAGCATAAAAATAGGGGGAAAAAAGTCTTTCAATCATTTTTTAAAAGCCATTACAATTCTGACATCGAAATCTAAAAGAGATGGCACAAAAAAAGAAAACTACGAACAACTCTCCCAATATTGATGCATAAGTACTAAATTAAATATTAGCTTAATATTTAATAACAACAATTAGCTTAAGAATGTATAAGTGAAAAATGGGTATAATGTACTCATGTCAGCCAGTTTTTGAGTGTCTTACTTGGTCATTGGGTCCAACAATGTTTCTGAGGCTGAAATCGGGGTCTTATCCGAAAAGACTGGAAAGTCCCACTCAATATGAAGTAGGAGTGAATACTCGAGACAGACTGCTAGGACCAAGGGCTTGAACCCCACAGTGGGGCCAAGCTTGGGATGTTTGTAGAGGAGAGGCTGGGAACAAGATGTGGGGAAGCCAAGCAGACAGAGACTCCAGGCAGATCTTGTTCTGGGAGGTTGGAAACTCCTCTGCGAATTGTTCTAGGACTCTACTGTAAGTGGACTGGAAAGCTGGCTCCTGGTCTCAGAGGCATAGTTCAAATGAGAGCTGGGATCCCACTCCAAAGCAGTTTCAGAACAGTAGGGTGACCACAGTGGCCTTGGGTAGAGAGAACGCTCCTCTGAGCAGAACATTCCTCAACAGTGAGTCAGGAGCCTGGAGCCCTGGCGTGGGGCTGTGGGGTGGGGGGTCGGTGTCACAGTTCCTGAGCACTGCAAGAGATTTATCTTAGACGGCTGGAAGGCAATTTGAGAAAAAATAAAAAATAAAAGTGAGAACATCAAAGCAGCATAAAAAGACAAAGAGAACTATGCCATGTTTCACAACTTACCAAGCCTCTTTGCAGCTTTTAGCCTGTTTCTTATCAAGGTTTGGATGATGACCACCCCCAGAGACATGTCTCAGTCAGGCTGGGAAGTTAGGGAACACCACTTCCTTTCTGTGCTCCTTCTATCTCTTCACTATGACCACTATGAAGGGTCTCAAAATAAGCCACATGCCATATTCCAGCTATCCTCCAGGCCAAGCTGTCCTTGCGGTTGGGCTTTCCTACTTGAAGTCCAGCCTGGCTTAGGTGCATCCAGCTTAGGACCACCACAGGGTCATCTGTACCCATCCAAGCTGTAACATTATCCTTCTCCTCCTGTCCCTCTGCTTTTTGCCACGTTTAACTGCATGGATTCTGCATCATCCTCAAGGCCCTAAAGAAAGTGATTTGTGTGAATGAGAGGTAAGCTAGGGTTACCGGCAGAACATGATTAATTCCCTGGGGCTTTATTGTAATAACTTTAATCTTCTGGAACTCATCTGGTACGAATTTAGGAACCGAGAAGCATTTTGCTGAAACTTCTTAATGCAGCCCTCACTCTGCTGGCTTTGGCAGTTAGGGAGTTCACAATTTGGCCCCAGGCTCTTTATTAATGGACCTTGAAAAGAGGGTGTAGAATGTCTCGGTGCTTTTAGCTGTGCTTTTCTTGGGGAGGAAACAAACAGAAACATCTACCTTGAAGTGTGCCTAAGCTCTGCCTTCCTTTAAGGAGAAATAAATAAACGTGTGTTTCTCAGGCCCCATCAAGATGGAGAAGCCTTTGGTAAGGTCTCTGAGTTCTTGGTGTACGCAGATTGGAAGATGGGACAGGACTTCTGCTCAGGCCCTTCACCAAGGTTGATAAAAAGGCCATGGGGTTTGGGAATAAGCTCCCTCTATTTTAATGGCTATCCTGGTCAAATCTGACCTCACTAATCCTCAGGAGGCCTGGGTTGAATTCCCTCCCCAGGCTTACTTACTTGAACAAGTCACCATTCTCTCCCCCTACATGTAGCCCTCAGTCCATTTAACAAGCACTTCTTGGAGTGGCCTTACAGAAGGGTTCTCCTTGCTTCACATCTACTGGGCATTAAGGTATGAACACCGGTAGAGCAGAGGCTGTACTCCAGTGATCCTGAGGTCTAGTGCACCTCTGAGCCTCACTTTCAGAGCCTCCTCTGCAAAACTGCCTGCCTGTAGATGAAATAGGTGCTGCATTAGTGGGATGAGGGGTCAGTGGTCCACTTTATTTCCTGTATCAGAGGGCCTTTAAATAAATAGAATACAAGCAAGCAGATTTGCCCTGGTAACTTCGATAGTGCTGTGTAGTGACCAGCTAAGATGGTAACAATCATGCACTATGCAAAGTACAACCACTTCCCAGTTTACAGAACACTTTCACATATATTTATTCCTTTCAGCAAAAGGCTTTGATTAGCCCTGTTTGTAAACAAGGACCCTGGCACAGAGGCTCAACACCATTAAGTGACTTTTCCTGAAACACAGCAGGTGGAGCTGCTGTCTGATAGAAACAGGAAGTGTGGCTCTCACAGGCTTCAATCAGACAGCCCCAGATTTTAAACCTGGCCACTCACTAGCTCTAGGGTTGGGCAAGTTAATAATGCCTCTTAAGACCATTTCTTTCTTAGGTTAACTAATGGTAATAAAATTGCCTGCTTCATAGAGTTTGTGTGTCAGTTAAAGTAGGTAACGTATGCTTATTTCCCAGGAGCATACCAACATATAGTAGATGCTCAATAAACCTAATCTAAGATAAACTCCTCATTCCTTTCTACTACTGTGTTTCATGCACTAAAGTATCCCACTGATATTAAAAGACTGTGGTAAGCAGAAGAGAATGGTCACCCTGTGGACTTACTGGCATGCCGTGTGAATGTTGGCAATGCTCATACCTGGCTCTTGGGTCACCTGGTGACTGGCTCTTGGGTCACCTGGTGACTGGTGGACTTCCCTAAGGCAAGTCCACTCTTCTCTTCCTTGAACTAGTGAATTCCCCCACCTTAACCTGAGTTAATTCATTTGGGTTTTAGTCACTTATGACTGTAAAAATCTATTAATGTAAAAATCCTAACAAAAGGTTTGAAGACATTTTGCTCTAACAAGCTGTTGGAATTTTTATATTCCTACTGCTTCCATTATAAAAGTTTCTTAAAAGTACATTTCATTTAAAACTAGGCCAAATCATCAATCTGAAAGATGTCCCATGAAACTCTACTGGATATCTTAAGATTTCACAGAGGTCCCATCCACCCAGCTTATCCAAGCTGGCTGTCCACAACTGGGAGCCTCCTGTATGCATGGGTTCCTCTGCCAGTCCATGTCCAGCACCTTAATTGGCCAAGTTCACCTTCTAACAGAAAATCCTTTCTGATATATGGCTCGGCAGGGCAAGGGGTAGACTGTAGTAGATGCTGTGATGGGTCACCAGGTCCCCCTTTGGGCCAGAAGGACTTGTTTCTCCCAAGCACTGGGAATGCCACTAGCTGATGGCCACCTGACCTCTGCTGGAGAGGGCTGCCTTTTCCACAGACATGCCTCTTCTCAGAAACTCATCTGGTAGCAGCATGATGGTTCTGTTCCCTCAGAGTCAAGGCTCCCATGAAATTAACTAGGACCCTTTTAAAGCTGTATTACAGCTCAACTTCTCCCTCTGTCCAATACTGCTTTCTTTTTTCCCACAGGTATCAACCTTGGGGTACTTTTTGCATGTTAAAAAAATATATAGATAAAAGACATAGTCTCTGATTCCAATGGTTCTGGGCTCAAATCTTCTCAGGGGTTTCCTCTTGCCTCCAGAATGCAGCAGCATTCCTAGCTGAGTTGCAGTGGGTCCAACTATAAAGCTTCAAGCCACGCTTCGGAATGTTCTGCCAGAGTTTGACTGGCTGACATCAGATGGCTGAGCGTGAGTCTGGAGAGAAGAGCAACATGAAATTAACACGTAGGTGGAAGAATGAGAGGCCTGCAGGAGGCATGCCGGTTCCTGGGCCAGATCCTCTGTATGACTTTGAGACAGCCAAAGGTAGTGCTACAAGCAAATGGAAGCTCTGTGGGGCATGTCATTTGGTGGCAGAGTGTGGCACAGAATCGATCCAGCTGTTCACAGCCTAAGCTACCTCCTGGCCCCAGATGTACTCTGGGGGTAAGAAAAGGCACACATCTGGGCCGGCTGAGTTGGGGAAGGAAGAGGGTCTCAATTCTGCACCTGGGAGGGAGATGACTGTACTTGTTCAAAGATAGAGGGTGGAGCAGGTGACGGCCCACCCTTGCCCTCACTACTCTCCCTGAGGTCCTGGAATCAGAGGCTTGCTCCAGCAAGGCAGAATGACATAACACCCACTTCCTCCAACTGAGATGTCACTCCTAGAAAACAGTTCCCTCCCTGAACCTCCTCTCAGGCCCTGCCTTTCTCCCTGTCTTTTTCTACCTCTCCCTCCCCCCCCCGCCCCCAATGCTAATGGAGAGTTGATCCTAGGTAAAGAAACAATTTATCTTTGCTCCTCTCTCACATGGGTCCTAGGCCTGCAGGCAGATTGGTTCTCATGATTGCCCAAATTCTAGTGGTTGGAGCTTACAGAAAACAAACTCCCATTTAAGAACTTGTTAAGGAGCCAAGCTGGAAGAAGAAAGAGGGTATTGGTGAGCAGTAGGGGCTCAAAACATTTTCCTTGACATCAGGTCTGACCCAGGAGCCAGTTGTGTGCAGACATCTGCCTGAAAAGATCACGTTGAGATTGAGGGAGCTTAAGAACCACAGGGAGTCTGCAGGAGCCAGGCAGTGACAGTTAGGAGTAAATTGTTTTTCTATTGTCTTGCTAAGGTCAAATCTACCCCTGAATGAGATGTTCCTTTCTGATGGCACTTCCAACCTTCTCAACATCTACATCAACCTTTAGAAATCATGCTGCTGAGGGTGTGACAACCCCCAGAACCACACATTTCCATCCATCACCTAAGGGACCTCCTAGATCTTTGAGTACTGGATTCCTCATGGGCAAAATGGGGATGAGAACCCCGTTCAGTGGGAGGGAGAAATGCATAATTGTTGCCTGGTGAACCAACAAAGGCTGTAAATTGAGAAGAAGGCAAACATTTAAAAATATATAATAATAAATGCTGACATTCCCTGCACTTATACAGAACAGAAAAGTGTCACCCTCGGAGTTTCTCTCTCCACCACGTGGGAAGAGCAGATCCTGCCCCTCTTCCAGCTTCTCTGACTGTCAAACCATGACTTTAGCTATGAATATTTGGTTTCTGCCAGGACAGGGATGATGGAGGGCCTCTTCAGGAGCCCAGAGAGCCATGCCTGGAGCCCCCCAAGAATTTGCTGGGGGGCATGAAAAACTGGGAGCACACTAGCCTGTGGCCCACACTGCAATTCTCAGACAGCCTGGGCCTCCAAGGCCCTGCAGACTCCACGACAGGCCACAGACACAGATCCAAGGGATCCAGGCCTCATTCTGGCATTCACAGTCAGCTGTTCTATAGGATTATTAAACTGCCTCCTCTGGGCTGTCAGGCAGATCTTAACTGTGATGTTACAGACCCCTACCTCACCACTAAATGCACCCACAGTGGGCCAAGGGGTAGGAGGGAGTCTGCACTTACATGTTCAAAGCAGTCGAATGACAAGCACATCCACACTCAGACCAGGGGCATGAAGGAGAACACACAGGCCTTACCATGAGCCTTAGTCAGAGACTAATCTGCAGTGCCAGTTCACATCACGTTGGGAAGTCCCTTCATTCTTCAAGCCTGGGTGTCTGCATCTGAATAATGGGGTGAGCCCACTTACCTTGCAATTCTGTTGGGGAGCCAGATGAGCTGGTGGTGTGTCCTGTCTATGTAACCATCCAAATCTGTCTGACATTCGGCCATACTGTGGTTGTCACTTCACATAGGACTACAGGCTAAATGTGGCTACCTCAGAGTCAGTTTGGTTCTTGATCCTTGGAAAAAGATATCTATCCTTATAAGTTAAGCTTTGATTTCCTTTCAGACTTTTAGGTCTTTGCCAGTTCTAAAGGGCTCTTTCTACCAAAATTGAGGTGGTCATACAGTTATGACTATGATCTCTGTACAGTGGCATATCAAAAAACAAACAAACAAAACAAAAAACAAACAAACAAACAAACTAACTAACTTTCTGAGAGCTCCGAGACAAATCATAGCTGACAACTAACTGTACCAACCAGTGGTGATGTTGGCCCAGGTGCAAACTGAGGCTATCCATCTGAGTTGATAATGGCCTGGATATACCATTTGGCTTACCATTACCCTTACACCATTTGGCTAGGACAGCACAATATGTTTTCCTTGGCACACTCTGGGCAGGAGTGCCTGACTCCTCCAGAGTTATGAGCACTTGGGGTTTGGGCTTCCTGCTCAAAATCTCAACTCCAGTTGATTGGTAGACAGAATTATACCCACAATGACCTGCTGAAGAAGCTGCAGAAGTAAATATTGCCTCGGGTCAGAACTCCTCCTGGAATCTCAGAACTTTGTTGAAAGCTGCCGAGGCAGGGGTAATACATCACCACCACCCGCCTATGTTTACAACTGGGTAATGTCTTTTTATGACCACCTTTCTCTATCCCGAATATTTGTTATATTTCCCCAAAGGGAGATTTTTCCATTTGGCAAAATCATCACATGGTTTCAGTCATGTTAACAACTACTCATTAAATGCAGAGGATTAAACAGAGAAATAAAGGTTTGTTTTGCTATTTTTTTTTTCTTTTTCTTTTATCGTAATCTATGAAAGAAAATCATGGGTTGGGCAATAGGGAGTGAAGAGTGCTCGGACATTGCTCTCTTCAGCTCCTGCTTGGGTGGGCATTCCTCAAGAAGCTCTCCCTGCCCTTCAGAGAAGCCATTCCTTCAATGAGGAGAAGGGCAAAGATTCCTGTCTGTTTCAAGGTTTGGGCCCCTTGATAATTATTCTTCCCCTGTGGTGCAGAAAGTAGGAGACATATTTTTCTGCTCCTGGGTAAAATAAGTCTGAGCTAGAGCACCTGGAGATGATTGGTTTGAAGTGGTTAGAGGGGAGAGCCAAATGGATGGGTGGGTGGATGAGTGGGTGGGTGGGTGTTTGGGTGGGTGGATGGATGGATGGATGGACGGACGGATAGATGGATGGACAGATAGATGGATGGATTGGTGGGTGGATGGGCAAATGGATGGGTGGATGAATGGACAGGTTGGTTGTTGGGTAAATGGATGAGTGGTTGGATAGAAGAACGGCTAAATAAATGACTGGGTGGGTGGAAGGGTGGATGAATGGATAGAAGGTTAGACTGCAGATTTATGAAAGAAGTATAGCACCTCTTGATCACACAGCCTAGGGCTCTGAGGCACTGAGGCAAAACTTGGGTACTCTATAGAGACAAAGGGAGCAGCAGTAACAATCAGCCTGGCTACAAACAGAAATTTCATTCTAGGGATGTAAGAAAAGAAAGGTTACTGGAAGCTGGAAACCAGTAAGCTTTATGAGTGAGGTCAAAACTCCCACTCAGCATTCCGGATTGCATTGTCTAAAAATGAGAAAGAAGAAAAGAAGGAAGGAAGGAAGGAAAGAGAGAGAGGAAGGAAGGAAGGAAGGAAGGAAGGAAGGAAGGAAGGAAGGAAGGAGAAAAGAAGAAAGGAAGAGAGAGAAGAAGAAGGGAGGGAGGAAGGAAAGAATCCTAATTTTCAAATTCTTTATTTGATAAAATATACTCAAACAAAAATATGTTTTAACAGTCAATTTGTTTAACCTCCCCAGTCTGCTTCTGAGCATTGGGGTGGGGAGATGGGTACCTTAGAGGTGCTGAGCAATCCTCCCCACCTTAGTTACATCACCTGGCCAAGCTGCCAGTGGGGCCTACCTTTACACTTGGCCTTGAAAGCCTTCCTTCCTACACTTGGCTTTGAAAGCCTCATTGTGTGATCTTGCCCAGTGCATCTGTGCAGCAAGGCTCCAGACTCTCAGCCACAGGTGAAGAAAGAAGTACACGTCCCTCCTCTAAACAAGGAAGACCAGCAGGGCTGGAATCCTGGCTTCTCTGACGAGGGAACCAGCTGTGCGGGCAGCAGGCCCAGTTCCTCCTCCATGAACCACAATGCCTCTGGATCTCTTTCCTCATCTGCAGTTCTCTCTGGAGCAGGATACTGCTCTTGCAATGCTCATTCTTGGGATGATGGCTGCTCCACTTCCGCCATACACAGTGTATATGCTGCCTAAAACAGAAGGAAGAGATGTCAGGGCCTGGCTTCATATCCATCTCCCCTACCAGAGGGAGAGTAGGGCTGGTATTGCTAGAGATGCGTCTCCTTGACTCAGACATGACCAGACTATTTCTGGAAGGTCAGGGTTGAGAATAGCTAGTGTGGTGTTGAACTGCTGATAGCAGAAAGGAGAGTTTTAAAAGATCATCTCTGTACTGCTTTACTGTACCACTTTCTAGCATAATAAAACTCTGTTGAAATAAAGCTGAATAAATCCCCTTACTGAGAAAATGTATGATTCCAGAACTTGCCTTCCCAGTACCCTTCCCACCCTCTGCCCACATGTTCCAAAGGCTCAGGCAGAAAGCCCACAAAGAGGAGCTCCATTACGTTGGAAAGAGAGTAGACTCTGGAGGATGGTTGCCAGATTCAGCAAATAAAAATCTTGGGCACCTAGTTAAACTTGAATATCAGATGAACAACAAGTGATTCTTTTTAGTATGAGTATGTCCCATGCAATATTTGGCAAACAGTCATACTAAAAATTAAAATAAAAAAATAAAAAAACTCATTGTTTATCTGAAATTCAAATTTAACTAAGTGTCCTGTGTTTTATGCGACAAACCCTCTCTTTTATCTTCATCAGAAATAGCCCTACTCTGAAGCTAGGCAGAATTGATTTCAATCCTGGCTCTGCCGAAGTGTGGCTGTGTGATCTTAGCTCCCAAATCTGGGAAATGGGGTTAACATTGAATCCACCTCATAGGTAGATGTGAGGATAAAGGAAGTGAAAGGTGTACAACACTGAATAACTACTATGTAAATGTTACGGATCCCCCAGGGCTCATACTTCCTATCACAGGGGTTTATGGTAGGGGCAAAAGACTGCTCCAATTCTGGAAACTTTCAAGAAGCCCCAGGTTCTGAGATCAATGTGCCCAGAGGCAGGGATATCAGGAGAGAAGGGTGGGGTTAGGACTTGACTCTACCGATGGGGTTCAGGCAGAGTCGAGTTGGTTTGTGGGATCTGATGTGGGGGTTAGGGGCATAGCCCTGAACTCTTAGGGCCCTTCAGTCTGATTTTCCCTAGAACATTAGCCCTGGTGGACCATGATCTTGAAGGATGTCCCAGAAAACACCACTCTCGCTTTAAGAGTGTCAGTTGATGGAGAGCCTTTGAGCACAGCCCCCTTAGACAGATCTGGTTTGCTGGATGTGCATGTTCGCCTAGGGCTTGCTGTGTTCCAAAGCCAGCCAGGATCTAGCACCGAGCCCTTCATGTAGGAGCCCCGGCTCAGCCTCCCTGGGGTCCTTCCCTCTGTAATGGTCTAGGGCTTGTGGAACTTGCTCTTGAGGCCAATTTGGGATCTAGTCAAGGGAAACAGCCAGCACAACAGCTTCTGGGTACAGGACTCCAAGAAGAGGCACCCTAGACATCTGTCATGGAAGTGACTTATGTCACCTGCACAAGCTCCCACAGCCTTGCTAATATTCCAGAATCCAGAGATGCTGGTCCCAGAGAGTTGTGCCTTTGCCCCTGATCAGCTCTGCCATGTTAGCCAAGGCCTTCAATCACTCTGAGCTTCGGGCTCCTTATCTTCAAAGCTGAGATATTAGGGCTTATTCTGTAAGTTCAGACTTTGTAAGAAACAAATTCAGAGAAAGCAAGCTGAAGTACTATGTAAATACCTTCCTAAGGGCCCTCTCTGTGCCAAGTGATTTCATACTTAGTATATCCCAGTACCAACCCTGAAAGCTAGTATACCCATTCCATAGATGACAGCATAAAGACTCTGAGGATTTGTCTGTCTCACAGGATCTCCTGGGTCCCAAGATAGGACACCAACTCATGAACCATAATACAAGATGCCAAAGGTAGGAGAGCAGAGGTGGGGTGGTGAGGTGAAGCACATACAGCTGTCTCTTGGCTGTGCCTCTTCTAGCTACACTCAAAGCTGGGAGAAGGAGAACTGATAGTTGGAGTGATTAGGGACATGGATACCCAGGGTGGGGGAGGATTAGGATCTCATATGTCCTCATACTGTTCCTAGGATCTAAGCACTCCTTAGCAAGCATTTTCTGACCTCGTATGGGTGACAAAAGTGAAAAAGATGCCATCCTTCCCTCACATGATTTTGTTTTACTGCTTTGGGGCCAAACGGTTTAAATAGGTGAAGAAAATGTCAAATAATACAAAAACAATGCTCTTTATTTAGGCAGCATTTTCAAACTTTGAATCTTTTGGTATCACTGTCTGATTTTTGATATATCCTCATTGCATGCTATGTTAGTTTAAATCTACTTATTTTTTAAAACTTAAATCATATATTTAAAAAATGTAATTAATCCTGAGCAATATCTGAAATATCTGCTGTAATGTGCCACTTATATTTTTTCTTATTACTTTAAAAAATAAATATGTAAATCTATATTTTTAAAAATAATGTTTTCAGAGTACCACTTAAAGTCACCTTGTTGGTTACACTGAAAAACAATAATTTGGTGCAAACCTTTGACCATATACTAAGGTCCCTCTCCAAAAGCCTGCCTACTGAATCCTGAAGATGTCAACACCCGGAGCTGGGCAGAGGGCCACGGGCAGCTGCCTGAACAGGGTAGAGGGGTTTAGAGATGATAACACACAATTGGGCCATGGAGATGCACTTACTTGCCTTTTAACTCAAGGGTCAGACCACTGCCTCCCTCCCACCTGGAACTCCACATGATTAAGGCATCCCTGAGGGGCAGCAACTCTCTGAGTGCTGGGTGTGGGAGATCTGGAAGATTTCACAGGGAAGGTGGCATTGCTTTGCGCGTTGATGATGAAGGGAGCTCCCTGGAAGAGAAAGAAAAGAAAGGTGGAGTCTTTCAAGAAGAGATAGTGGTATAAGCAAAGGACAGGAGAAAGCTCGGTGGGCTCTGCTGCCGTGAATTTGGGAGGTGCCCCTGTGGCTGAGCCCAGGATAAAAAGGCACAATCTGGTGGTCCCTGGCCCCAGAATATTGGCCTGTACAGAGTTATAAATTTAAATAGCTCGTCAACTGAAAAACTGGCTCGTCTACCTAAAATACAAATCCTTATTTAAGACCGTATTTAAGACCTATTTAAGACCTTAACTCCTTCCCTTTCCCATGGCTCTATTTTCCCATAGCACTTAATGACCTCCAACCTTCTATAGATTCTGGCTTAATTACTTATGTTTAGTGCCATTTTCCTCTCCTTCTCCAACACGCCCCCCTCCCCCTTGCAAACTCCAGGAGGACAGGAGTTTGGAAAGGGGATTGTGCTTCCATTACTAAAATATTTCAAAACTTAGCCTGTGTCTGGCACATAGTAAATGCTCAATAAGTATTTTAGTAAATGAATGGTGCAAGCAATAGGCTCTGATGTGTCCAATACTAATGTCAGTCTTAGGGTCTCAGAGCGCCATCAGGCAAAAGGCCCTGGTTCTACTCTGCCCCAGCCCACCCAGGTCTCTCCCAGTGGCTCCCTCCGGCTACGGCTTCAGCTTCGGCTTCGGCTTCGGCTTCGGCTTCGGCTTCGGCTTCGGCTTCGGCTTCGGCTTCGGCTTAGGGCAGAACCTGATTTTGTGGCAAGAAGGAAGCAAGCAAGAGGCTTTGACATTTGTTTTGGCCAGACTTGCAGGCAAGGCTCTCCGCGGCTCCCGCCGGGCTCCGGACTCCATGAAGTATCCGTAAGTCCGGGCCGTCCCATTTACAGCGGAGTCCACAGCTTTAACCGACTTCACAGGGATGTGGGAGAGCCTGAGCTCTTAGTCCACCAGTATCCACGACTAGGGCAGGAGGAGGGGATTGTGTGGGGGAGGTTGGGAGAGGGCGCCAGGGTGTTGAGGGGAGAAGTGGGGAGACTTTACCACCAGAGGGCGCCCGAACCCAGCCGCCGCTCTTAGGCTGACAGTCCGCAGCCCGCCAGGGCTTACGAGACTGTAGACCACCGCCGCCGCCGCCGCCACCGCCGCCACCACCACCACCACCACCGCCCCCAGCTCTCCCACGAAGAAGTGGAGTTCGGGGACTGCCTGAGAACTGTCTTCTCTACTGTGTTGTTAGTTCTTCACAGGCAGGAACCAAGTCAGTGGGGTTCCCCGCTCTAGGCCCAGGGCCCACAAGTGGGTTCACCCAGAGTGAATGAATGAATGCAGAAAGAATGCAGTTTCACAGTGCATCTAATCTAGCATGAAAGCAGTTTTGGAAAAATAGATACAAACGACACTCATCCCGATGGCGGGAGTCCAGGAGCTCTTGCAGTTT
>NW_006433879.1:1733720-1736090 GCF_000325575.1 Pteropus alecto | reverse complement strand
CCTCTCTCTTTGGTGGTCTCCAGCTGGAACAACTGAGCCCAGGCCCAGCAAGCCCAGCCCACTCCTTGTCTGGCCTAGACTCCGGTATTCCCCAGGGACAGAAACCTGTCCTTGGATGAACACCAGGACAGAATCCTCTACACTGGCTATACAGAAAAGGGTAAGGAGAGGTGGCTGGAGCCTCCTGTGGGAGACACTAGCGAGGCCCAAAAGGGAGCCCTTCTCACCAGGGCCTCCCAGGCAGCCTGCTGCACCCCAACTTGCTCAGGGTATTCAGGTTGGGGCGCAGTGGCCTGCCAAGAGGGCTAGACACCACCACGGGTCCTCTCTGCTGTTCTCTGGACCAGATAGGCCAACATCAAGGGCCTTGTCAGGGTGGGCAGAGAGAGAAGAAGAGGTGTTCTCTCAGCATTTTGGGTCTTGCAGGGCGTTCACTGGGGAGAGGGAGAAAACACTAAAGTTTACAGTTATTTCTAGCTTCCATTTATGGAGTACTGAGCACTTCGAGGTGCACTTCGAGGGAAGTCTCAATCAATTCCCTGGTTTCACTCTGCGGGGTGGGAACTGTAATTTGCCCATTTCACAATTGAGAGAACAGAGGTACAAAGTGTTAAACTTAATAAGATCCTAGGAAGAAACTGCTTTTGTTTCCTTTTGGCGGCACAGCATCCTATTTAGAGCCCCCGTTTTACAGTTGAGAAAACTGAGGCTTGACTAGTAAGCAATAGCGTTGGCTTGGAATCGGAGTTGCTCTGATTGCAAAGATCCATTTCGTATGCTCTTAGGCCAAGCTTTGGGGCAGTGGCACAGTGGGCCTGGGCTGGTAGTCAAATCGAGGTCCTACGCTTCAAAAACAGGACGCTTTTAGCTACCTTGCATGTTACCCTCCCAGTCGGCCCTCACCCCTAGGACTGACATTGCTTTTCCTTGGTTCTCATTCAGTTCTCGCCTATGGGACTTAAGTTCTCCATCTGGACAACAGGAACAATATCCAACACTTCAGGCCAACCTCACTGCGCCGCTTGGCTTCTCACTGCGGTCAAGCTTACAGAGCAGGGCCCAGTGGAACCCACGAAGTCCAAAGAACTGAGAGCACCGCAGCCCCTTGGGTATCCCTGGAGTGGAGGAGGGGTGGTACGAAGGAGACAGTTGGAGCGAGCTTGTGGGAGGGGAAACTGGTCAGAGCCCCTGGCCTCCTCCCGGACTCCGCTCCAGACCCGGCCCTCGCTGCGCGGCCCGCCCCTCGCCGCCTCTCGCCGCCCCTCCCCCTCCTCCACTGCTTTGCCTCTAAAGCGCCAGACGCGCTCTCTCTGCCGCCGCACTTTCCCTCTCCGCACCCGCCACAACTCGGTATCCGGCCTCGATCCTCCCGCTGCCGCCCACCCGTGCCATGGATGCCAAGGTTGTCATCGTGCTGGCCCTCGTGCTGACTGCGCTCTGCCTCAGCGACGGTGAGTACGCTCGGCGGCGGAGGCTGAGCAGGGTTTGGGCTCCGGGCTCCGGGTTCCGTGCGGGGCCTCGGCTCCTGTGCCTGCGCCCTTGCTACCCTGAGGGAACTCAGTTTGCGCTGCTTTGCATAGGGCAACGCAGCCCATTTCGCAGGGCGCAAGCTCTCGTGGTATGGCGTCTAGAGCCCCACGCGCAGCGCCACGTAACTGAGGCTTTGCTCCCCGCAGCCGGTCTCAGGCTCTGGGGCGACGGAGCGACCGCCAGACCTAGAGCGGGCTGCACAGAGATCTGGCAGGATAACTGAACTGGGTGGACACGCTGAAAGTGCGTTCCGAGTGGGCACTGGGGCGGGGGTCGGGGGAAGGCTCGGGTCCCTGGCCCTTGCCCACCCGCTCCACAGCTAGCTCCTTCCCGCGCCTTGCTCGGTTTCCAGAGACGAATAGGCTCTGAGGCTGTGCTGCTGCGCACAGTGCTGGAGATGGGATCCTCGGTTGGTGTAGGAGAGAGCTCTTTTGCAAAGCCCGACTTGCATCGTGGCATGCTTGCGGTGGCAGTGTGATCAGGTGCAGCAGCGTGGCGGCCCCTCACTCTGCAGCCACCCAGCCAGGCTTTGCGTACTGAGCATCTGTCGAGTTTGAGCCACCCACGCGGCCCATACTTCTGCATAGCGCCACGGTCCGCAGTCATGTACCTGGGCGCATATCCAGCCATGGCCTCCCTGCCTCTTCCAGGGGTCACCCTAAAGACGCCTAGAAGCACATACAGATCGAGCGTGCCCTAGCCTCCAAAACACACCTGCTAAACAGGCGCCTTTGTAGCCAGCCAAGCTAGTGCTCAACCTCAGAATGAGCCCCGCAGCAAAGTTTATTCGCCAAGTTCTTAGGCCATTGGGCAAGGTGGTGTCCCATTTCACCGAGAGGG
>NW_006433879.1:1731227-1733699 GCF_000325575.1 Pteropus alecto | reverse complement strand
TTTTGAAGCTTAAGAGAATCTATCTCCCTGTCCTGTCACAGGATACCGCTGCTGCTGCTGCTGCTGCTGCAAACCAAAATAAACTGTTGCCTCTGAACACACAAAACAAAATCATGTTAGTCAGGCCATGCTGCCTATTCTGTTCTTGGCTGTGAAGTTTCCAACAAACTTTGGGAAAGGCTGAAGGACACGGAGTGCTCTTGGTGCAGCACAGGTCTTTGCAAGGCCAGAGCTCCTGGAGCACTAGGCTGGGTTCTGGGAGGATCCTTGCTACATCCTGGCAGGTGGTGGCCATGGTGGGAGGCCAGTGTGTGTAAGGTGAGCATGCATGGGACTGGGCCAAACAGGGGACCCTGGGCTAACAGGGGTTCTTGGCTGATCTCCGGAAAGTGTTCTTTAAAAGTGTAGCAAGTTGCCAGTCAGAGCTGCAGAGGAACCAGATCAAAGGCAATTTAGAATTTTTCTCCTAGCTGAAAAAGTATGCTAAGCTGTGTCTCCACAGGTCATGGAGGCACTCAGATTTTGGTGTTAATAATTGAGAAGTCTAGCGAGAGTGGAAGTGTCATTGTGCACCTCTCTGGGAAAATGATGTAGCCTCTAGCTGCCTTCTCCCCTGGGGAGCTGCAGAAAGACCTGGAATGTGGGAATCCAGGTCATTTAGTCCTGGGCACAGCTACCTGGAGTAGCACATCTACACACTGCTCCTGACCCTGAGAAGGGTTGGTCGCTTGCTCTCTTGGCAGCCAAGTGGTCAGGGCAGAGTCTCGGGCTCTAGGCTGCTCTGGTTTTCCTTGCATGCCAAAGCCAGAATGTACTTTTTGAACTCCTGGAGCCAGTGTACCCATGCTGAGTCCCAAAGCTGCACTTCAGAGACACCCTTGTTGAAGCTCAGAGCTTCCTGCCCTCACTCCACTGGCCAACCTCAGCCAAATAGCTGGGCACCTGAGTGCCTGGGCCTCCAGGGGTTAAACTCAGGGTAGGCCCCATTCCCAGGCCTGAGTGGAGAGGGTGGCTGGGGCTTCTGTCTCTTCATAGAGTGGAAGGTTCTCTAGTAAATGCTCTGAAACAAAGCTAAGGTCACCAGGTCCCAACCCCCAGTAACACCTGGGCTAACCAGGAATCTTTTCTGTATATGGAGTCACATCCAAAACAGTTGGAAAAGTTAATAATATTGACAAAAAAGCTGTAAGAAAGGACAGCAGGTGGACACAGTGCTAAGTTCTCTCGTAAAGGCATTCGTGGCTCTGTCACTTTAGAAAACCTTTTGAAATTCCACACTTGATAGGAAGGCAACTGGGTCCTGGGAGCAGGAATAAGAGTTGCCTTTGAAGGAATGGATAATACCAGGGGATGAAAGGGGAAAGAGGAGAAAAAGAGAAAGCCTGTGTTTTGAGTCCAGAGTAGGCTCTCATTTATGGCCTGTTCTTTACTGTGTGGTTAGTGGAACCAGAACAGCTTCTTGGACACTGAGAGCAGCAGCCTCCACTCACTATAGTACTCATATCATGTACCTTCCAGCTCCCTATTGCTCTGGGTTTGAGGCCTATCCTGCCTCACCACCTGCCGAGTTTCTGCTCAGCTCAGGAGGACCCATGAATTCTAGAGAAACCTGGAGGCGGACACTCAGAGGGGAGACTGTCTCCTCCTTTACCCAGGCTGTCCAGCCCCCAGCCCTGAGGCTGCTTTCCCAGGTGATCTGGTTACAGAGCAATACAGACATCTCATTTAGGGGCTGGGTGCAGTTGTTAAAGTCAGGCCCTAATGTAAATTTTCTGAAGTTAGATGAGGGGTCATGTGAAGGTTGCCCTGATGGTGTCCAGCAACCAGAGTCAACTGAGTGCCCGGAGTCAGGCTTTCTTCCTCTGTTTTTAATGGTGTCGCATTTTGTTTTGGGGAGGAGGGGTGGTCTGCTTTTCACTCCCAGACTTGGTGGCTCAATAGGCTGCTGTACCCAGGTCATGCCATCTCTCAACTGAATGCAGCCTTTAGGAAAAAAAAGAAGTCTCTCACTTGCATGGTTTCTTGCAGTTTCCCCAGTTCTCTTGCCCAAAAGTGCAGAACTTCAGAACCACCAGGAGGCCTCTGAGAGCTCTGTAAACAGGAGCACTTAAAAAAGAAAAAAGAAAAAAATTCTGGACTAAATATTCTCAGACGTACATCTAATCCCTAATGAAAGAATCCACAAATTCAAATAATTTAGGTTATTAAGTAGGGCTGGGATAAAATCTGCAGGAAAAAACCCCTCACAAATCCCAGCTCCTTCCCATCCCCCCAGGGTTTGCAATTCTAGACTTAAAGGTGAGGGTGGATTCTGCAGAAGCCCTTTGCTAATTTACACTAATGAGTGTCAATTATGGCATTTTGCAAATTGGTGAATTAGCAAACAAAGATGTAATACAATCTAGGAGGCTGTAGGGTCCTTGCACAGGCAATGAAAGCCACATTTGACTCCAGCCTTGATAATCTCCATGC
>NW_006433879.1:1690325-1731131 GCF_000325575.1 Pteropus alecto | reverse complement strand
AGAGTGGGCCCTTGGCCTGCCTTCTGGGGACTCCCAGGTAGGAAGCCGGCCTGGATTCTTTTGTGGTTGCCTGGGCTTAAGGTAAATATGAGGCAAGAAGATTGCAGGTGGGGGAGGGCAGCATTCTCAGGCGAGCTGTGATGGTGTCCTGGATGATGCCTACACTAGAAGAGGAAGGAGAACCTGGAGCCTCTGTATTCCTCCTCTCTGTGTAGGAAAGACTTCCTCAGTTGGCCCTGGAGGAGTTAATTTTGCAAAGAATAACTGGGAACCTCAGTTCCTTAGACTGAAACAGTTCTTATCTATGATTAACATCATAGATGTTAAGACACCTGACGAAGGCTTCTTATTTTAATTTCCCCACTCTCCTTCCTAGGGTCCCACACTCTACAGGTATTTTTGGCCTCTTGCCCTGTCAAAGTTGAGCCTGAGACTACCAGATCTCACCGTGCTACCCAAGGAGAAAGTCTTTGCCAGGACGCACTGTGACTCATCCCACTGCTCTCCATCCGGCCGTCATTCCACCATCTTCTCCCCCAGCTGCAGACCCAGATACATGTGTATCTGCGAGGACTGGCAAGATAATAACAAGTTGCTTTGTTCTCATTACCACTTCCAGGAAAACCGGTCAGCCTGAGCTACAGATGTCCTTGCCGATTCTTCGAGAGCCACGTTGCCAGGGCCAACATCAAGCATCTCAAAATCCTCAACACTCCAAACTGTGCCCTTCAGATTGTGTAAGTTGGAGCATCATCCCTCAGGAATATTACATGTAATGGGTGCAGTAACATCTAACTGGCAGACTTGGTAAAGCTAGAGACACATGCCAAGTCTCCAGCCTTGAACTTGGCAAAATTAGAGACAGTTGTTATACTGCGCAGATTTGAGTACACCACCAGGCAGTAGTTTCCAAATCCATTCTGACCCTTGTGGTGCCTTGCTATGCTCATTGTAGTCCTTGTCCCTTCTTTCCAAGCTTACTTCCTTCAGCACAGGAAATAACAGCATATTCGGACGCATCTCCAGACTGGAGAAACATGGGCCTCATCAAAGTTTGTGTTCAAGTTCAGTAATTAGCCAGTCCTGCCAGTTTCAGGGCGTTAGTACTCTAAATTAATTCTTTCTTACATAGCACAAATTCACAAAACCCAAATTTAGTTGAAGTCATCTTTAACCATTTGGTAAAACTCAAAATTATCAGCTCACTTAACTACATTTTCTCAAACACAACATATCTGTTTTTGGTTTTGCTAATGCTAACATTTGATTTAATTCCTGTAGGAAATGAGACAAACCAAAATCACACATGCATAAAACACAGAGATCTGTGGGCTTTGGTGCAGGTGGCTGGGCAAGGTGTGCAAGAAAGCCACACTTGACTATCCATTGCTTGGCACTCCAATGCTCCTATGTACCAATACTTGCACACAGTAAGCATCCTAGTGTGTCTAGATGCCAGGGAGGTGATGCTAGGCATCTCCTGGGTGAGATCTCACCTCCTGAAAAGTCCCAGTACTAAAAACAGTTGGGGACACAGCAGTTAGAATGGAAGCTGCAACTTCCTAAAGACTTTTTTACCCAACACGAACTTTTAGGTTCAATTTTTTTTCTTTCTAGCCTTTGCTGCCTTGATGGATTTGTCATTTACAAATTTTTCGGAGCATTAGAATATTAATGTATTTTCACTTACTTTGCTTGTAATAAAATACTATCTGTCCTTTGAGGGATATGATATTTTATCAGATATTGAATTTAACAGCATTGGCCTGCTTTACAGTACAGATTATGCTGATTCACTTGCCTAGGAATGCACTTTATAATTTTCAGCTCCGGGCAGACACAAAGTCAATAAACAGTAGTACTCAGATTTGAACTTACTTCCGTCCACCTTGCTTCAAGCTACAACCCTCTACACACCTCATTCACTTAATAGGCAGGCTATGCGAAGACTCCTCTGGGTGTCCCAGAGCCACGGTGCTGGCCTTAGTTGTCCTCATAGACCTGTGAGTGGCTGGCCAGGAGTGTTCTCAAGTTACTTGAGATTACCTCGTACCCAGGGGTTTAAGGACAGGGATCCAAAGATAAGTCCAGGTCTTTCTCCAGGAGTTTCTAGGCAGAGAGGCTGTGAATGGACTTGAGAAGGGAGAGGAAGATGTGGTATGAACTTTTGAAAAACAATTGAAATGATGAAACATTCAGTAAACTTGTAAAATCTCTCTCTGAAAACCATTTTCTGGCAAAGCATCTACACTACCTCTCCCCTAACCTGCACTGGCCCTCCCCTCATTACACTCTCACCTCTCCCCATCCCCTAGATTATTTCAGTTCCTCTTTGCAGATTTCCTGCTTCCAGGCTTACTCTTAATTCTGTCTCCCATGTACTATTAAGATGGTCCATCGAAATAAATACCTGCCTCTGTTACTCTCCAGTTTAAAATTCTCACAAGTTCCCATAATCATGCATGTAAAGTCCCACTTCTTTGCCCCTCACATCTGTCTACAGGCTTCTTGAGCATCCTGTCTCCCACTCTTCCTTCACACTCTCTGTGTGCTGTTACCCTCTGGTGTATTTGCTCTTGCTTTGCCCCCACCCTGCCATACTTCATTTGCCCAGCTCCTACTTATTCTTCACTGTCCAGCTCAAATGATCGCTATGGGAATTCTTTGTGGTATGCCCCCTAAAGACCTTTCCACTTCCTGTATCTCTGCTGTAAAACTTGCCACACTGCTAGCATTGTGTTTCACTAGTGCACTTTAGTTCCTCATGAACCTGAGCCTGCCAAGCAGGTACTTGGCTCCAGTAAAGGTTCTGACATGAGTGTCGGATGAACAAATGCACAGCACAGTTCACAGCAGTGCCTTCTCCTATTTAGCTGCACATTGTCTCTTCTTCTGTTTTGGCAGGGCAAGGCTGAAGAATAACAACAGACAAGTGTGCATTGACCCAAAATTGAAGTGGATTCAGGAATATCTGGAGAAAGCTTTAAACAAGTAAGCACAACAGCCAAAAAGGACTTTCCACTAGAGCTACTGGAGGAAAGCTAAAACTGTATGAAAGGTGAAAAGGCAAAGGTGCAGGGAGGAGGAAGGCCTGAATGATGAGGGCCAGGTATGCCTATGGGGCAGTGCATTGACCTGGGAATGGGCAAGAGGTTTGCCCAGCATATACACAATTGCATTTATGGCATATGGTACGATATCACAGCTTATATTCATTTGCACCCCGGACCCTTGCACATTGACTATTTTATAACTGGGGTTTTTCTAAGAAATTGTATTATCTAAACAGCATTTCTCTCCAGTCACTTCCCTCATGATCATCACAATCATCATCATTCTCATTATTATTATTTTTTTTAATCAGTGATTACTTCAAGATTTGTATTTGGTTTGTTTTAAAGTTTTACCTCTTCTCCCCTGGGGAGTCTGAGCACAGTCAGGTGATAGCCAAGCATGGAGCTCAAAAAAGTGTCCCTCCTCCAGACGCTAAGGCATGGAGGAAGATTATGGGCAGCTCCCGCAGGTTACACCCTTCCTGAAATGAAGGCTCAAGGTGGCTTTCAGATACCAACTATGCTAGCCACCACCTGCATCTTCTCTTTCAAGCTCAGTGAACGTACCTGTGAGCTCCATGTAGAAGCCACTGCCACTGGGGGCTGTGCTCAGAGACCTATCAAACATTCTTAGCCTCTCCCTGCCTCCAAGAGCATGCTTTAATCTTGCTTCTGCTTCTCATTTCTGTATGCACTCAAGGGAGGAGGATGGTCACTGGGCTCCTGCCCTGCAGCTCCCTCCTCCCTTTGCCCTCCCTCCTGCTCAGGCCCTCTGTGAGTATCTGCTCTGCTCCTCCAGAATGAGACTGGCCTTCTCTTGGGGCATGGGAGACCATGTCTTTGCCTTCCCATGAACGACAAGTCTTTGCAGATTCAAATGCAGTTTTCAATCAGAGAGCTTGCTTTGAGGATTTGGTTTCTGTGATTGTCCCTGAAGCCTGTGTGTGCCATGAAGGCTGTACAAATACCAAGGTTTCTGAAGTCTGAGGTGAAAAAATAAATGAAAAAACAAGCCTCTTGCCACTAACCCATGCTCCTGAAGCTACCGCAGGGTTTCAGGTTGCAATCAGAAATGTTGGCACAATGAAATTTCCATGCATAAATGTGATCCACAGATGGGCCTGGTGCTATTTGTAACTTTTTGCAAGGCATTTTTTTAATATATTTTTGTGCACGATTTTTAAACATTTCTTTAGAAAACAAATGTATTTCAGAATATATTTATAGTTGAACAATTCATACATTTGAAATGGAGCCATATGGATGTCAGTAGGTTACATTTTTCTATTATCTTAAACTACTGGCAGTTTGTAAAGAAATACATATGACAGAAATGTGATTACATTACAGCTTTTAATGTTAGCCACAGTGTATTTTTTCACTTGTACTAAAATTGTATCAAATGTGACATTATATGCACTAGCAATAAATGCTAATTGTATTATGGTATAAACATCCTACTGTATGTGGGAATTTATTTACCTGAAATAAACTCCATTAGTTGCTAGACGCGGAACTCTTAAACGTTTCCCAGTTTTGTGAAAATAAGCTAGCCTACTGGTTAGGCGCTTTAGATCCCTCAAGTTTTTGCATCTCTCTCTCTTTTTTTTTTTTTTAAACCCAGTGGAAGCAGCAGTGCTAGTTTTCTGAAGAATAATACTCGACTCACTAATTCCTCTCCCATTCTTTCTCCTCGTTCTCCTAACATCCCCATGTAATCTCTAGAGACTCAACCCTTGTAATATCCAGCTCTCACATTTTCCCATGTAAAAATCCCATGATTCCAGCCCATGGTTAATATCTAGCTTTCTCTGGAACAGGTAGTCTTATTCCATAAATCATTAAATACCATTCAGCCTGAATCATTTTAATGTGATGGTCATGAGCCAGTTGCTCTAATAAAATTCTGCTAACCAGCTCTCTCCCTCGCTCTCCAGAACAATCCCAGTCATTCCCAGCAGGTGTGCACAGGCATCCAGAAAGGAGAGGTGGTGTGGGGCCACCTTCTTTCTCCTCTCCTAGATGGCCTCCTGAACCTAAGCCTCCAGTCTCCTTTGATTTGCAATGCAGAGATTTTTTAGATAAAGCCAGAGAGTTCAGCTCTATATTGAGAAAGAAGAAAGCCCTGGAAAGCAGGTTGGGGTGAGATAGAGGACCATGTCCAGCCTGGCCCTGGCTGCCTTCACACCCTTTTAGATGTGAATTCCTTTCCCCCCTGGAAGCCTCAGGCAATAGCTAGAGCCAGGGTCAACTTAGCAAATTGGAGATTGCTGATACCAGGTTTTGTGGAAGCCCGTATAACATTTTTTTTTAATCAGGGCAAATATCTAACTTATTTTAATAAAATACTGATGGACAGTGTTTTGCCCAGGGGCCTCCAGGCCTGGGACTGAAGACAGAGTGAAACTGAAACACAGGCCAGTGTTAAATATTGTGCAGACTGAGACAGACTCTTGTTTATTTCTTCATTATTAATGATTCTACTAATTTTATCGAAGGGGGCGCAGAGAAGAAAAAGTGGGGAAAAAAGAAAAGATAGGAAAAAAGAAGCGACAGAAGAAGAGAAAGGCTGCTCAGAAAAGAAAAAACTAGTTATCTACCACCTCGAGATGGACCACAGTGCACTCTGCTCTTGTCTCTCCCCGTGCTTTGTAAATTTGCTCTAATTCTCCTCCAGGGCAGACCTCCCTGCCTCCTGGGTGGCCGCTCAGACTTCCAAAGGGGAACAGTGCTTTACCACACCTGTGGCCACACTGGCTCCTGCATTTATGTGCTTATTAAGGTCTTTCCTGGTTTGCTAAGTTATGAAGAAAGTAGTTGTACAGAGACTGGAGTTGGAGCCTAGGACACAGGGACTGTGTGCTCAGGACCCCATCTAGAGTGTCTGGGGTCTCCAACATTGCCCTGGACTGCTAAGCCTCCCACCCTGCCCTCCATTCCCTCTCAGAAGGCCCTTGATAACTCTGGAGCTTACATAGCTCTGCATACTTACGATCTGCTATGAAACTTGTATCTGATACCAGCATGTGGCCACCTAGCTACTGTGCAGAGCAACCTACTAGACCACCAGCAGAGCCTTGGCCTGCAGGGGGCATGCGTCCTATGCTCTCTCATTCGCTGCTGCTGGTGCTGCCCATCCTGGCCTTCTTGGGCAGGACTGGCTGTGGCCATTACATTTGCTGGTGATAAAGGACTCCTTTTCCCAAGTGTCCATGCTTGGCCCTCCACTGCTCTACCACCTAGAGTGGGACTTCTTCAGTACCCCCTCCCTAGGCCTTGGACTGTGCGAACAGCTTTACCTCCAAGCTTGGGTGGGTTTCTACACACCATGCCAGGGAGAGTGGATATGAGCTCTGCATCCCCAGAGAGCAGATGTGGAAGTGCTTCTCAGGGAACTCCCTTGCTGGTTAATTCATTTTGTAGATTCCTCATACGGGTCCCCGACAACATGGAGGAAATCCGTGAAGGGCCTGCAGCTCCAGGATGCCTAGCCTAACCCCTCCCCACTTTTTTTGCTGGAGTCTTCATGACCCTGTGTAATTAGGTTGTAGGACACAGATTCCTAGGCCTTCACTCATGGGAAATATCTGCCTAAAGTGAACATGGTTTAGTTTCTAAAACTTTCCTTACTCACCTCCCTACATAATTAGTTCTGAGATTTCTTGCTAAGTCTCTAATTTATACCAAAAGGAAAGAGATCACAGGGAGGCCCTGATGTCAGTAGTGCTTTGAAAAAGGTTGCCTTAAATATCTACTCTTCTCCCCGTTCCCGCATTACACATAAACGCACACACACTCTGCATCCTGGACCCCTCGTCATAATTTCAGTCCATGGATCCAGAAAGATGAAGTGGATGGAGGACAGAGCAGATGGATTTCAGGAGAAGACATCTCAAAGTCCCTGCATGTCATAATCACCTGCGTCACATAGCTCTGTGGACACATGCTCTAATGTGTTCCTTTGTGAGTGCAGCTTCGAACATTACAGCCTTTCTTTCCCTGCTGTCGAAGTGTCCTGGTAGGCCCCTGCAGCCAAAGACCTTTTGTTCTCCACTTCCATTCTTTTTAGCTGTCTAACTCTCCCAGTCTGGGCCCCTCTTGCAAACAATGGGGATAGCAGGCTTATTCCTGGGTGTGTAGGGGCCCACTTCACCTTGCCCTCCCACCTCTGAAGGTATCTAGATGTTACCTTGGCTGCCTAAGCCTGTGGTACTTTCTGAGGAAGCAACAGCAGGTCTGGTCCATGGTAGCTTGACTGGGCTAATCCTAAGACTTAAAAAAGCACCCGCGAGAAGATCAGACTTGAGCTATCCCCCCACCCCTCACCCCACTCCCACTATCCTTCATTCCTCACACTGTAGAAGCATCCGTCTTTGTGCCTAGAGAGGGTGACAGGTTCGTCCTACATGCCAAGGAGAGCTGACTGCCCTCCAGCAACAGTAAGTCAAGCTGTTGCTGCCCTGAAGTGACAAACTGCTTTCTGTATGCCTCCCACCAATCCTGGAGCAGTTGGGGGTACAGATACTAAGAGAACTGGCCTCATGTTAGGAAATTCAGGAAAGCATTGTCCTGGCATTACATCACTCCATTGGCCTTGGACCTCGCTGTATCTGACAAATGGGCATAACCCCAGTCTTGCTGAAGTATCCCGGGTCACTGGGGAAGAGCTGAAGAGCTGGACCTCCATGCCATGGTGGGTTGCAGCTGGGCAATATTCACGCATCTGTGCCAGGTGAGCGGTGAGCAGGGCCACCCCTGTACTCAGTCCCTGGGCCACCCCTGGCCAAGCCACTGAGAGGTCCTGGGGTGACTGTGGGAGGTGGGTGGAAGCAGTGGGTGGTGCTGAGGCCCTGGATGAGCTGACAGCCTGGGCTGGGCTCCATGTGAGGCCAGGCCTAGCTTCTACACTAGGTGAAAATAGTACACCCTGTCGTGTGTGACCACTGTGCCTGGCTAGCTCCATGACCTCATTCATCTGCCATGCTTCATGCTTGCTGTATCAGTCTGTCCACTCTGCTTCCTACCTTCCATCCATTCCTCTGCTTCAGCCATGACATCTCTCCTACTACCCTTCCCTACCCAGGGCCTCTGAAGAGAGATGCAGCACCATGGTGATTTGGAATTTGGAGATTAGGAGTGGGGGCACTGTTGGAACGAGCTCAGTGTCTCAGCGTGAGGCCTGGCCACTGCGAGAACTTGCCTTAATGGTGTCTCCCTCTCTTCTTGTTAACAGGAGGTTCAAGATGTGAGAGGCGCAGGTTGGGTCAGACGCCTGAGGAAGCCTTACAGTAGGAAGCTGAGTCTGAAACAGTGTTAAGAAGGGCCCCCAACAGTTCCCTTATGCAGCCTGGGCGGGGCTGAATGCATTTCCCAGGGCTTTGTTTTGCACAGTTTGCCTTACTTTCACTGTTTGATTATGTAGCAAAATATATTCTGTTTATTTTCATTTAGCTCGATTATCTAATGTCACTGGTGGCAGATAGGAACTTAGACAAAACCATTATAATTTTACATTATAATATGTTTTCCATGGAGCCCCTGGTCTGACTACGGGTTCCTGAATTTTATATTCCTGAACTGCACAGGCTGGGACCCCAGGCTGAGGGAGCCTTCCCTACATTATCATGTTCTGGGACCGACAGCCACTAGCAGATATCAGGACTAGTCAGCATGGGCAAACCCTAGTGAAGGCAGCCACAAGGGGTGATGGAGGGTTAGGTTCCAGAGGGCCAGGCAGGAGGCCCACCCTTCCTCTAAGTGAGCATCACAGGGCTTCCCTGAGCTAAGGCAGGCAGGAGTGTGAGGCCAGGATAGGGCAAGATGCACCCTTCATCCCGAGCTCTCCTCTACATCTCATCACGTTCTTCTCATCATTCTTTCTCTCATCCATCATCATGTGTATCCAAGACTGTCTCCATGACCCTGGAAAAGAACTCTCAAGATGAAAGCTTTAATTTAAACTGAGCACCAAGAAACAAATCAAAACATATTGTGTTACCAGGTCCTGGAAATGCTGTGCACATCTGTGTCGTTTGGAATATTATCTGTTGTCCAATTCTCTGTTTTTGTTCAAAGCTAATGTCCTCTGTGCTGTATTGTGGGTTCCACACATGCAGAGGCCGAGAGCGAGGAGATGCCCCTCAGGGTCTCTGACCAGGCCCCTGATTAGGGCTGTGATATTTTTGAGTGGATGACTTTGTGTTCCCCACTGATCACAGAGCCATGGTGGATCAACAGAGCTCAAGGGAATTCAGGTTGCAGTAGTACTGACCTCTGAGGACACTGACCCTCAATGTTTCCATTGATGTTGATACCTCAGAACTATAGAGTGCTTTAACTTTGTTGTGTCAAGCCCAGCATTTTTCTGGGAATGACAGGAATAACAAGAAAAAATTCTCAACTTTTTTTGGTTTGGAAAACCTGATCCATAAAATATTCAATACTGAGTATTTCTTCCTGATTAAAATCTAACCTCATTTTTTTTTTACCATTTGGCAATCCCTCATCTTTTGCCTTGCACAGTGGACCCTGGACCTTCTCTGCTACTGCTGTTACCTGTGCTTCCAGGACATCCAGCAAGGCGTTCCTCTTAGAAAATGATGGAGCATTATTAAAGTTGGTTAAGAACCCTGATGTTTGGGGCATTTCCCTTTAATGAGGGCATTTTTTAGAATTACATTAAACGGCTTAAAATTTTTGCTTTTTAAAAAGGTAGGCACTTGAGGGTTTTTTGCATTTTTGCTTATTTGTTTGCTAATTTATCATTTGGTCTCACTAATATTTTTCCCCTTTGATTAAAGATCCCAGTAAAATTTTTATAATTAAGAAAATAGAAAAAAAAGGATAAAATAAGGAAATATATCAATTGACAAGACACTGCAAATAACATGCAGAAAGTATAGTATAGTAAATTTATCTTGAATTGTAGGTGTCTTTATATTTAATAATCTTTGGGTTATTAGTAACGTGTTAGGCATTTCTATAAATATTTCTTAAAATTTGATCTTTATGGTAGAAGGCCAATTCATCAACCAAAAATTCATGTCCTCTAAACAGCTATGTTATATTGAAAAAAATAGAGTATCGGGGACCTTTATTAGTTATAAGGGATACAGAACCTTCTTTTAAAATTAACCTGTCTCTATAGGGCTCCTGAATTATACATGAAATTATTGAATTTTCAGTGGTAGGGTCATTTTCCAGGTAATCTAAGATATTTTAAAATCTCATGAAAAATTTGGAAGCATCTTTTTCTAGAATCCATGAACCAGAACCATTAAATCTGTTACTCCAAGGAAATAAATATGCCCCTGAATCCTGATTACAGTTAAAGAATCATTTCTGTTTCTCCCCTATAGGAGAAAAAAATAGGTAAGAGTAGAAACTGCAAGAAAAATTATTTGTGTAACAATTTCTCTACTTTCAATCTGCTTCTAAAAGGAGACTTCCTATCTAAAGCAAATATGCATTTAAATAGTTCATTTGCAAAGGAAAAGGCTCTCCCTCTTGCTTTCAAAATACAGGTCAAGTGCATTAGGTGATTAAGGGTCACCCAGCTGTTTCTCCAGGTCCAGAGCTGCCTCTACCTGAGCTTCTCTTGGGCTTGTTGTAACCTCCAAGGTGGTCCTCCATTGCCAGCCTCTGCATCTCCGGGAGAGGGGCGACTGTAGGGACTGGGGCTCACAAACATGCTGTTTGTTGGAATCCGAATCTCTGCCATGTGTTGTTTGCACTGTTCTTTGTCCCACTTCTGCCAGGTGCTGAGACCCCAGCGAGGAGGCTCAGGAGAGGCTCTCTGCTTGTCTGAGCAGAAGGCCTGCATAGCAAAAGGCTACAGTGCTCCCTGTGTGAAGTCCAGAGAGTTTCTAAGCCTTTCTATTGGATCAGATTTCATCTTCCTTTTCTGACTACGGTCTGATATAATCACCATGGGCTCCCTCACTGGGTCTTCATCAGCTTTCCCGGGTGTCACACCCTTTTGCAGCTGTGGAGTCCTGATCCCTCTATACATCTCCCCTGAACCATGCTGAGGGAACCCTATTCTTGGGAAATGCTCCCTAGAAATATCCACATCCGCTCAACAGACCACTGACATAGCCAAGTTAAAAAAAGAAAATAACACAGAAAACTTGTTATTCTGAAAACTCGCTGGACTCTCAGTCTCTGAGCAGTGATGGATTCAGTGTTAAATGTGATGAATACTGTATTTTGTATTGTTTGAATTGCATCTCCCAGATAATGTGAAAATGGTCCAGGAGAAGGCAGCTTCCTGTATGCAGTCTGCTTTTTTTAAAAAATAGTAACATCTCATTTTGAGAAACAATTTCTACTTTGAAGTCATATCAATGAAAAGATGTATATGCACTTATAATGTCCTAATAAAAGACATGTATTCAAATGTAGCAGCCAACAGGTTGAAATTAGTATTACCAATTGAATTTTCCAGACTTGGTTTTTCTCCCTCAAACCCTAGACAGAGGGGTGTGTAATCTTAGCTACTGTGGTTAGTTGAAAACAGGCCATTGTAATGCTAAACATGAACAAGAATTCTGGGGGCCTACCTGCCTCTCTAAGTCCACTGATTCTTTGCTAGGAAAGGCATACCCTTTTTTCCACTTGTACTTGGTTTTGCTGGAACCACGTAAACACAAGCTGGTCCTCTGCTCCAGAAAGGATGGATGGTTTTGTGCAAGGGCCCAAGTATTTGTCTGAGAGCTGTGGTGTAGGAGATCTCTCTCTACTCTGTACTTGTCAGGTTTAGGGGAAGAAAACAGAGGCCCTGTTTCTGAAGGCACTGCTGAGGACCCAGCACCCTGTACCTTTTGTGTCCTGTGCAGGGGCCCTTCTGGAAGCCAGACACTGATTCTCTCAACTACTGCCAGCCAGCACTGTTCTGGACATTGCAGACAGGGATGAGCCTGACAGGCAGAGCTTTGTCCTTACAGAGGTCAGCCATTTCACACGGTTATACCACATTCTCTCTTGTCTGCAGTCAATTATGCTGGAAAGAGAGGCCATACAAATACCCCAAATATCTAAGTACAGATTATCCTGTCCTCTGGACCTTTTTGCCTGGAAGACCAGATGTGACCAGCTCACTGCTGTGCTCAGAACTTCCCCATTATGTATAGGGTGATGGCAATGTGGTTGCTATGTTGCAGATGGAATGAAGGAAGAAAGAAGGGTCAGAGTGTGTTGTTTGCACTGTTCTTTGTCCCACTTCTGCCAGGTGCTGAGACCCCAGCGAGGAGGCTCAGGAGAGGCTCTCTGCTTGTCTGAGCAGAAGGCCTGCATAGCAAAAGGCTACAGTGCTCCCTGTGTGAAGTCCAGAGAGTTTCTAAGCCTTTCTATTGGATCAGATTTCATCTTCCTTTTCTGACTACGGTCTGATATAATCACCATAGGCTCCCTCACTGGGTCTTCATCAGCTTTCCCGGGTGTCACACCCTTTTGCAGCTGTGGAGTCCTGATCCCTCTATACATCTCCCCTGAACCATGCTGAGGGAACCCTATTCTTGGGAAATGCTCCCTAGAAATATCCACATCCGCTCAACAGACCACTGACATAGCCAAGTTAAAAAAAGAAAATAACACAGAAAACTTGTTATTCTGAAAACTCGCTGGACTCTCAGTCTCTGAGCAGTGATGGATTCAGTGTTAAATGTGATGAATACTGTATTTTGTATTGTTTGAATTGCATCTCCCAGATAATGTGAAAATGGTCCAGGAGAAGGCAGCTTCCTGTATGCAGTCTGCTTTTTTTAAAAAAATAGTAACATCTCATTTTGAGAAACAATTTCTACTTTGAAGTCATATCAATGAAAAGATGTATATGCACTTATAATTGTCCTAATAAAGACATGTATTCAAATGTAGCAGCCAACAGGTTGAAATTAGTATTACCAATTGAATTTTCCAGACTTGGTTTTTCTCCCTCAAACCCTAGACAGAGGGGTGTGTAATCTTAGCTACTGTGGTTAGTTGAAAACAGGCCATTGTAATGCTAAACATGAACAAGAATTCTGGGGGCCTACCTGCCTCTCTAAGTCCACTGATTCTTTGCTAGGAAAGGCATACCCTTTTTTCCACTTGTACTTGGTTTTGCTGGAACCACGTAAACACAAGCTGGTCCTCTGCTCCAGAAAGGATGGATGGTTTTGTGCAAGGGCCCAAGTATTTGTCTGAGAGCTGTGGTGTAGGAGATCTCTCTCTACTCTGTACTTGTCAGGTTTAGGGGAAGAAAACAGAGGCCCTGTTTCTGAAGGCACTGCTGAGGACCCAGCACCCTGTACCTTTTGTGTCCTGTGCAGGGGCCCTTCTGGAAGCCAGACACTGATTCTCTCAACTACTGCCAGCCAGCACTGTTCTGGACATTGCAGACAGGGATGAGCCTGACAGGCAGAGCTTTGTCCTTACAGAGGTCAGCCATTTCACACGGTTATACCACATTCTCTCTTGTCTGCAGTCAATTATGCTGGAAAGAGAGGCCATACAAATACCCCAAATATCTAAGTACAGATTATCCTGTCCTCTGGACCTTTTTGCCTGGAAGACCAGATGTGACCAGCTCACTGCTGTGCTCAGAACTTCCCCATTATGTATAGGGTGATGGCAATGTGGTTGCTATGTTGCAGATGGAATGAAGGAAGAAAGAAGGGTCAGAGGAGGCCACAGAGGCATTGTGGTGTCCTGAGACAAGTGCGGGTGTGGAGATTAGCAGAGCAGTCCTTGAGTCCTGGTCTCTCTGCTCACTCTGAGATTTGAGACATACTCCTTACCCTGAGTCTCAGTCTCCCCAGCTATGACACTGAAGCTTAGTATCATCAGGAGATATGAGGATTAGACTGGAGCCATTTTGCTCCCTCTCTCCACTTGCTGTTCCCTGTAGTCCACAGAGGTGGAATCAGTTCACAACTGCTCTACTTAAATGCTTAGCAAAGCTTAGACACCAACTGGAGGTACAAGTGATTCAATTTGAGCTTCTCCCTCACAGCTGTCAGGTGGAGAGAAAGAAGCTTCTTTGTAGGAGTTAACAACATCTGGGTTAATTTTCAGTGACGTTGACTCTTCACAATGATGTCATAGAAACAAACAAACAAAAAATCCATGGCCTAATGTGCTCTACATGGCTGCTGGTCCTCATTAGTCAGCCAATATCTGCGATGCCTGGCATGTCTGTACTAGGTGATATGGAGACTATGGTGAGCAAGACAGCTTGCTCTCTGATTTCATGTAGCCTATAGTCTGGCAGGCTAACTTACAATTAAGTGAGCATATTCCTAAAGTGTGGATCATGTAAGAGAGGTGTCAGAGAAGCTAGAATACCATCAAGGGCTTCTAAAAGAAGCTCTGACAAAGCTGAGACCTAAGAGAAGTAGATTCTTTTGGAGTGATCCATTGATCCATGAGGACTGCAGTTGAGAGCCCATGTGAGGTCTTGCTGTGAGTTAGAAATGAGAACTTATTCTGCCAGGGGTGTAGCTCATATGAGGATCCAAGCATGAGGGCAGAGGGAGATGGATTTCAGCTCCCTCACTCTCCTCACTGCACCCTTTTGTAGAGCACAAAGCTCACAAATGAAGCTGAGAACTGTACCGCTCATGAGAATGGGATCCTGGCAGCTGGGAAGTACAATGAGGGGGCTCCCCTCAGCACAACTGATTGGATGGTGCAGATGCCTGGCCCAGGCTGGCCAATCCAATTTTCTGTCCCTGGAGAACATAGCTATGATTCAGACATCATCAGGTCCTCCTGGGTTCTCTGTGCCTACAACTGAGAACCTTGCATGCAGGAATGTGGATAGTGGGAAATAGAGAAGTAGAGGAAGCTACGACTGTATAAAACAGATTCAGAAAGAGAAGTGAGGATGAGAGAGACCTGTTTGTCCTAGAGATGAGATGTGGCCACCCACAGGGGACAGGAGTGGCTAGGAAGGTCCCTTGTGTGGTTCAACTTCACTTCCTGCTCTTGGGGTCTGTGTATTCTAAATAAATCCTGCTGCACAGCTAAAATGAGGATTTCTACTAATTAACACCTAAATTACCATCACTAGGGGCAATTAAGCAGGCAGAGTGGGAAAGGCAGGTGGGGAGCAAGGAGACTGGGCCATGGGCGAGCACACATGAGTTAAGTTGGAGACTTCCTCTCCACCCTACCCTCCCCAGTGTCCCCAAGGGTCTTTTCTGGTCTCTCTCCCTTGGCTTCAGCTTGAACTCCAAGGAAAGACCATTCAGACCTTTGTCTGCTTCTCTGTTAGGAATGATAAACAACCCAGAGGCATTCCCTAAGCAACTCTGCAAAAATGTGCACAGATTCAGTTTAGGGCCTATACACTCTTCCTTCCATGAAGGCACCGCCTGCACCAACCCAACTTGCCCAGCACCAATATGGGTTAGACAACTGGACTATTGTCAGCCTGTAGAGAGCTCAAGCTCAGCCCCAGGTATGTGGAGGGGCATTGGAAGTTTTTCCACAGCCTGTGTATCACATGAGAACGACAAACCGGGACAATGGAGTTCTAGGTACATCCATCCCTAGGGCACCCTCTGCCAGGCTATAAGCTCTATAATGTCTTGTTGTGGAACAGAGCTTTGTTCTCAGTGCCTAGAAAGGTGCCTGTCATCGTGTGTGCTTGACAAACATTTGATGAGCAAGCAGTTGTTCTTAGGTTGAGAGGCATCAACAGGCCCTAGGAATGCAACCTCCGGACAAGCCACAGCCAAACCCTGATGTTTCTACTTGACACTGGAGCTACTCTCAAATTTCAAGGAGGTTGCTCTGCTAAGTTTCCAAGAGTTAACATTTGAGAGCAAATGAGGTACGTCTAACTCTTGGCCCATAAAACCAAACAGAAACAAAGCAGAGTGAAGCCCTAGATGAAGCTTCTTACACTCCTGACCCTCTGTTATTCCTGTGAAAGGAAGGGGAGAGTGGAATGGCAAGAGGTGCTTAGGGACTGGGTGGCCAAATAGAAGGAGCCCTGGGTTTGTGGTGAAAGGGAGTAGTTGCTCATTGCTGTACGACCCATCCCCAATTAAATTTAACTCAATCCACACTGCACCTGCACCTCTGCAGCTGATTGAAGCTCAGAAAAAATACATCTCTGCTGTCTGGTCTCTTTGAATTCATGGCACTAACCAGAAGTGGCTCCTCAGTGCTGCTGGATCCTATCACGTATCTCTGTTGTATTTGCTTCTCTTTCTCCTAGGTGCTCATTCTACACTTCTTCTCTTAAAATCTTCATCCTTTTCTTCCTGAGTACTCTCAATGATGATTTGGCTTCTATGTCAGAATAAAACAGAGCAATTAGAAGGGGATTTCCATGGGCTTTAGCTCTCATCCACTGCCTGTCCAATCTGCACCTACCATCTCTGCTGTCACACGCATGGAACGCTGTGCTCCTGGATGCCCTGTACTGGGAAGCGGAGCCCATTGTTTCTCACCTCCCCAAGGACATCTCTCCTGACTTTCCTCTATCTCTTGCACCATAATTGTTTTACTCTATATGTCAACACACTAACATGCTATAATATCTCCCATCAAAAACAGAGCAAAAATAAATAAATAAACATCCCTATATTCTATGCTTCTACCTCATGTTCCCTACAGCTTCTGCAGTATTTCTCTGCTTCTTATCACAGTTTCTCAAAAGAGTTGTCCACTTTATATCCTCCTCTCTCCTTATCATTCTTAAACCCACTGCAAGCAGATTTTGACTCTACCACTCAGTCCACTAGAACTGCTTTTTGTTAGGGTTGTTACTGAGCCCTGTGGGGAAATCCAATGGTCAGTGATCATTTCCCAGCTTACTCAGTTTCTCGGCATACTTTGGATCACTGATCATTATCCTTGAAACACATTTTCTTGTTGGCTCTCAGGAGACCACTCTTGACTGCGGCTTTATACCATCTTGTTTCTCTTTGCTGTTTCTTCTTCATCCTTCAGACATCTAAACACACAAATTCCACATGGCTTAACCCTTAGATGCTCTTCTTTCACAGCAGGTGGACTCATTTACTCCCTTGGCCTTGAAAAGCTAAGGAACCCAAAGTGATCTTTCTCCTGACTCCAGGCTAGTACACCCAGCTCCTCCTCTGTGATTTCTCACATGCAAAATGAAACTCTTAATTTTCACTTTTCCCCCCAACCTGATCATCCCCATTTCTGCAGATGACAAGTCAATTCCTTCTAGTTGCTCAAGCTAAAACATTATAGGCATCTTTCATTTAATTTCTTCTCTCACAACTTCTAGCTAAACCATTAATAAACTCAATTAATTACCTTCAAAATATATCTAGAACCCAATCACTTTTCATTGCTACCATCTTAGTCTAAGCCACAGCCATCTCCTACTTGAATCACTGCACTGTCCCCGCAGGCTGGCTTACCCTCGTATCATGGGATGCCCTCTCAACAACAGCCCTCTCAACCATGCCCAGCTACATAAGCCCTACTCATACCAGACAGTGGCTAACAGAAGCTACACCTGCTGGCTCCTGTCACCTTTTTGACTTCACCCCTCTTTCTGCTCCAGCCACACTGGCCTACTCTCCCTTGAACAGGCCAGGCCCATCCCTGATAGAGGATTTTTGTGCTAGGTATCCTCCGCCTAGATACCACGTGGTTTACCCCCACCCTTCTTCCAGTCTCTGCTTGTAATCACCTTGTCAGAAAAGTCTTTGCAGACTTTCCCATTTCTGTACAGAAGCCCCTCCTCTCTGCTGGCATTTCCTGGCCACCTTATTCTGCTCTTCTTCTCCATAGCACCACCTGTCATGTTTACTTGTTTATTGACTGCTTCCCCACACAAAAGGGTTAATACTATGTGGAAATAAAGGGACTTGGTCTGTTTTGCTCACTAATTATTCTTAGAGTCTGGCACATAGAAGGTACTAAAGAAACATTTTTTTGAATGATTACTTAATAAATCAACAGGATGTTAACATATTGAAAGCTTTCTTTACTTATTTCTAAAATAAAGACAACAATGCTCACCTCACAAGGTTATGCATTTGTTTGCATACTCAAGATCACTCCGATAAGTCATGATTTAGACCCAAATTCATATTATTCCAGTGTTCATATATCTGTGGTCACACACACTGCCTCTTTTCTAGAATTCCCTGACCCTCCCTGCTGGAGACTCCAGAACATGAAAAATGATAGTTGTTCATTTTCTGTGAGCCAAGATTAAAGAATTATCCCTCTCACATCATACTTAATGGTGGAAGTAGATAGTCTTTTCTCTAATATCAGGATGAATATAGAAGTACCCACTCTCACCATTCTTATTCAACATAGTACTAGAAGTCTTAGAGCAATCAAGCAAGAAAAAGAAGTATCAGAATTTCAAAGAAAGGAGTAAAATGTCTCTTTTCAGATAACATGATTTTATATATAGAAAATCCTGAAGACTCCGCCAAAAAAATCTGTTAGATATAATCAATGAATTAAGTAAGGTTGCAGGATACAAAATTAACATACAAAAATCAGTAGCATTTCTATACAATAATAACAAATTTTCTAAAAGAGAAATATAGAAGTTGATCCCATTTACAATAATATCAAAAACAATAAAATATTAGGAATAAATTTAACTAAGAAAGTAAAAGCTCTCCACTCAGAAAGCTACAAGACATTGATAAAAGAAATTGAAGACACAAATAGAATGGTATCCCATGTTCATAGACTGGAAGAATAAATATTGTTAAAAAGTCAATACTACCAAAAGCCATTTATAGAGTCAATGCAATTCTTATCAAGATTCCAAAGATTTTTTTTTACAAAAGTAGAACAACACTCGTAAAATTTATATGAAAGCACAAAATACCTCACATAGTCAACGAAATTCTGAGAAAGAAGAACAAAACAGGAAGCATTAAACCTCCTGATTTCAAGCTATGACATAAAGCTATAGTCATCAAAACAGTATGATACTAGCGTAAAAATAAATAGACCAGTGGAACAGAACTGAGGGCCCCAAAATAAACCCAAGCATATATAGTCAACTAATATTTGACAAGGGCACCAAGGACACTCAATGGAGAAAAGACAATCTCTTCAATAAATGGTGCTGGAATAATTAAATATTCACATGTAAAATAATGAAACTGGACCCATAATTTATACCACTCATAAAAATTAACTCAAAATGGATTAAAATCTTAAATTTAAGACCTAAAACCATTAAACTCCTAGAAGCAAACATAGCAATAAAGCTCCTTAATATTGGTCTTGGTAATAAATTTTTTGAAATCATTCTTTAGTCATCTCTAAAATAAAGATAGCAACACTCGTTTCATAAAATTGTGCATTTGTTTATGTACATAAGGCCACAACCAAATGATACCTAAAGCACACACAAAATTAAAAATAAACAAGTGAGATTATATAAAACTTAAAAGCTTTTGCACAGCAAAAGAAATCATCAACAAAGTAAAAAGACACTTATGGAATCGAAAAAATATATTTACAAACCATATACCTAATAAGGAATTAATATCCAAAATACATAAAGAACTCATACAACTCAATAGCAAAACAACAAATGGCCCAATTAAAAAATGGTACCTGAATAGACATTTCTCCAAAGAAGATATACAAAAGGCCAATAGGTATATGAAAAAAATGCTCAACACCACTAATCATTAGTGAAATGTAAATTAAAACCACAATGAGATATCGCCTCATGCCTATCAAAGTGATATTATTAAAAAGACAAGAGATGACAAGTGCTAGTGTCGATGTAGAAAAAGGGGAATCCTGGTACACTGTTGGTAAAAATGTAAATTGGTGCAGCCCTATGGAAAACAATATGGAGATTCCTCAAAAAATCAAAAATCGAACTACGATGTGATCCAGCAATTCTACTTCTGGGAATATATTTAAAGGAAATGAAAGCACTAACTTGAAAAGCTATCTTCACCCCCATGTTGATAGCAGCATTATTTACAAGCTGAACCTATGGTGGTAATCATTTTACAATATATATAAGCCAAACCATCGCGCTGTATGCCTTAAACTTATACAGTGATATATATGTATCTACTATTTGTCAATAAAACTGGGGGAGGGGGGAGGAGGAAAGGATCATCCTTTTCCCCAGAGGCGCCTCCTTCTGAGTGTTACTTCCTCATGTAGGAACCTGTACATACTCTCTATGCAGATCATAGGGCGGTCAGTGCTGGGCCGGAGTCCAGGGGCAGGAAAGCCACAGCCAGTGCAGGTCCCTCGGATGAGATTTCTGTAGTCATGACAGGCCTGACTTAGGGCAGTGGACTGCTGGACAGGGCCCTAGAGGAGCATGATTCCAGAGACATTGCCAAGTGGAAAAGAACAATTAACAGGGGTCAGCTACTGAAAACCAAAACTGTATCCTTCCACAAATGGACCCAGCTGAGAAGTGGCAGAATGGAGATTCCAAATTAGGTCTGTTTGGCTCCAAACAGTAGTCCTTAGCTATTAGGATTCCCCACCTTACTTCTAGGGTTTTTCATGCCTTTCTCACTGCCCTGCCCAAGTGAAGAGCTCAGTCCACCTGACTGTTTCTGCTTGGCCTAAAGGTAGATGCTGACAACCAGACTTGGGAAGGATGGCTAACCCTCCGGGAAGGAGGTAAAGGAAGGGGCCAAGAACTCAGGAAGAATAGGCTGCAGCAGTGGCTGTGCTCAGCTTTCCAGAGAAGCAGCAGATCTCTGCACTGCAGCTGGGGAAGTTGCTCAGGAAAAGGAGTGACCAGTTTTTGTTAGTCTGGAAGGCCAGATGCAGCCACAGGATCTCCTTGTTCTGGCCTCTTCTCAGACATTTCCTTGAACATGAGACTATCAGCCCAGGTCACATGGGCTTGTAGGCTATGAGGAAGCAACCATTCTGGGCATTCTCAAGGTTCAGGGAGGTGGCTCTCCTTCTGGCCAGTATGGGGACGCCAGCACCATGTCTGGGCCTTGACTCCTGGGAATGAGGCCTGCCATGGACCAGCTCTGTCCAGCTCTTCCTCTGAGAGAACACCTGCCCAGGGGCTGTGGGGGCCTCCCCTCCTGCTCAGACGACCAAAGGGAACTGGAAGCTAATGCATTCATTGCACAGTTCCTTGAGTCAGCAGGACAAGTTACCAGTGGGGATAAACAAATGCCTTGGTCAAGTGCTTTCCATTCAGCTCATATTTCCAGGACAGCCTGTGACTGCTAGGCCAATGAAGGTACTTCTCAGGCACAGTTGTCTTCGATCTGCCCAACACTCCAAGAGACCAGCCCTCTTTGTGTGATAGACACAGAGATTGAGTCCAGGGCAGCTGCGGATCCTCCATATCTCAGAGCTGGAACATATGGTGGCTAGATCTGATCCTGGGCTGTTTGGCTTCAATGAACCAAACCACCTGTTCTTGCACTTTGCAAACCAGTAACCCAGGCAGAGGTGAGCTAAGCTCCAGTTCTGCCCTTGTGGCCTAAGGGTATTTCTGGAGTTTAAATGAGAGTCCACCTAGAAGAACTGCTGGACAAACTCAGGCTGTGAAATCAGTATAGCCTGTCAGGAGCAGCAACTGGAAAAAATGCAGTAGTATCAAATAGAAAAGAAAGAAGAATGTGGAAAACATTGACATATGTCACACCTACTAAGGGGTAAAACAATTATGTGTGTGAATGTGTTATAATGTCAAGTGCGATTTTTATTGCAGATTGGTCAAAAAAGTGTTCTGCCCTTATGTACATAAAACTCAATGATGAATGTGACTCACCCTCCCTGAGTAGAAGTAAAGAAGAGGATAACACTAGATGTCCTTGATTTAATAAGAGTTTTAAAAACATTCTAATGTTCTCAAAATCAGGACATATTTTATAATTACAGTATATGTCTAATGGCTATTTTATTCTTTCTTGAAGCCTTGTAGGCTTTACAATTAAATGATGATATTTCTGAACCAAAACACCATGGTTACAATCACTACCTTATTTTGGCCATCCTGTTCTGTTCTCTTATATCAGCATCGGACTTAGTTGTTCAAGAATAGAGCATCTGACTAATACGTGTTTAAAAGTTGCCACTGATCCTAGGCATAGGGAAGAACTGGAGGCTCGAAGGTCCAGGGGAGAGCCCGGCGCTGCATACGATGCTGCAACAATGCATCCAAGAGCAGGATATCTGACTCCAAAGCTCATCTGTGTGCTCTCTGGAAAAGCCTGGGGTGTGAGCCATCCCAGGAAGGGTATAGCCTTTGCTCCATGCTTTTAAATAATAATGAAACAGATCTCACTCACCTGGCACTTTTCCCTGTAGCTGCCAAGGCCTGTGTCTTTAGGTGATAGTAGGCCTCTGCTGCAGCACCTCTTCAGGGAACTCAGTTCCAATAGGGCAGGACTCATGGAGATCCCGGCTGACCTCCCTAAGCCTGGTCCTTATGAACCTGTGTGTTGGGTCTGCCCCTGAGAAAACTCAAGGGGTAAGGGCCTGGAGCCTGGGCTCCCAGAAAGCAGAGGAATGGAATCCCAAGATTCCCCCCTAAGAGAATCATTCCCTGTGCAACAAAGGATATCAGTGATGTTATTCAGATATCTTTACAATGTCCTTAAATAATGGAGTAACCATGTACCCTGATATGTCCGGATAATCCCAGTATCTGCCTGTTGTCCCAGAAAAATGACTAACAGTGTCCTTTCTCTCTCAGAATGTCCTAGTTTAAATGATTAATAATATGGTCACCTTATAAATAAATAAATGAGTTTGTGAAGTCTGCTGAGCTCATCCTTAGAATGACAAAAGATTCTGTTCCTTCCCGCCCTCTTCCTCCTCTGTCCCCTCTTCTCCCTCCAAGAGATCCTGAGCCTCAGTCTCAAGTCCATGCCCCACTTCCTCCCCTGGCCCTCATCTCCTCTCTTCACCTAAACCTGGAGCCACTTTCTAAGGCATCTGAATCTCCAGATGGAGATTGGCCTTAGGCTCCTCATCCTACAGATACAAGACTGAGAGCCTGGCCTAGGAGAGGCAAGCTCAGAATCTACAGGTTGAGAATGGTCACTGAGCCTGTACTCAATGCCCATCCTGTCACATACTACACCTGAGACCCAGGCAAGTCTTCTAGCCTCCCTGAGCTCTGGTCTCCTTGTCTGTGGCCCCTTATCTGCAGCTCATGAGCCGGGAGAAGGGACATCCCTGGACTGCCTCAGAGGTGGGTCAGGACTGGTGCTTGAGTGCAGGTAAGGATACCAAACTAGAGTTTATGGCATCTTTCCACATGCCAGGTATGTAACACATACTAACTGATGCTCTGTGCTCCCTGCAAGGGAGGTGGTATTTCTGTTTTACAGATGAAAAAAACAGTCAAGTTACAGCACTTTCCAAAATGATGTATGTAAAAGTAGTAGAACCTTGAGTTTCCACATTTTTTATTTAGCCCTTTGCATCACTAGTTAGCCCTCTTTCCTACGTGTCTCACTTGTAGCCATCCAGAAATAAAAGGGAGGTATTAGGGAGGGAGGGGCTATGATGACTTGAGGGAGTCACTTTGAGCTTAAAGGGCACTGGACACTTACTTCCATGCCACCTGCTGGAGGCTGCCCTGGGGTGCAAAGGTAACATGATTCAGACTTGCACAGAGTCTGGCATTCATGAATTATGTGGATGTGACAGTGCTGAGACCTCCCAAGTCGTGAACAGCCATGGGCTCAGGACGCTGGGTAAAACAAATGCATTCCTGAATTGGAAAAAGGGAGAACTCACCCTGCCTTGACCAGTCAGTACGGAGGAGGGGGCCAAGGTGGAGGCTGATAGAATAACAGGAATAAAGACCATAAAAACGATGCCAGCTTATGTTTTCCAAGTGTAGATTAGGTGCCAGAATTAGGGCTGGCAGATGCATGATGCCATCAACCTGACATTCTAGAGAGAAAGTGAGTGACTTCTCAGGACTACCCAGGATTGATTGGTAGTAGACCTGGACCTGATCCTCTCCATTTCTATATGGTTTTGGTTTGAAGGCTAGTGCTAAGGTCTTTGTGGCTGGATATCCTGAGTGCCAGAGAGTGCAGTACTAAGTTGGGGTCCTCTATCTGGCTTTGCCTCTCAGAACCTGTAAACATGCAGATCTTTCCATCATTTTTCAGAGGTGCCTTCCATGTCTTCCATTTGTAATCAAACCTATATCTTTGTGAAGTGCTAAGCACTCTTGGTGATGTTTGTCACTTCAGTGGTCTGTGTTGAGTATTTCTTTGCTGGAGGCCAGATTGGGAAAAAGGACTGAAGTCTCCTCACTTTGGCTTTTTCCCCAGGCCTTTCTCCCCATGCATTTCTGACAGGGTGGCCTGAGCTTTTGAAGTACCCAAAGGACATTTTCATAAAGTCAAAGTTTAGGAGTCCGCAGGCCCAAAATCCACAGACACTGGGCTCAGCCCGTTTCTTCCTTTTCCTTTTCGCATCCCCATACTGCTCTCTGCCTGATTCTCAAACCCATCTTCAGGGCTCCCCTAGCTCCTAACTTGGCCCTTCGCTAAGATGTCTCATCTGGGTTTTTGAGGCCTGTTCCCTTTGGCCCTCGGTTTGTCAGCAAGTGTCACCAGCTCTGCCCAGATTCATGGTAATGTCCAGATCCAAAATGTCCATCCTGGGGCCACCAATAACTCATTGCAAGAAATTTTAATTTTTTGTTGAACTCAGTATTTAAACAAACACCTGAAGTTATATAATTGCCATCCACTGCAGATCCCTGACCCGTGGCTTCAGAAAGCTTGGGACAAAGGTGCCTCTGGCCCAGACCCAGGGGCTCTTTAAAGCCACCCATCCCTGTGAGGCACACAGAGCACATTCAGTCATAAATCTGCTGCCAAGGACTTGGTTTGAAAACCATTTTTTCTCCTTTACCTGTGAACTGAAAATCTTTTATCTGGATTTCACTATTTCTTAATTTTGCTGATGATTCATCCATAGTTTTGAACATATGCGTTATTAGGAGTCCCAACTTTCATCCTTCACTCCCAATTGTCCCAGCTTCAGCAAATTCATTCTACCAACTGTGCTGCCAGGCGTCCCCAGCAATACCTCATGCTAATGTAACCAAGACAGAGATGCCTTCTCTCAGCAGCTAGATGGTCTCCCATTAAAAAAAAAAAATGCTTTCCAAGTAAAATAAGGCAGACAACAGACAAAATCCTCACCGGGGTTCCCCCAACACCCACCTCTTAGTATGGTCCCCACCTAGAGGTTGCTTAAAAGGCTGTACAGAAATGACGATGCAGCTTAGAAATAAGACTCTGTCTCCTCTTCTCCCAATACATTGTGAGCTGTTTTACAGGAATCAGATTAAAATGGAACAAATGTATGATGTTCCCAGCACTGAAATGTTCCTTTCCCATTACTTTTGTTCGCGTGTTCATATCATTCAGCATCAGAGTGAAACAAAACGAGACAGAAAGAGGCATCTTTAGCAGGTTTGGGCTTGGAATCATGTCAAGAACTAAAGACACTTGTGAGAAATCCCATCTCAGAGACCCAGCCAAATTCAAACATTGGATGAGCCAGAGGGGCATTGCCAGCCTTTGAGAGCAGCTCATGCCTTGACTTGCAACTCTTTGGCCATGTCTCTGATGCTTAGTGCAATGAAAGGCAGATTCCCAGACCTTGCACTTCCCAGAGCCCAGAAACAGAAACACAAAAGCTTCCTGACTTCTTGGACATGGCCAGTGGAGATAGTCCATCGCGAAGAGATATGTGGAGATTTGAGGAGAGTCTGGAGGAGAAAATCAAACAAACAAAAGTTGAAATGGGTGGAAAACAATGTTTATAAAATAATACTAAACATTTAGCTTTAAACAATGTGAAGAGAGACTTTTTGATGGTCTAGAACTTTTTAGAATTTTAAATGCAATCAATTTCTTTCCTCATAAAAGATTGAAAAGTACCTTAGAGGTAACAAGGTGTTAGATTCTGGAGTAGAAAGATCAGCCTCATCTTGCTTCTGAGTTCCCTTCCTGTGCCCAATAAAGTGTAAACTCACAGTAGATACTCAATAAAATGTTCTGTATGTACCATTCTTTTATGTGAAACCTTCCAAGAACTTCCCGTAGTTCCCCTCTCCAATCCCATTTCCTGTCTCCATCCTCAATCATGCTGTCTTGCTCCTGCCTCCCCCAGGCTCCTCAAATGCACCTTTTCCTTGCCCAAGGCTTTTTCCCATACCTTTTTCCCCATGACTCCCCTTATCCTTCAACCGGACCCTCCTGTCCACCGAGATGCCTCCCTGATAACCCTTTCTGCTCCACCCCATTTCCTTTATAATCTGCAGGCCTCTGCATCATCTTTATTCCTTTGCTCATGTGCTGGTGGTCCATCCTCCCCACAGGCCGCTAGTTCTAAGAGTCAGGCAGTGTTATCTACATCACACCCCAGCTGTCCCTGCTAGGACACCCTCTGAAGGTAGCTGGCTATTCTACAGTCTTTTCTCTCTGAAAGTCTTCTCTCATCACGCAGCCAAATCCAAGTTTGTCTGCCTTCTCCTTGGTCAAAATCTGACTTACTATGCCAAAAAAAAAGGCAGCAAACCTGCCACATGTTAACTATTTTCAATGCAGGGCCTGGGTTTTGTTGCTGTTGCCTATATGCCCTGAGGATTTTGCATTGATCAAATTATCATAATTAGAATAATGTGGCAAGCTAATAGTTCTCTAAACACTTTCATGTGGTTACATTTGCAATATATGTTAATATGTTATATTTACATAAACTATCATATTTATTTTATTTAAAATAATTTAGATTAGCAAGTTTAATATAAAACTCTGTAACTTCCCAGGACTACTGACTGAAGCATTAGGAAAAATGGAATATACTATTTTGAATGTACTTGTGCAAAACTGGCAAAGGACTTGCTCCAAGCATCTATCTTGTTTAGCGCTTTTTTCTCTATAAATGTTTGGAAAGGAAATTATTTTCCTAATCTATTTTCAGTGAGTAGATAAAAGAAAAGAGAAAAAAGCAAATTCAAAAAATGGATTTAGTAAAAGAAATATAGAAAAGCAGAGACACGAAGCCAAGTCTAGAGGCAGCAGTATGATCTTGGGATAAGGCCTGGGTGGAGATCTTAGCCAGAGATGTTCTTTAGGATCCTGATCCCTAGGCTGTCACCAGTGAAATCAGTTAGGGGGTGGGGTCCAGGGGATGGTACTATTTTTTGCTGTGTAAGTAATCTTATGATGGGAAGTCACTGCTCTGGATAGTGGTTCTCAAATTTGAGGGATTATCAAAATTGCCTGAAGGCTTCTTAGGACACAGATTCCTTGGCTGCATCTCCAAAGCTTCTGGATCATCAGGTTTGGGGAGACTTAAGCAAGCAAATTTCTAACAGGTGACATGATAATAAGACTACAAAGTAAGAGAGAGACTGTGTTCGAGACTTCAAGCATCAGGGCTTATTAAACATTTTGGATGGTGTACAGATGATGACCATGTCCCAGGGGCCATAGGGCAAAAGAACCACAAGACTTCGAGAGTGAAATAGGTGCTCAATCTCTGGGGTGTTACTACAGCCCTTGTTAATCCTCACTACTCCACACACATTCCTCCCCACTGGTGTAGGGAGCTCCCTTTCTTCCAGGGGCATCCAGGACATTTCTTCCAACATTGATTATTGTGAAATCCTCTCTTAAATGGAGCTGAGTTTGGTCAGCCATACCTTCTACTGGTTGGTCTTAGCACACCTGGTAGTAAAGACTGCATCATCCAGATGATGTGAAAACCAGGGGAGTTTTCATTTTGGTTTCTCATTTAAACATCTCCCCAATACTTTCTTGGATGGTGTTCCCTGGTATCTGGCCTATAGCAGACCATGCCAGGACTGTTCTCAGCATGCTCATGCTTCAGTTCCTCTTCTCAACTCTGTTTTGTCCCCCAGGACGGAAGCCCTGTGACACCTTCCATTTCTACTAGCCCTCCACAAAACCAATTCAGGTGGGAGGGTCACATGAAGTTGGGCACCAGGTTTAAAATTTGAACCTGTTTCTGTTGCTAGCCATAGGAGCCTATAAAAAAAAAAAAAAAAGCTCCTCCTTGTCTTTGAGCCCCGGTGACTTCCAATTGTCTTTGCAGTCAGAATCTGGGGTAGCAGCTCTTATCACTGAAGGAAACTACCTGTGATCCCAGACCCACTGGCTCCTTGAAGCATCTTTTCTCTCATCTTGTGGAATGAAGGGCTTTGTGGGACTGGGTGGGGCTGGTCCCCACACTTTCTCAAGGCTGGCCCTGAAGTGTCCTGCTGAGGGGCCCTGGTCCAGACTGCCCCTTCTGGGGCTTGGCAGTGAGCATAGGCCAGGTACCAGGGAACAACATTGAAAGCTGCTTCCAGTCTCTTTTCTTTCTGATTTCTCTCCACACTCTTTGCTCTGTACCAAATGCCCAGAAACATGGCTTCCTGGATGCATTAGGTATGTCTTCCCCTTCTAAGCTTCCTATTCTATCTGTCCTCAGATTGCTAGAATAAAAGAGAGAGAGAACGAGAGAGAGAGAGATAGAGAGAGAGAGAGAGAGAGAGAGAGAGAGAGAGAGAGAGAGTGAGAAAGAGAGAGAGAATTATTCCACTCAAACCCTGGGGGTGAGCACCTCTGGGGTCCAGGTGCTGATGTCCAGATGCTGAGAATCCTACATGTATATCTTTCATCCTGACTTCTCAGCTGAGTTTCAAACTCATTTATTCAATTACCTGCTTGGATATTAAAGGCATCTCAGACTTTTTATGCACGAAACCAAAATCTTGCTTTTCACAACCCCTTTGCCCAGGTCAGGTATATTTTCTCAGTTTTCCTATCTCACGTATCACACAGATGTTCCAGCCAAAAACTTAGATTTACCCATGATTCCTCAGCTCCATATCTCCCACCCTGCATCCAACCCAACAGCAAGGCTACAGGGCTTGTTTAAAAAGTAAATCAAACTCAAGCTCTCTAATAGCTTCCCAGAGTCCTCTGAGCCTCCACACTTGATCACATCTGCCATTGCCTGTTGCTTCACCTGGCTGAGCTTTCAATGGATATAGAGAGAGCAAGCAGGGTTTGCAAGTGGAGGGGTGACAGGGGTGACAGAGGTGGAGGTAGGGACCAGTCCTGGAGCTTGGCGGGACAGACATCCTGCCCATTTACTGCTTCCAACCTGGGCACCTACCTCTTCTCTACTTCCCAGCCCGTCACTGTGGACTCAGCCTCTTTGTTGCTGCCTCCTCTTACCCCACATTCATGTCCCCATTGCTCTAATTCAGTTAATGCGATCCTCTGAATATATTCAGCAGACTTCATTCTGTTCACTCACTTCCCTGCAGAACTTGAGGGCAGCCAGCTTCAGGGAATTAGGTTTGGGGAGTGGGAGACAGAGGCTGTGGGGGACTCAATCCCTAAGATGGTGTGTAGAGACAATGCCACCAAAAGAGGTTACTTTATGGGATGGGATTCGAGGGAGAACTCTGCAGAATATCTTTTGTCACCCTCCAGATCCAATCTTACTCTCTAGGTTCTGACCTCTAACCTGGGGTCAAACCTGGTCATCGCTACTGTCTGCATCACCAACAGGAAGTGAGGAAGCAGGAAAGGTAAGGTCAGGATGTTTATTCCCTGGAACTTTCAGCCCAGGTCACTCAGACTTCTGCAGATGGAAGGTTGGGGCTCAGTCCAGAAGTGCCGCCTGACTTTGCATCTGGTGACTGCTTCTTCCCCTCTCCCTTCTCAAGAGGAGGCAACCCCGTATCTTGCTTTCACCTTTGTAAGGAATCCCTTTATTAAATTCTTCTGAGATGACCTTAACTTGAGCATGCCATCTGTTTTCTGCTGAAACCCTGATTACTACACTCACTTTCACATTTTCAGATTATATTCTTAAATAATGTTTGCATTTCTCATAACAAGCCCCTGTTACTCTTATAATAAAAATAAACAGCAAAGATAAAGAACAAGGAAAGACAATATTCAGCACACTCATAGGCAGGAGGCTCTGCTCCTTGACCTAGGTCACTCTGAGCCCATATTTCAACCTCAACAAAGATACAAAGCTGACCCAGTTACAGCATTTGTGCATAAGAATACCTGGAAGGTAGGGTGTTTATCTCAGTGTTATGATGATGCCAAAGGATTTGCTGAGAACAGCTCAATTCACACTCTGTAGTGAGAACATTGTAACTTTAGTCTGATTTAATTCCATAGTCTGCATCAAGCTCAAGCTTGGAGGCTACAAGCCCAGGCTTTGGAGATAGGCAGACCTGGGCTCCAGGCCAGGCTTTAGTCCATGTGACCTCAGACAAGTCACCTAACCTCTATGAACCCCAAACTTGTTGTTGGCAGAATATTACCTGTGGAGAGAACTCTTTGAGATAATATGTTTAAAATGTTTAGCATGATTAGCACCCAATAAGTGCTCAAAACATGGAGAAAATTCTCATCATAATTGGTATTTCATATATAGAGCAATTAATTAGTACTGTAAGGTGGGTGACAGTATACCCACTTCTAATTTATTTTTCACAAGGCAAGTGTAACAAGAGAGTATTTTTTTTGTCTCAGTCCAGCCTGGGCTCCTCTCATGACCTTCAGCCCCTATTCTGTCCACCCTCTCTGTTGTGAGGTCCAAATTGCCTGAGGCCCACTTTGTTCTGTCTTGTCGTGGCTACACTCTTAAGCCAATGTATTTGTCACTGCTGGCAGAAAATCTGTAGGCTGAGCATCTGCAATCATTCAAAGTTCTCCTCATTCACAGAGGTATTATCATCTGAAGACTGAGGAGGAATGATCTCTCTAATGAGGTCTCCAGAGCTCTGGTTTGTCAAGCCAGATGCTTGATTTGGAATGAGTGACTTGTTGTCAGTCACCTGAGGGCTCTGTGGCTGGCTCAGTGTGGTTCTAGGGTCGTTTTTAATGTTTGTTCTTAGAGAGATTGTTTTGCTGAATGGAATTCAAGCTGAGTCCCCCCATTGAGCCCCTACATGGACACAGGGATAGTTTCTCTATAATGGCACCTGTCCTTATTGTCCATCTAATCTCTCACCATTGCACAGGGTCCCACTCATTACTTTGTGAATCAGCACAGTGCATTCGATGCCAACCATAAGGGGTTCACCAGATATGAAGGTAGAAAAATCAGCTTAAAGCTATATGTCCCGTAGCTAAAGCCTCTTCCTCATCCACCCCAGATAGGCCAGGAGCAAATGTTTGCAAGGGAGGCTTTTGGGATAGTACTCAAGGGAAAGTGATGCTCCATAGACCGTGCCACACTCTATTTGTATTCATGCCTAGCAGCTTTTTCTTCTACTCATGTAGGGTCCAGGTCAGAGGGAGAATTGAGGAGACCACATATGCTACCTTCATGTAGCTCAGGACCCAGCCTCAGTTGCATGAAGCCTGCAGAACAGCATGTTGTCTATAGCACCAGCCCGTCCATCATTTGTTCAGCAGCCAGTTTCAAACACCGAGTAATTCACACCTTTCTCTCTCAATAAGATTCTTCAATGGCTTTTGAATGTGTTGAGAATAAAACTCAAACAGAACCCATAGTCCCAAGAAGCTTTGCCTTGGTTACTTTCCAGTGCTTATCAAACCACTCCATCACAGTCTCCTGCAATCCACCTCCCTAACTGCTTCTCTCTGTCCCTCAAATCAAGCTCAGCTTGTTCCTTCCTCAGGATATTCACACTGATTGTTCCCCTTACGTGGAGCTCTGACTCCCATATCTTCCCATGTTGTCCTCTCTTTGCCCCCACCTTAAAGAAACCCCTTAAGAGAGGCCTCTCCTGGTCACATCAGTCCGACCACCCTCCCTTCATCACCTCCTGACTCTATACCCATTTAAATAGCCCTACACTGTTGATCATTATTTGGCAATATCTCATTCATTGTTTGTCTGTGAACAGAGATGTCTAAGGGCAGAGAGCCTTATCTTTTTCTATCTACATCACCAGGGCCCTAGAAGAATGGTGAACAATTAATAAATATGCGCTAACTGGACCTGTGAATGATTCTCCAGGTGCCTTTCTAATTTAGAGATGAGGCATCTTTGCTCCAGGACAGCGGGGTGGGGGGGGGGCGGGGGCAGGAGAAGTTCTCTAAAGTGAACCAGCTAAACAAAAGGAAACTTTTGGAAAGCTAGAGGTACTGTAAAGGGACCAAGATAAGAACTTTCATAGGCTGGAACTTCTGTGGACTCCCTGTTTGTGAAATATTCAGGTCAGAATATTTCAGAACACTGTCCCACACTTTCCTCCTTCCTGACTCAATCACTATATAGAAGAAAGGGTGGGTGGCAGCTATGCCCCCTGGGTATTTGCTGAACACTGTGGGTAATAGAGATGGGAGCTGTTCCTAAAGAGTGCAGGACTCTGACATGTTGCCTCTGACAGAGGGAGACTGGAGATGCACAAGGAGTGCTTTCAGGAGCCAACATTCATTCAGGTGTGGGGAGCACTGGCTGGGGGTGGGGGGAACTGTGGGCACTGGGGACTTCAGGAGGCCAAGAGTATAAGGCCTGGGCCTAACACAAACTGGTAGGATCCTGGACTTTGGATCTAGGCGGCTTGCCGAGGCCACAGCTGTCCAGGCTCAGCTGAGCCTCCCAAGAGAAGGAGAGCTGTATAAACAGGAAGTTCACTGCCCAGATGCTGATGTGCCTTTGATAAGTGCTAAATCCTTATAGGTCTCTTTCTCCCAAGCAGTTTCTCTATTGGTTTGAAGCCACAGCTCTGGTGCAAAAACAAACAAACAAACAAACAAACAAAAAAAAACATACTCCACACTTTCCTCCTTCCTGACTCAATCACTATATAGACCCTTCTTGAGGTGTGGGTGGGGGGGGGGGAGAGAGAGAGAGAGAGAGAGAGAGAGAGAGAGAATAGGAATATAAAAGAGAAAAAAGGTGAGAAAGGGAAGAAAATAATAAGGGGAAAGGGAGGGAGGTAAAGAAAGAGCTGAGTGATTATATAATTTCTCTAAAGTGAACCAGCTAAACAAAAGGAAACTTTTGGAAAGCTAGAGGTACTGTAAAGGGACCAAGATAAGAACTTTCATAGGCTGGAACTTCTGTGGACTCCCTGTTTGTCAGGTCAGAATATTTCAGAACACTGTCCTTCAAGAATTGGGTCTCATTTGAAATCCCATTTTCTAGCATGTGTGTGCTCTCCTCTCCAGGTCCCTCATCCCCGGGAACCACACCAGGTAGGGAGTGTGTGCCACGCTGGGGCTGGTCACGATGAGACTTACAGAGGTCCTAGTGACTCTGTTCTCCAAGTGAAAAAGGCAGTGTTGAAAGGCGGAAAGCAACATCTTCTGGATGTGAGACTACACAGCTAGTAGCTAGCTGTATGACCTTCAGGAAGAGCTTCAGCATTTTGAACCTCAGTTTCTTCATCTATAAAATGGATAGAATGAGAGTATCAACCTCTCAAGGTTATTGTCAAAGCTCAGAAAGAACAAGGCAAAGCAAGGGCAAGTATGCATAGACAGAACGTGCTGTGCCCCCACAGAAGTCAGACAACAAAGTTGCCTATAGGTGACAGGCGTCTACCTTATATGGTACATCCAAGCAGGCGGGTGGGCAGGGTCACATGTCTAGTGGACCCCAAAAACCTGTGTGCTCCCTGCATAGCGGGGAGGATTGATAGACTTTTCACCTGTTCCAAGTGCCCAATACAGAGCAAAGATGTATCCACCAAGTTTTCAAGACTAAGCTGTTTACCTTCATAAAAAAAAAAAAAAAAATCATTTACTACATGCCAGGTCTATGCTGTGTGCAAGAGCTCCGAGATGAGTAACAACAGCCACCGATTACTAACCACTTGCTTTATACATCTATCTCCTTAATCCTCTCACTGTCCTATATGGAGGGTGTTTTCTTATTTTATAGATGGAGAATTTGAGGTTCAGTGAGGTTGAGTCAAGTCCAAAGGCCATTCAGTCATTAGGTGGCAGAGCCCACCAGCATCTGATGATTCTCAAGCCTTTGCTCATAACCACCATGCAAAACTGCCTCAGAATAAGAATAAGACACATCCTGGACTTTGAGGAACTAGGGGAGTAAGAAGAAATTAGATGTGAACATGAGCAAGACATTGTGCAGTGAGAGGGATACGAGTGCAGTGCCTAACCTGCACAATTACCCATGCCGAGGAACAACTTCACAGGATGGGAGACATTTGATCCTTGGGGGAGGGAAGTGCAAGAAGCAAGAGAGAAAAAAATCTGGCACTTCTGGAGAAAGACAGAGAATTTGAGTGGTAGATATAGGGTTTATAAATGGTGGTGCCAAATAACAAGCCTAATCTATGCATTGAAGGGTCACCCTCTACCTGGCCTCCACTCAGGCTCAGAGACCTCAAGGCCTGTATCCCTTAAGGTCTATGAACTTCTTTTCTTCCAGCAGAGCCCTGTTCCCCAGGTCATGGGGCTCCCAGAGTGCCCGGAGGATGTCCCAGATCCTAGCAGCACTCCTGAAGCCACTAGTTCTTGGAGGAGGGCAACAATGATTTCTAAGCTATATTTTCATGGCCGATTCAACACCTCCAGGAAAGACTCAGAGGTTTGCTGAGACAGAAGATTCTATGAGAATTTGAAAGAGGCTCAGTGAATGAGGCCATGGTGTTTGTCAAATCATATCTGGCACTACACAGTTAATTTAGAAACTCTACTCTGAAGTGACTTCCTCCCAGGAGCACAGGCTTTTCTTGTGGACTCTTTGTGATGTTTACATACTGCTTCCCAAAAGCTCTGACTGATTTGGTTCTTCCTGGGTGCCTCTGTAACTGAGTTACTGAGGGCTTTTGGTCCTTGACTCTGCCCAGGGTCCTGGGTGCCCATTAAGAGCTCGTTGAATATTTGCAGTGAATGTTGCTGTTTTCAGACCTCCCAGCATCTGTTCCTTCTTCCTAATAGCACAGAGACTCTGTTTTACAGAATCTTTTCTCCCCCTCCCTGATCCCACCCACTGTATCTTACTGGGGTGTAGGAAGCTGGGAATTTAGGGCCTGCTTCTCAAGCTGGGATTGAGGGATGTCTTTTGGGAGATGTGACCCTCAAGTGCATAGTGGCAAGGACAGAAAACATAGTAGGATGGCATTCCTTCTGGGACTGGTGTCTGAAAGGGAAAGTTCTGGGAACTCCTGAACCCCTGAGGGTTCTTGTTGTGCCTTTTTTCTTGTTCTGAGTCTGCTTCTTCATTGTTCTTTCTATCTGAAATCTGACACATGCCCATTTCTAAATGTCCCTGTAGCCTGAGGGGTGAGGAGGTGGTGGTAATGGAGGACATGCATTTCTGATTGGTATCTGAGCCCTGTATAACTTCCACTATGGATGCTAACATACATTGAACACAGAGGTATATTTTGTTTAAAAATTAAGAAAAATATTTAATAAAAAAAATTAATAAAATTACTTTGGTGGCTGCCAAGCAGGGAAGCATGTATGGATCTTGGCATAATGGGTAGTTTAGATCTCCTGAGACTGGAGGTGTTTGCAAAGGAAATTCTTCCAGTAGGTCCTGCTCAATCCACTGGGCAAGCCAGATGCAGGCTGGGGCCGTGAAGACACAGGACAGTGAGCTATCCCCTCTGGGCACAGCTGGAGGAGAAAATAAAGGGGTTGAGCTCAATCCTTGATGGGTCCCTCCAGCCTTCTTCTCCGTTCCCCACACACTCTCCCTTGCAGAGCTCATCCATTCCAATCTTTCCTTATAAATTACTCCCAAATCTTCACTCTGGCCCTATTTTACTTCCCAAATTCAGTCTCACATTTTCTATTGCCACCTCCATTTTAATGTTCAATTGATACCTCAAACTTAATCAAATTTGGCCTTTGAGAATGAAGCAATATACATGGGGAACAGGGGAATACAGTAAAAATAAGAAATAGGAGGAAAACTGCTCTCTATAGTATTCCCCATTTTCTCCCCATATATCATTTGGTTCTTTGCATGCAGTAGGTGCAAAATGACCGTTGCCTGAGTGAATGAATGGATCTGAAGAACACCACAATCTACTCAACTGGAAGTCACTCAATTATGTGTGCACTACCCCTGCCATCCTCCCTGTTCTTTCTCTGCTGCCCTCAGTTTATCACCATCTTTGAACTACACTATACAATAGATAGGATATTCATTTGTTGCACACCTCTTCAGCTTTTCCTACTCCAATCCACTTTGCTGCTTTAATCTTTCTCAAGCCAACATTTGATATTATTTGACATGTAAACATATGTCATACTGTATGTCTGGCCCTGTGCTAAGCTCCTAGCATTCATCAGCCCACTGTAATCCTTTCTTCATGTATCTCCATCTCCCCACAGCCCCTAGTCTGCAAGAAGAAAACTGAGTTTAGAGTCAACACAGCTCCCTGGCAGAAGAGCCAGAAGCAAATGCTGACTCCGCAGCTGATCACTGCATTGTTCTCCCAGGCTCTCACTCAAACATTATTAACTGTTCCCCAAAGCTAGGAAACATAATATATCCTTCAATCTGATATTGCAGGACTTTCCCAATCTGTGCCCAGCCCCCTTTCCAGGCAGATCTCCCTTTTAGCTGCTAACTTGGCTCAAAGTTCCTTCTCCCATGCTCACTTTTGCTCTTCCTCCTAACTAAAGAATCATTTCTCAGACATGTTTGAATCTCACCCATTGTTGAAGGCCAAGGTCATATAATACTAGAAAGCTCTTTTTGAAAATACTTCCATGTGACTTTACTATGTACCCAGTATTTAGCATTCTTGTGCTGACTGTAGCCTCCTGCAGAAGTAAGTCTAGGTAGCACCACTGTACTAGCAGAGCTGATGTCTTCTCTGCAGCATCCAAATGAATAATTAATGGGAAGTTTCTTCTCAGAGCTCACTATTAACCTTAAAGTGATATTGTCTCCAGGGAGGAGACCTCCATCTCACCACCTGTGCCAAGGAGGTCAGTATGTCCAAACCCTTTTGTAAGAATTCCAAAGAGAAACAAATAATTTCTGCTCTTCAAATATGCACTATGACTTTATTCCCAGTTAAGCAATTTTAGTATTTTAAAACTCTGGACTCATTACTCCAGGTCACTAAAAATATCCTGAGCTTCAATATTCAACACTGTAACTAAGAGTTCACAAGCAGGTTCCTGCCATTTCCATTAAGTCCCTGAAATCCAAGCTCTCTCTTTCCTCAGTCTTGTCACAGCTTTATCAGGATTCAGGTGACCCTGAGTTAAAAACCCATTTTTTCAGGCAGAATGAGTAGTTGGAATGAACCCAACTATAAGAACAGATTGATTCATTTTTAAAAGTTTAAGATATACATTTTTTAACCATTGAGAGTGACTCTGCCCTCCCCCACCCCGCAACACACACACACACACACACACACACACACACACACACACACACACGCCTTGGGATTCTTCAAAAGAGCCTCAGGGACAACTTAACAATTGTGCAGGAATCTGTGTTAGTTAGATGCTTTGAAACCCAACCTTTGAAAAAAGTACAGAGTTAAATGCAAAGACAAGTTATATCCCAAAACTCTGCTAGTAACTAAGAAATGAGAGATGGTAGGTCCAGTAGGGAAGCTAAGTCTGGGGGACTGATAAGTCAGGGTGCATGCACACAAGGTTGGCACACTATGCAGGGGCACTCTAATTGTCCATGGGCTCAGGGCCACTTTTCCTCTGTCACTGGGACTCCGTCCTTTTACACCTATAGTCTCTGAAACATAGGCCTGAAAGGGCTGGGCCCTGAGCTTGCAAAGAACTGTGCATGCATTCTGAGGACTGAAGTTGATCTTCATACCCCAAGATCTCAGTAACTGAAGCAGCCCTGAGATGCATCGTTGTATGGATGCATCCAAGTTCTCATCTGTCTTTTCCTCTGCAATAGAGTTGAGGAAGCATGTCTATCCCAAAGATTTCCTCTTTGGATTTTTATTTTGCTAATTTTGTCCATTTCTTTGGTTGGTCAAGTTAAGTTTGGATCTTGGTTATGTAACCCAAGGTATTTGAAATTTCTCCCAGCTTCATGAGATCAAAGTCTTGATCAGATTGTCTACGGTTGGCAAACATCTCAAATGCCCTTTCAACTGCTCAAGGTTCTTTCCCTTTTAAAAAATGGCACCAAGAACTGAGTTTGGGCTATAAAGTAGGGCTCTGATATCCCCCAAGGGCAAAGGTAAATTAAGGATTCCCCTTCATCTAAGCCATTCTTGCCTGTCTCAGCTAAATTGTGACTCATTTATGCCCAACATAGAAAGGAGGGCCACTTTGCCTACTGAATTCTGCCTTTCAATCCAATCAATGTTTTTAGATGTTAGAGATATGCCAAAGTTTTAATAACAGTTTTCCCAACATTCTTTCCAAGAAAAGTTTAAAGAGAAGGGCCTGGAGGAACCGAGAATCCTTCTTTAGCTGGGAGATGAAAAGCCAGGTTTTCCATCCCTGTCCTCCCTTCCCTTCAGCAAAAGTGGGCATCGCTCTGTCTACCAGTCTGGGTAGTGGGAGACTAGGAAATGAATAGCCTCTTTCTCTTTCCTTTCTAAAGAAATACATTTCCCTCCAAAGCAACCTTATTATCTGCCTGTGTTCCCAGTGTCCTTCATTATGAGTAGCTCTTGGCCAGCTTAGGGCTTCCCATGAAATTCACAAGAGAGCCCCTGCAGATGGAAAGAATCATTCACTAACTCCTGTAATTGTGACATCTCTTTCTTTTTGTTAATAGAGTAACCCCCAATGTATCCTCAACTAAGTTATTTATCAAATACAAATTCCATAGCCTATACATAGTTGGATTTTTTTAAAGCTTTAAACTAATTCATCCCATAGACCCAGTTTTTTGAGAGTTCACTGGCACATATTAAGATGAAGTGAGGGAGAACTATGGAGTTAATGCTTTGAAATTGGGACATCTTGGAGTGTTCAGAGAAGGCTATATTTCTGGGGAAGAAAAACAAAAAAAGACAAAACAGGAAGATGTGAGAAGTCTTTTAATTTGGTTTAATAAGGATTGTTTGGGAGTAGTGGCTTTCAGCCATACCAGCAAAATCCTCCCTTAGCTATATCTGAGAGCTACATCAAAATTTTTCTTCTAAAGATTTTAGTATTCTACTTATGTATTACTATCTATTAAACCATCCCAAACAGTGACATGAAACCACTACCATTTCACTGTGCTCACAGATTCTGTGGGTCAAGAATTTGAATGGGGTACAGGGGGTGGCTTGTCTCCCTTCCATGATCTCTGGAGTCACAGCTGTAAAGACTTTAATGGCCAGGAGTGATGTTAACAGCTGAGGCCTGGACTGGAGTCAACTAGAGTTGCTTTCACTCAATGTCTAGCATCTGGGCTGGATGGCTGGCAGGCTAATTTCCACAGTAACTGTTAACCATAGTACCTCCTTCTTACCTTTTTATGTGGTTTATGTGGCTCACAGCATGGTGTCCAAGAGGGACAATCTTGAGAGAGCTTATTGGAAGAGATGAAGCCTGAAGAATTCAGGCCTCCTTTTGTTACCGCTAGGGTGATGCGAAAGCTGGCATTGCCCCAGCAGCATGGGGGTGGTGTTGTGTGGTGTCCCTCAGTTCTTCCCTGTGATGCAGCAAAGATTCACAGGTCAGCAAGATCTAGAAGTAAGATTTATTGAAAGTGCATTTTATAAGGAGATGAACCATGCTAAGGAAAGCTGCAGCCCTGTGGAATTGGGAGTTGAAAAGATAAGACAGAATATGCTTCAAGGGAAGAGCAAGTTTTGAATGAAAAGAGCTATATCCTCCTAGAAGAAGGGAGGTCTGTTTATATTTGGGTTGTGATGGGAGGTCCTAGATGATCTATATGTGAGGTTACCTTGACTGACGGCTGCTTTGTAACACTTTGCCTACTGTGTATGCACTTTCCCAGAATTCAGTCAGTTATAATTAGATTCATGAACTTCCAGGCATAGTCATGATATTATAATGATGGTATAATGAGGCTGAGGTTGTGGGCAGGTTAGGGTAGTACTACTTTCTGTGCATGCCTTTGTGGCTAGTGAAGCCAGAGGTTTTATAGCCTTTGTGCTCTAGGATTCTGAGTAATTTATAACCCGAAAAAGGAGATGTTTCTAGGATCTCCTTAAGGAAGGTCTTCGAAGGAGATTTTTCATGGTTATAGAGCTGGGCCTTCGCTCCTGTCACTCATGCCCAACTAACTAACTGCCTAACACTCTGGCTGAGCCCTAGAAGTCACAGAGCATCACTTCCCCGTACTCTATCAGTTGAATCCAGATTTAGGAGGAGAGTATATAGCCCACCTTGACAGGAGGAGCATTGAGAAATATGGGTCCATGTCTTACAACTTGCACAATGGCCTTTTAAGAATTAGAATCAAACACAGGGTAGTTTCCCAATGATTTTCTAAGAAGTCGAATGAAGAAAAAATTGAAGAGGGCTGGGAGTCAAGATAGCAGATTAGATTAAAGCAGGGTTTACCTCCTCTCATATCTATATTAATATTACAACCAAATTATAGAAAATAATCAATGTAGAGAATCACTTGAAGTCTAGCAGATCATAACATGCACATCTGATAATATAAAGGAGCCACATCGAAGCTGGTAGGAGGGGCAAAGTCACAAATCGGGCTGGACCCACACCCACAGGTGGCAGAGGAACACCAGGAGGGACAGTGAAGCTACAGAGACACTCCTGAAAGAGAAAGAGATCCTAGCCCCTTACTGGGGCTCCTCAGCCCAGGGAAGAGGAGTTTCCAAAAATATCTGACTGCAAAAATCAGGGGGGATTCTGGCTGCCAGAGTGAGACAGAAGGCAAC
>NW_006433879.1:1652791-1690285 GCF_000325575.1 Pteropus alecto | reverse complement strand
TTTCATCTGCAGACACTTGCCCAGGGCACCAGTGGTGGGATGGAGGCTCAGGCAAGATTCGTACAGGGAAAGACTACATTACCTGGTGCCGGATCGAGGGCTGGACAAGCAGTTGCTATTGTGCCTTAGTAAGGCTCCTCTGCAAGGCAGTCTATAGATCTTTAGCACCAGCTTGCCTGTGCAGATCCCTCCCCGCACACAGCCAGTTCTGAAGCTGCACTGGCCTGAGGAGATCTGGCCAGCCCCACCCAATTCACCTTGTCCTTGGCGGCTGCCCCACCCTGCGCCACCCCAGGGCTGAACATTTCTCACAGGCAGCAGACCTCAGCTAAGCTGTAAGTGCATTTTGGGGACAATTTCAGGCAGATCACTGCTGCTAACATGGGCCTGGGCAGATCTCAGGGAGCTGTGGGCCAGTCCCAGACAGCAGCTGGTCTTTCTGTGATCTGTGACTTTTGTGGAAACAAATGGGAAGTCAGAGAAGTTGTAGCAAGACTGAGGCTATATCAACCTGACAACCATTGTCTATCTGAGACCCTGTCCCACTCAACCCACAAATTGCCCATGACAGCCCATTGATAGGCCACTGTTTCCACCCTGCCCCACAGTTTATGCAGTCAAAAGACCTTGGCTAGTGTAAGGAGCACATTTAGGAGAAATCGGTTGTGGACAGGACCCTGCTGCCTCCACAAGTTGTAATATCTCTTGAGGGGATCACAGGGGTCTGTGGGACCACCCCAGATGGCAGCTGGTCTCACTGTAATCTTCGACTACAGCTGGAATTCATGGACACAGAAGTTGCAGCAAAACTGAGATTGTATTCACCTGAGGGCCCTTGTTTTCCTGAGATTCTTCTTTACCTAATCCACGAATTTCCTGCAGCACAGTGACAAGTAGCTGCCCCTGCCCTGTGCATTCTGTGAAGGCAATAGACACTGGCTAGCACAGTGAACAAATTTCAGGGAAAACAGTGACAGGCAGATCAGTGCTGCCAACATGAGATACATTAACGCTTGGGCAGATCACAGGATTTTTGGGCCCATCACAGAAAGCAATATGTCTCACAGTGATGTGTGACTTTTGTGGGAGTCTAGGGTCACAGAGCTGGCAGCAAAGCTGATGCTGTATAGGATTGATGGCCCTGTGCCTCACTGAGACACTGCCCTACATAACTCACAATAGGCTTACTGTCACAAGCCTATTCTCAGGCAACCTGGTTCAATCCTGTGCTTTTCTTGGGATATGAATTCAACACCAAACTACATCACTCAGTTCGAGCAGCACACACAAAGCCCGTGCATCTGGGAGAAGCTCTCGGTGGTGGGCCACAAAACCATGCCCACGAGCTTCAGTAATTCTTGAACAGATCTCGGGTGTTTGCAGGCCAGAGGTGGGTAGCAGCTGTCCTTGCTGTGAACTGAGACTTGTACAAGAAGCCACAGAGACAGTGCTGGCATGTAAACTGACACTGCAGTGGGAGAGAGAAATCTGCTCAATTTATCCAGGTGACTGCTTGGGTCCCTGCACCACCCAATGCCTATATCACCCAGTGGCTCTTCCAGTTGCAGAGTCTTATGGGCTACTGAATGGCAGCCTCAGGACTTGAGCCCTGGTCCTTCTGCTAAACCACCCCTTGGTGCAACTGAACCGTAGCCTACAATGTTGTCTCTTCCACTTACCTATAGATCTAGCATATGCAGTAAATATCTGCAGATTGCTTTGTAGCTCTCATCAGGCATCTCTGAGCAATCAAAGACAGTGTCTGACTTTGGCCAAGTAGGGAGCCCCTCCCAAGAGGCCACAAAAGCAGCATACCTGGAGTCTCACACTAGACCACAACAGAACAATTCCTGACTAACCCCATAAGCCATACACACAAACGGTGGTCTTAACAAGTACACAAGCCTGCTAGAGCAAATCTCACTCAGTGGGATCAGGCTCCACACAGCAACACATACTTGTGGCCATAGCCAATTCCCACAGTTGGTCAGCCAAAGCATTAATCCACTGAGGTACTAACAAACAAAAGCTTATCTACAACAAAAGATCACATGCAATTCACACAAAGATCATGTCCAGAGCCCCCAGCTCAAAATATTAGTGTGAGTGTGCCCCTGGGCCACACAAGACACCTTCTGCGTAAGGCCATCTGTCCAAGGCTGAAGACTAAACAAATCTTTCTATAGAAACAAACTTAGAGAGACTAACAAAACAAGAAAACAAACAAACAAAATACTATAAATGAAACAAAAGGAGAAAACTCCAGAAAATAAGATAAATGAAATGTAGGTAAGCAACCTACCAGAGACAGTGTTCAAAATATTGTTTATAAGAATGCTCAATAAAATTAGGAGAAAAATGGATGAGCTCAATGAGAACCTCAACAGAAAGATAGTAGCCATAAAACAGTACATAGAAATGATAACCAGTCAGGAATGAAAAATACATTAGAATGATTCAGCAGTAGATTGGACAAAGCATAAGACTGAATCAGTGAACTATAAGACAAGGTAGCAGAAAACAGCCAATTGGAGCATCAAAAAGATTTTTAAAAAATGATGATAGTTTAAGAGACCCCAGAGACAGCATGAAGTATAACCATTTCTGCATCATAAAAGTACCAGAAGAAGAGAGAGAGCAAGGGATTGAGACGCTATTTGAAGATACGATGGCAGAAAACTTCTCTAACCTGGCGAAGGAATTAGATATACAAGTTCAAGAAGCACAAAGAGTTCCAAACAAGAGGAATTCAAACAGACCCACACCAAGACACATCATAATTAAAATGCCAAAGGTCAAAACCAAAGAGAGAATCTTAAAAAGCAGTGAGAGAAAGGCGCCTAGTTACTTACAAGAGTACCCCCATAAGAATGTCTGCTGATTTTTTAACAGAAATTTTGCAGGCCGTAAGGGACTGACAAGAAGTATTTAAAGTTATAAAAAAACAAGAATCTACAACAATGAATATTCTACCCAGCAAGACTTTCATTTGAAATGGAAGGTGAGATAAAAAGCTTCCCAGACAGGAAAAAGCTTAAGAAATTCATCGCCAACAAGTTCGTACTACAAGAAATATAAAAAGAGAAAGAGGAAATAACAAATAAATACAAATAATAAAATGGCAATAACTATGTATCTATCAATAATCACTTTAAATGTAAATGGATTAAATGCTCCAATCAAAGGACATAAGATAGCCAAATGGATAAAAAAAATAAGACCCATGCATATGCTGTCTACAAGAGACCCACTTCAGACTAAATGACTGTAACAAACTGAAAGTAAAGTGATGGAAAAAGTTATTTCACACAAATGGAAATGAAAAAAAAATTCAGGATAGCAATACTTACATCAGACAAAATATATTTTAAAACAAAAGCTATAATAAGAGACAAAGAAGGGAATTGCATAATGATAAAGGGATCAATACATCAAGAAGACATAATCATAGGAAACATATATGCACCCAAGACAGGAGCACCTACATACATGAAGCAATTATTGATCAACAGTAATACACTCATAGTAGGGGACTTTAACACCCCATTGACACCAATGGACAGATATTCCAGGCAAAGAATCAACAAGGAAACAGTGGGACTAAAACACACACTAGACTAGACAGATTTAATAGATATTTTCAGGGCATTTCACCCCAAAGCAGCAGAATATATATTCTTCTCAAGTACACTTGTATCATTTTCCAGGATAGACCACATATTAGGCAAAAAGGCAAGTATCAATAAATTTAAGAAGATTGAAATCATACCAACAGTCTTCTCTGATCACAATGGTATGAAACTAGAAATCAGCTATAAGAAAAAACTGGAAAACACACAAACATGTGGAGGCTAAATAAAATGCTACTAAACAATGAATGGCTTATCGATGATATCAAGGAAGAAATCAAAGATACCTTAGAGACAAATGAAAATGAAACACAATGACTCAAAATCAATGGGACACAGTGAAAGTAGTCCTAAGAGAGAAATTCATAGCAATGCAAGCCTACCTCAAGAAACAAGAAAAAACTCAAATAAACAGTCTAATCTTAAAATTAAAACAACTAGAAAAAGACCAGCAAACAAAGCCCAACATGAATAGAAGTAAGGAAATAATAAAGATCAGAGCAGAAATAAATGAAATAGAGTCTAGAAAAACAATACAAAAGATTAATGAAACCAAGAGCTGATTCTTTGAAAGAATAACTAAAATTGACAGACCCTTAACTAGACTCAACAAGGGAAAAAGAGAGAAGATTCAAATAAATAAAATCAGAAATGAAAGAAGAGAAATAACTATGGACTCCAAAGAAATACAAAAGATCATAAGAAAATACTATGAGCATTTATATACCAACAAATTGGATAATCTGGAAGAAATGGATACATTCCTAGAAACATACAATCTCTCAATACTGAGTCAAAAAGAAACAGAAAATCTGAACCAACTGATTACCACCAACGAAACTGAATCAGTAATAAAAAAAACTCCCCAAAAACAAAAGTCTTTGACCAGATGCCTTCACAAGTGAATTTTACCAAACATTAAAATAAGAATGAACACCTATGCTTCTCAAACTATTCCAAAAAATTTCAAGAAGAGAGAAGCCTCCTTAATTCCTTTTTATGAGACCACCTTTACCTTGATTCCAAAACCAGACAAAGTCATTGCAAAAACAGAAAACTATAGGCTGATAGCTCTTATGAACATTGATGCAAAAATCCTTAACAAAATATTAGAAAACTAAATTCAGCAATATATTAAAAATATCATACTCTATGATCAAGTTGGATTTATTTCTGGGATGCAAGGTTGATACAATATCTGCAAATCAATTAATGTGATACATCACATTAACAAATCAAAAGATAAAAATCATATGATCATATCAATAGATGCAGAAAAAACATTTTACAAAATTCAGCATCTATTTATGATAAAAATTCTCAGCAAAGTGGGATTAGAGGGAACATGCCTCAGTATAATAAAAGCCATACATGACAAACCCACAGCTAACATCTTACTCAATGGGGAAAAGCTAAAAGCGTTTTCCTTAAGATCAGGAACAAGATAAGAATGCCCACTTTCACCATTCTGTTCAACATCATTTTGGAAGTCTTAGCCACAGCAATCAGACAAGAAAGAGAACAAAAGTCATCCAAATTGGAAAGGAAGAAGTAAAATTCTCATTATTTGCAGATGATATGATATTATATAGAGATAACCTTAAAGATTTGACCAAAAAACTATTAGAATTGATAATGAATTTAATAAAGTAGCAGGATATGAAATTACTATTCAGAAAGCAGTGGCATTTTTATACACCAATGATGACTATCAGAATGAGAAATTAAGAAAACAATCTCATTTACAAGTGCATCAAAAACAATAAAATGCCTAGGAATCAAATTAACCAAGGAGGTGAAAGACCTGCTCTCAGAAAAGTATAAGTCACTGAGAAAAGAAATTGAAGAAGATACAAATAAATAGAAACATACACTGTGCTCTTGAGTAGGAAGAATCGTTAAAATGGCCATACTACCCAAACCAATCTACAGATTCAATTCAATTCCTATCAAAATACCAATGATATTTTTCAGAGAGCTAGAACAAATAATCCTAAAATATATATGGAACCATAAAAGATCCCGAATAACCTTGGCAATCTTGAGAAAGAAGAACAGAGTTGGAGGTATCATACTACCTGATATCAAACTATACTACAAGGCTACAGTAATCAAAACAGCATGGTACTGGCATAAAAACAGATACTTTGATCAATGGAACAGAATAGAGAGTCCAGAAATAAATTCACACATATATGCTCACTTAATATATGACAGAGGAGATAAGAATATATCATGGGGTAAAGGCAGTCTCTTCAATAAATGGTTTTGGGAAAATTGGACAGATATATGCAAAAAAAAAAAAAAAAAAAGAAAGAAAAGAAAAAAACTAGACCACCTTCTTACACCATACACAAGAATAAATTTGAAATGGATTAGACTTAAATGTAAGACCCCAAACCATAAAACTTTTAGAAGAAAACAGTAATCTCTCTGATATTGCTACTAGTAATTTCTTTTTGTATATATCTCTCAGAGCAAGGAAAATAAAAGAAAAATAAACAAATGGGACTACATCAAAACAAAAAATTTTTGCACAGCAAAGAAACCATCAACAAAACGAAAAGACAATCTACTGAATGGGAGAAGATATTTGCTTATGATACATTGAGTAAGGGGTTAATATCTAAAATACATAAAGAACTCATGCAACTCAACATCAACAAAAGAAATTAAACAATTCAATTAAAAAATGGGCAGACAACCTGAATAGAGATTTCTCCAAAGAGGAAATACAGATGGCCAAAGCACATATGAAAAAATGCTCAACTCACTAATCATCAAAAAATGCAAAATAAAACCACAATGAGATATCACCTCACTTGTCAGAATGGCTATTATCAATAAATTAAAGAACAACAAGTGTTGGTGAGGATGTGGAAAAAGCGGAACCCTCATGCACTGTTGGTGGAATTGCAAATTGGTACAGTCTGGAGGTTCCTCAAAAAATTAAAAATGGATCTACCTTTTGACCCAGCAATTGCACTTCTGGATATTTACCCAAAGAAAACCAGAACTATTTACAATAGCCAAGTTCATGGCAGCACTATTTACAATAGCCAAGATATGGAAGCAATCTAAATGCCCATCAATAGATGATTGGATAAAAAATTTATGGTTCATATATACAATGGAATATTACTCAGTAATTAAAAATAAAAAAGTGAAATCCCATCATTTGCAATGACACAGATGGACCTAGAGGTGATCATGCTGAGTGAAATATGTCAGACGGAGAAAGATAAATGCCATATGATTTCACTGATATGTGAAATCTAAGGAACAAAAAGAACAAATGAATTGAAAACAGACCCACAAATATAGAGTGATGGCCAGAGGGGAAAAGGGTGGGGGGCTTGGGAGAAAGTGGTAAAGGTTTAAAGAAGTACAAATTAGTAGTTGATAGAGGGTCATGGGGATGAAGATCATGGCATAGGGAATGCAGACAACAGTAAGGTAATGGCTCTGTGTAGAGCCAGAGGGAAGATAGAGTAATCAGGGGGGTTGTTTCATAAACTATATAGATGTCTAACCAATGTACTCTATGCTTGAAACTAATAAAAAAAAAAAGAATAAATTGAAGAGAACGTCTCTGCCAAGAGCCTTGGCATCAATGTACAGCCTATGAATGTATTTTCCTAGGGGATGGTCAAGGTCACATTTGTCCTAGGTCTCAGGTAGGACTAATTGCCAAGTGAACTGCTGCCTTGCCCTGAGCTTTGGGAGAAGCCTATAGCACCTGCATCATGGATCTAAATATCCGGTTGACAGTATAATCAACTTTGAAGAGGGCATACAGACAAACTCTAAAATTTTAATGTGGACTAGGTTAATGAGATAGCTGAACACGAGACACAAGATGGCCCATCTTGGTATACTTACTGTACACCAGGCTGTACTTGAAGTTCTTTCACTATCTCACTTAACTTTTAAAATAAGCCTATGAAGTAGTTAACTATTGTTACTAACTAAATCACCCCAAAATCTAGTGATATGAAGCAGCAACAGTCATTTTATTATTCATTCTTGCAGTTGTGGGGTGATCGGGCTCAGGTGGGTGGCTTTCACTTGGTGTGCCTCAGACAGAAGTGAGAGCCCCCTTGAGGGTCACTCACTCACATATCTGGCAGTTGATGTGGGGTTGACTAGGACCTCAATGGGGGCTGTCAACTGAAACATCTGTATTGGTTCCTCACTGCAAGTAAATGGATTCTAAGAGAGCATTCCAGGAGAACCTGGCAGAAACTGTAGGGCCTCTATGACCTCAGTTCAGAATCACATAGCATCATGTCCACTGAATTTTATTTATTACAAGCAAGTCACTGAGGCTAGAACATAATCAAGGGGAGGAGTATCAAGACGTTTTCAGACCTGTCTAAAAATCCTGCTATGCAGTATTTATTTCTCTCATTTAACATATGAGGAAACCAAGATCTTGAAAGGCTGAGTTGACCATGGTGGTCCACACAGCAAGGAAATAGCAGAGGAGAGACCTGAAACCAGCTCAGCCAGAGTCCAAAGCCTCTGCATTAAACCACTGCACTACCCTGCCTCTGCACGAGCCCACATTCTGTATGCAGAATGTATAAGACATAGATATATAGGAACGAAAATTGAAATTGAAGTTAATAAGCACCAAAGGAAAGGAATTGTTAACTATTCCAAAAGCAAAGAAGGAAAAAAAAAACATGTTCTGCTAAGAGAGGTCAGAAAAGTCTTACTGCAATAGGTGGATTGGAGCAGTATGGGGAAGTCAGCATGTAAGACAAGGATGTTCAGAGAAGCTGGGTGGGTGAGTGGGTGAGAAAGGGTGGAGGGGTGCAGGCATCCCTGGAAGAAACACAGGAAGAGTGAATCTCAGAGGCAGGAACACACATGCCAGCCCTAGTTAAAAGAGCTGATTGTGCAGAAGAAGATAAATAGAAGAAAATACAGAAGTGGACTGCCACCTGATTATGAAAGTGTTTGAATACCAAATGAAAGCTTTTTGCTTTCTTTTAAAGCTGTGCTTCTCAAAATGTGGCTCCTGAACCGGCAGCATAGGTAGCATCAGCAGCATCGACATTACCTGGGAACTTGCAAGAAATGTAAACTCTTAGACCCTCACCAGACTTGGTGAACCCAAAACTTTGGGGATGGGGCATATTTTAATAAGCCCAGCCAGTGATTCTGATACTGGTTTGGGTTTGAGACCCTCTGCTCTCACATATTGAGGAGTCTCTAGGTGGTTTTGAGCAAGAGGGTACTGTGACCTGAACTGCTCTTACGGCAGATCACCCTGGTTGTGGTGTATTGGGCAGGCTTAAATGAGAGAGCAGGAGAGAGGTAATGCACAATTGGACTAGTGCAGGAGGAAGGGAAGAGGGACGGAAGTGATGGGTGAGGCACCGAGGCAGGCAAAGCCCTAGGACTTAGAGACTGGTGAGGAGTGTGAGCCATATAGAGCTCACAGGCAAGCATGGGCAGCTATTTAGATCTTTTCTAAATTTCTCTAAATATTTGAACCACATGGTCCAGGAATCTGGGTATAAACTGAGGACTCAAGTGTTGAGTTACAGATGTGGTTTCCTGTTATTCAATCAAGTTACTCTTCACAGTTTGCCTGGGGGAAAGCCTTGCTTGGTCAAGCATTTCTCTTGGCCCTTCATGCTTCATTACAAGATCTGTTGGCTCAGTCTGAAGCACATTGATTTTTCCAAACCATTTTACACAGTGAGTTTAATAATATGATCTACCACATATGGTTGAAAAATAAATGAGATAATTCTTGTACACTCAGTATGTACTAGTTATTTTTATCATCTTTGTTAGCATTATTTTTATTAATTTATTCAAGATATATTTGCTTGTCCCTACTGTGTGCAGGCACTGAGATCATAGTAGTGACTTAGACAGTCCCGGTCTGTCCTCCAGGTCTCTCTGTTCTTTGCTGTCAGTTCATCTGTGAGATGGATCAGAACATGAATCTTAGAGTCTGAAGAATTGAGTTTGAGCTCTAAGTTTTATAAAGCATTAACTTTATAATCTTGAAAAACCACATCTCTAGGCCTATTTATTCATCTGCGAATGGAATTAAAAGTCTTCACAAGATTGTGTCAGGATCAAATGAAAAAAGTATGAGAAGGCATTTTCAGGATAGTAAATGGTATACCCCCTCAGAGAGAAATGGCAAAATTAATGCTTCCCCACTCCCCACTCCCCACAACCCCTTGGCTATATCCATTCCTGGTGCTTCCATCTCTCTCCCGTCTCTGGCCCAATTCCCCACTGCAGTGTGGCAGATTTCATTGTCCCTTTTTCTGGGCTGCTCCTAGCTGCCCTTCTAATGCATTGAAAGCCAGTTAGTAATAGATTAATTTGCCAAATAGTAATTCATTAATATATCAAATATACAGGTTTGTCAACAACATATTTCTTTCAGCTCTTAATAGAGTGTTTAGCAGTTCTTACTGGATGTGATGATTTTATTAGCTTATCAATATTTTAAGCATTTTTCCATGTGTGCTGTGATAAGTATCCTCTATGACTGAGGGCACTAAGTCATAGAGGAATTCTCTGGTGGAGGAAAGGCAAAGGCAGTCAGCACGTGGCCCCTTCTGGGATGTCTGACTCAGAGAAGGAGGGACTGGGGTTAGCAGGAAGATAATGAGGTCCTAGTTCCCTAGAACTCCAACTTCTACAGCTCTTTTAGGCTCTGCCAATCCATTCAATATAAATTGCTGGACACTTGAGTAATTTTTAAAATGTTTTTGTAAATCTGCAAACTGATCATTGAACAAGTTAGCCATCCAGTGCTGAATGATTCAGTCAACGATCAGTATATGATTAATTGGCCTTTAGAAACTTGTTGAAGCCCAGAAAGACCCTTCCAAGTGGATTTTCAGCCACTTTATAGCCACTTATGAGAACATGTGACCAAGCCTGGTCTTCAGTGCACCATAATTAGTGTTGTCTCCAACAGCTGCCTGCTTTTTGACTTGAACCCATACCCCAGTGGCCTTCCCAGTGTCCAGACAGAGGCCACAGAAGTGAAGAGAGAGTGGCTGCTCTCAAGGGCCCCAGATGTGGGACTCAGTGCCACCTGAGTTTGGCCCAGAAATGTCATAGTGAACATCTCTATTTTTCTCTGTCTGAACTATCCCCAAATCTTTCTCCACCTGTTTCAGGAAAGTTTTCTTTTCTGAGCCAAGAATGGAAGTCAGAGAAATTTCCCCATTAACAAATATGCTCCGTGTATGCTCAGCTTCCAGGCTTGGGCCAGAGTGGCCCGACAGCTAAACTGCGCCTCCTATTTCTGCTTTACATCATTAATTGTGTTAGCCTTCCCTGTGCGATATATCAGCTGCAGTTCCACAGAGCACGTGTATGCTGACTGCTGTAGCATCTCTCCACAAGGAATAAGATAGGGTTCCCAGAGCGGAGGCAGCCAAGAGGTCTCTGTGGGCTCATTGTGGGCAGGGCTGAAACTGTCCTATCCTCTCCCTGCACTTCCTTAAAAGGAGAAGAGTGTCTAATAGAAAAATTGACTATTGTATCCCATTCTCACATTCTGCATGGTGAACTCTATGGGAGGACTCCATTCTTGCCAGGGTGGTGGGTGGTGTAGGTAGCACCTTATGGTTTTGTTTACCTCTGCAGAAACTGAGAGCGGCAGGCCAGGAGGAACTTGCCTAAGACACATGCCAGTAAGAAAGGTGAAAGGGAAACTGTGCAGTATTCTGAGCTCCTCTTTGTTGCTGCTCGATCTCTCTGTTGAGTCTCTCCAGGCCCCTTAGATCCCAACTCTACCTGGAAGAGTAATTGGCTAAAAAAATACCTGATCAAATGTCTCAGGCCCCACTTCACATTCCACTATCCCCTTATCCTTGAAGACAATTCTAACTCTCTCCAGTTTGGCACATATGGCATTCATTATTAGAGGCTCATCTGTGTCTCCAGCCTAACTATCTATTTTGGTATTTCACTAAACCACAACATCATTTGTGTGTTTTGTCACATGCTAGGCCACTTGAATGATGACTCTCTCTTGTTTCAAGACTACCTCTTGCTGAGTGTATTAGTTTGCTAGGCTGCCATAACAAAATACCACGGACTGGGTGGTTTAAGCAACAGATACTTATTCCCTCATTGTTCTGAAGGCTGGAAAGTCTGAGATCAAGATGCTGGCAGGATTGGTTTGTTCTGCGGGCCATGAGAAAATAATCTGGTCCATGCCCCTCTACTTGGTATTCAGGTGGCCTTCTTGTGACTTCACGTGGTATTTCCTCTGTGTATGTCTATGTCCTAACCCCTCCTTTTATAAGAACTTTAGTCATATTGAATTAGGTAGGACTCAGTCTAATGAGCTTACTTTAAGTTAATCATCTCATTAAAGACCTTATCTCCAAATACAATTACAATCTGAGGTACTAGGGGTTCAGACTTCAACATCTAAATTTGAGGGACACAATTCAGCCCATAACAGCAAGCCCCAATTAAGAGGAGTAATTGCCCTGGTTTGAAGGGAACTGAGAGGTTTCCCACAACCTGGGACTTTGGATGCTAAAACTTGACAGACCTGAGCAAACTGGCACAGTTGGCACCCAGCTCTAAGTCTCTGTAGGCCTCAGTCTGTGTGGGGTTAGCCCCTCTGCGAATCTATTGCATTGTTCTCCTGATCAGTAGCAACTCCTGGAGCATAAAGGCCATTGCTTACTCATCTCCACTTGTGCCTAGCATGTTAGGTGTTCATATGTGCATAGGAATTAGTAAATGTTCCCTGAGGATGAACTTGATCCTTCCTTTCCTAGTGCCTCCTCCTGGAATGTCTCCCACACTTCATCCTTTAATGCAGTTTTTTTTTTTTATTTTTTATATCAGGCTCACAATAAAGGTCCAACTCAAATGCAGAAAAGAATTCCAGATTCTCTCAGCAGAGCTGGCTGACAAGTTTTCTCCATCCTTTGTGCATAGCCTTACCTTGTTCTCTGCCTTGGTCTTGGTTACATAGGTGGAAGTTTGGCTACTAATCTGTTTCATCCTCTCCAAAAGGCTTTAGCTGGGAAGTCTGCCTGTCCAGCCCCTTCCTAAGGTGATACTGCTCACTCAGTTAGAGTAGAGCTGCTTGCAAAGCTACTCTTCCTTTCCAGTTGTTTTCAATACTCTCAAAACCTGAAGAGTCAGGTTCAGAGAAGGAACAGTCTGGGCAAGGAAAACAGTGGGCAGGGATGGAGCTTGGAGGTTCCCCTTGTGGTTGCATATCTGCCTAGGGGCGACTGGACTCCCCTGAACATGCAGGCCGGTGATGTCTGGGCCCATCTGCCTGCCCACAGGCACTGTTTGAAGCCCTTATTATCCTGGGGCTTGCCAAAGGTAGAGGACTCTGACCCCTCTATGAATCTGTCATAGCCCAGGTACAGTGCCCACATGTCTCTAGTGATTGCTGACTGAATTTTGATCACCTGCTCTGTGCCCATCTGTGACATGCAGGCAGCTGTACTTGTTTTAGGAATGTGAGAGTTGAAGGCTCAGACTATAGCTAAAGATCTTCATGGACATGTCTAAATCTAAATTTTGTGCATAATTATAATCACATAGCTAACATGTATTCTGTGCCAGACCCTATGCAAAGGGGCTCCCGTGTATTAATTCATTTTAACAGACTACAACCCAATAGGCTAATTCTCATTACATTGCAGATAAAGAAACTGAGGCATGGGAGATTAGATTACCTCCTCAAAGACATAGACTGGGCATGGTGGACAAATTTACAACCGCGTCGGCTCTCCAGGCTTCTCACAAGAACTAGTATAGCTTTAAAAGTTTGTGTAACACTTTAGACCAAAACTTAAACTGAAATCCTCAAGCTAAGAGTTTATAAACACACATACCTCCTGGATTGGGCCTCTTAAATCGGTCCAGGACAGGTGCGTTGTGTGCCAGGCCAGGAACCCACACAGACAGGACTCGCCATGCAGGTCAGGTGCACCTGCACACTGCCAACTCCATCATGCCCCTTGGATTTTTTTCTGCCATGTCCTCCCTTCTTCTCCTCCTGCCATAGTCCCAATGCTCCATGGTCATACTGGCTTCTCTGTGGCCTGTTTTCACCACAGCTATGCCCAGGGCATGGGATTTAGCATGGAATTAGTCCTTAATTGTATCCTGTGAGTCATGAACTTTTCTCAGCTAATAACTACAACTAACCTCTCCATAAGACCTCCAAATGTCAGAGCACTTTCACCCAGGAAAGCCCTTCTCGTTGTCTCATCAAGAAAGCAGGTTTTTGCTCTGGTTCTCATCTTGTAGGTAAGAGGGTCAAGCACAGCAACAGAGGCTGGTTGCTCTTTTGTACCTGGAACTCTGAAGCCAGCCTCAACAAGAGGTGGAGCTCTCTAAATTTGAGCGCTGCAGTGCTTCTATTTGGGCTTTCAGAAAGAACGTACACAGGATTGACACTTCCTCCACGATATGGGTTATTGTAAAAGGGACAGACAGGACGAGGTCTCTTCAAAAGAATCATAAGAGACAGAGAGGAACAAGATAAAGTGCAGAAACAAGGTGGCACTGCTCAGCGGGCACGTGGAAGTAATTGGAACCTTGGGGATCACCTTACACCCTCAGAAAATCAAGCAGATAGTGGTGCCGTGGGCTCCAAGGGATTTGAAAGTAATTATTCCCAGTTTATTATTAAGAGGGGCCCCATTTATAGCTGAGCAAGAAGAAAGTGAATCCACCCTTTCTGATCTTTCACTTCTTGACTGTACTCACATTAGGATCTGGACTGTAAAATGGGCCACGAGGACATTTGGGTCTGGGAGAGAGGTATGCACACTCAACAAAAGATGCAGACTTTTGTTATCTGCAAGAACCTCATAGCTGCCAGACAGCACAGATGTGTCTCAATGTCTCAGCTTGTTGGGCATGGAAAAGGCAGAGGGGACTCGGAGGGTTAGAGAATGGCTCCCTGTCACCCAGAAGCAGGGACAGGGTGGGTGTGGAACCTGAGGCCTATCTCTCAAAAGGTGCCTGGCAGGACTTGCTGAACAGAAATGTCCCTCACCTTGAAATGCTCCTGGGGTGTGAACTGACTTGACCTTGAGCGTCTACACTCAGCTTCTGCAGCACAACTTGGCACATACACATCTTTCTCTTCAGCACAGCCTCTGATCTGCCTGCAGAGTACAGGGCGAAAAGAAATATTTTGTTTTGTTTTGTTTTCCTTTCTGAAGAATATCAGGGTTTCTTTGTTTGTTTTTCTTTTTTCCCCTTTCTTCTTTTCTGTTCTTCACTTAGAACAGATTAGTGCCAGACATATAAGTATTCAACAAACAGCTAAGTGTAATGTTTTATTCATCTTTGAAAAAACACCTTTTGTTTCTGATTATGGAATTAATACAATTTCAACTGCAGAAAATCTTGAAAATATAGATAAACGTAAAGAGGAAAATAGAAATTCTCTAAACTTTCACAATTTTGACAAACACATATTAACATATAAGCATATCTTCTTCCAGTCTTTTATAAATGTATACATTTACATACATAGTTAAAAGTTGGGTCTTAATTTATATACAATTTAATATACATTTATAGTTTTATTTACATATAGTTGATTTTTTACATAAAACAGAAGAATTTTCTCCACATTATTCAAGTTTCTTAGAAAAAAATTATTTTAAATACAGTTCACAATTCCACCGTATAAGTCATTATTTATCTAAACCATCTCTTCCTATGAACAGTACCATGCTACACAAACCATCATGTGTCCTTTGGGGAGATTTTTGGAATCATTTCTAGAAAGCCAGTGAGTGGGGCAAAGGGCACAAATAGCTTTGGGGCCACTGTGCACTCTGCACTCCAGATTGCCCAGAGGATGGTGTAGGTTGATTTCTTGCTCACTGCTCTGTAGCGCTTCAGGTATGTTAAGCTCCAGGTATGTTAAGCTCCATGGGTACTTAACCATCTGTGCCAATAGGTCATTAAAAATATCATAAAATAAATAAATGAAGGTGGAACACAGACAAGGAATGTGAGAGAAGAGAGAGGTAAAATGCACACATCAGGGGTGTGGCTTAAGAACAATGAACACTTTGTCAGTATCAGGGTCATCCCAAGGCATAGATAAGCAGATCCTCCCATAAGAGTGTGTGCATGCATGTTGAGTCACTCTGTAAGGCAGTAGAAGGATTCCCATTTCCTTGTAGCATAGACAGCTCAACAAGCATTAATATTGAAATAAATCCCAGTAATGCTTCTCCTTTTTTCTGAAAATGCCATGGTTTGCACTCTCAACAATTAGAAGTGTCAATCTCTCCAAAAAAAAAAAGAAACCCTGGCTTATCTTTCAGCCTTTATTTTTTACGTATCCACTTGTACAAGTTTAAGCCTCTAGATAGGGAGAAATCTCTCTGTGATCTGCCCAGACTCCCACCAAATTTCTCCTTCCTGACTTTTGCCAAGCCAAATCCCTAAGACCACTTCCTCTCATAGATCTTTTTACCTTTTAGAAGTCCTGATTTCTCCAAATCTGGGATTTACTCAAGGGTCTGGTTTTAAGAATCCCACTTGAGGCTTTTGCCATGTCAACAATCGGTGAGTCAGATAAGCACCAAAATGTCATACATAACACTTCATCTAGGTAAAGAAGAAAGGCAGAATTAGAATGCATGCTGTGTCTATTTAACCAAGAAGGAAATACAGCAGGTGCTGAGCTAGAACTGTGCCTAATACTGGAAGACAGAGGGAGACATGTTAGCCTGAAGTAACCTTGGTTTCTGGACCTCGGGCTGAAGCAAGTCACTTCTGATTAAGACGCTCAACACAGCTGGGACATGAGACTCTGAATGGGGTGAAATTTGTCATGTGGAATTGGATAGCCTCTAACTGAGCTTTTACTCAGTCTGAACTAGTCCTAAATGAAAATGGCAGCATGACTTATAACTGGGCCCTCACCCCTTGAACGTCCCATGAGGTTGGAAAACAGAGAGTTCAGAAATAGACTCTATTAAATGGGAGCTAAAAAGCACCAATCACAAAATAAAGGAGTAAAGCCCATTTTCGTTGTTTTGTTTTGTTTTATGTGTTGCTACTATCTTCTAATACTCCATGACTTGCCTTTTCCTTTTCAAAATTGTATATTTCAATAAGTGGAACTTCTTAAATTGAATGAGGTTTTATTTATTATATTACTCCTTTATTTTGTGATTGGTGCTTTTTTAGCTCCCATTTAAGGAATATTTGCACCTGCCAAATCATGTGATATTCTCCTTTATTACATTCTAAAATCTTTAGTTTTTACATTTATTGTCATAATCCACCTGGAAAGTGTTTTGTGTGGTTCTATGATGTGAGGTAGGGATTAAGCTTCATTTGCCCCCCAAAATGGCTTCTAATAGAGACAGGAATATTTCATGAAAAGGCCTTCTCTGCTATTGCTCTGCAATTTCACTTTATCATAAATTATGTACCCACATTTAATAGAGTCTATTTCTGAACTCTCTGTTTTCCATTTATCTATTGGTGTATTCTCAATATCACAAACTCTTAATTACTGAAGCTTTGTAAGACTAGATACTTAGCAGTGAAATTTCTCCAACTTCATTCTTCTACTAAAATTACCTTGGCTACTCTTGGTGTTTTTGGATTTTCATATAAATTTTCATTTCACCTGTGAATTTCCACCAAAAACCTACTTTATTCTTTTAGAGATTGCTTTAAATCTATGGGTCATCTTAAAAGAGAATTAACATTTTTACAATCTTGAGTCTTCTAATCCATGAACATGGTAGACCACCCCCTTTATTTAGGTATTATATGAATTTCTCTCAATAATGTTTAAGGATTCCTGTGTAGAGTTCTTGTATATCTGTTATTAGATTTATTATTAGATCTGTGACATGTATTCACACTATTCTAAATAACATATTTTTATATTTAGTTTTCTAACTTTGTTTTTTTTATTAGACATAGAAATACGGGTGTTTTCACCTTGCTTATTTATTTTTTATTATGTCAGTATCACCCTATTAGTTTACAAGGGGTGCCATAAGAAAATACCGAAGACTGGGCCATTTAAACTATAGAAATTTATTTTCTCATAGTTTTGGAAGCTGAAAGTCCAAGACAAAGGTGTTGGTAGGTTTGTTTTTTTTTTCCTGAACCTTCTCTCTTTGGTTTGTAGTTAGCCATCTACTTGCTGAGTCCTCACATGACCTTTCCTTTGTGTGCACACACATTCCTAGAGTCTTTTTTTGTCTGCCTAAATTTTCTTTTCTTGTAAGGACACCAGTCAGATTGTATACACACTAGTCAGATTATTTGTTTTATTAGGACACCACCCTAACAGCTTCATCTTAAAAGGCTATATCTCCACATACAGTTCACATTCTGAAGTACTGAGGGTGTAGGCTTCAATGTATGAATGTGGGTGGGAGGACACAAATTTGTCTATAAAAACAACACTTAATTGTTATAGCTTTATAATATGAATTTTACCTGTTTCCATGCATTGCCTCCATTTCTTTGTCATTTTCAGAATTATGCAAGCTAATAATTTAGTTTTACTTTTCTATCAGGAAAGAAGACAGTTAATGAGAGAAGGGTTCATGGATAGTTGAAAGCTAAATCTGGAGGAAACCCATAAAGTGCCAGAGAGGTAGCATCCATGGCCAAGGATAAATATGTAAAGCATTCTAAATTGTTCAGATCTCTCTCACAGGTAAAATAAGGCAACAGGTCTCATAAGTAAAGTGGGTGGAAGACAGTACCACTTTCTGGAGCAATCTGAATATAGAAGGGAATTCCTATTTTCTTTCCTCCAAATCATACTCCTCCAAACTTACTGTAGCCTCCCTGTGGGTCCTTTGCATCTTTCACTTTGCTACTACTAATAATAGCTACCATTTAATAACATTAAATAATTATCTAGTTTATTCTTCTCAATAAACCTGTGAGCTATACATTTCTCAGTCTACAGATGAGCAAACTGGGATTTATGGAACCTAAATGACTTTCCCTAGATCTTGTTAGTCAGTGGTAGAGCTAAAAATTAGTCCCATTTTATTCTGACACCAGATCTCTTCTCACCCACTAGTGTATATCCTTTCCTAGATAATTAAGAGTCTTAGAGCACTGGGTCTATTGTCCTGGGTGCCCAGGTCTGAAGGAAGAGGACTTGTCTAAGAGCTTTGATTCATGGGGCAAGAGAATGACTCAAAGGACTTTCTAACCAAAATTTTTGTTAGGCCAAGAGGTACAGGGTGAGAAAATTGGACATCAAGGCATAAATTTGAAAAACTAGTTGATGCTTTTGTTTGTTTGTTTGTTTGTTTGTTTGTTTATAGCAATGGAGTGTATTGGAGTCCAAACTAGATATTCCCTGATTTCTTTCTTATTTTAATGTCCTTCCAAAATTCATGTTTCCCTGGAACCTCAGAAAGACCTTATATGGAAATGGAATTTTTGAAGATGAAATTAGTTAAGATGAGGTCATACTGAATTAGGATGGATCCTAAATTCAAAATGACTGGTGTTTTTATAAGAAGAGATATATACAGATATACATAATATACAGGGATATATAGAGAGAAAAAGACCATGTGAAGACAGAGGCATAAATTATGCTTCCACAAGCCAAGGAACAGCAAGGATTTACAGTGACGGCCAGAAACTGGAAGATGAAGGAAAGAATCCTTCCCTGGAGGCTTTGGAGGGAGTATGGCTCTGCTGACACCTTGATTTCTGACCTCTGGCCTCTTGAACCATTAGAGAATAAATTTCTGTTATTTTAAGCTATTCAATTTGTGGCGATTTGTTACAAAAGCCCTAGGAAACTAGTACACATACCTAGAAGTGGAAAGAGATATCGCTGTTGACATAATTGAGGTGACATTACAGATACTTCTAATTTCTTATTCTTTTTATTATCTGACTTTGGGATAATCTCTGCTTCATGGCACATGAGATGCAAATAAAACCAAAACCTGGAACTGGAGTAGCTTTTTGGTATGTTGTTTTAGGCCGTGACAGGCTTCTCAAAATAAGTAGTATGTGGTATGTAGCAGACCCTGAATATATCAATTTGTTGAATGAATGAACAAATCTATGAATAATGGGCATAAGAAGTAGAAGACAAATTCTTCCTCTTTGTGGAAATTAGACTTCATAATTTTCTTTGATTCAGTTTTCTGTGGTTCAGTAGGGAATGCACTTGAGTTAGACACACCTAGAGTCATTTACTGTGTGATTTTGAGCTAGTAAGTTAACCTCACTGAGCCTTTATTTCTCATTTGTAAGTGAAAAGGATTACCTTTTCTTTATCTCAAAGAGTTACTGAAGGAATTCACTATCTGAGCACTGGGCTGAGCATATGTGCATATGTGGTCACAACTGCTATACTGTTGATCCACCCCACTTTTCCTCTCAAATGGGAGGTGCATAATGGTAACATTTGTAAGTTGCATGTGTACATCCTGTGGGTGATATGTGTGTGTATGTGACTTATGTGTAGTTTTAGGTGTGAAGAATGTACAAATTAGCATGTGTACATCAATTGCTGTGCTTAGATAAATCTGAGAAACTGTGATCACTCTTGGCAGTTGCTAAATTCAGCTCTAGAAAAATCGAAGTTTCCCAAGTAGTCCACCTCTAAGAGTAGAGCATTAAGTCACTTAGTCACATATTTTAAATTTTTATAATGTTTTTTTCTCATTCATCCTAGCACTGTCAACACAGCCATCACCCAGCCAAGGTATAGACAGCTTTCTAAAAGAAGTGGTAAGTCCATTGGTTCTGGTTTAATAGACATGCTATTAGATGTTTTCTAGTTTTGGCTACTGTACTCAATAAATCATCATCTTTGAAGGAAATAAAAAGGAATATAAATTTGACAGGTATTATTGTACTCTATTGGTAATATTTTAATTACCTGTATCTAGACCTAAGATGCAAAAGGCCTAATAAGACTCAATGAACAAATAAATTAATATTTACTGAAAAAAAAAGAAGAGGAAGAGAAAAGTCAGCAGTCTTGACTGATAATGATCCCAGGAACTTCTTTCCCAAGGAAGAATTTAGGAAGAGTGCTGTTTGTCGACATAATTAACCTGTCCAAGATCTATATGTCAGTATTTCTAGCGCTGAGCTGTGACCCAGGGGAATACATCCCTAAGTGTTTTTAAGAGAGCAGTGGAAAGTTGAACTGCGGAAGACAGCTGCTCCAGGATACTTGGAAGCAAGCATTGGCAAATAATTACTCTGTACAGTTTTGTTCCCAGCTAATTTCTTAAGCTTCACCAGATCCTGTAACAGCAAAGTGGCTTCAAGCCCCAATTGGTTGATTTTAAATCCAGACACATACACAAACTATTACATGACAGCACACTGGTATTTTTATGGCTTTGTAAATTCATTCTTTGTCTAATGCCTTAGACACCTTGGGCAACTGTTTAGATGACTGGGAGGAGGGAAAAGAAAAGAATCCCATAATCAAGGCAGTATTGGTATCAAAGTTATATCTGACTCAAATGTTTGTGCTCTTCTCACCATAGTGCACTATTTTGGAGTAGGCAGACCTCAGGGCCTCTCATAATCTGGCCTCAGCTTCTCTCTTTGGCCTAAGTTCCCATAAATCTATACTTGCTTTCCTGGTTTCTAGCTATACTGAATTCCTCGCCTTTCTTGGACATGCATTAGCGCTCAAATAAATGTCTTTACACTTGCTGTCCTTTCGATCTGGAATACCCTCTGCTTCCTGCCAAATTTCTAAATAAAAGGCAACCACTTTTGAAAAGTTTTATTCAGCTCCCTCTTTCTATCTCCTGGCTTTTCCAAGCACCTTTTTTTATAACACATACCCCTGAGTCTCTAATTGTTTATCTTGCTGTCTTTCCTGCCAAATAGTCACATTCACCTTTGAGGCTCCTGACTCAGAACACTGTTGGGCTCTAGTGGCATTAGACAAGGATTATTTAATGAATGAAAGAAGTAATAAATGGATAAATTTAATAAAAGCTCTCAGCATCATTACATCATTACATGTAATGTTAAATAACTCATGATTGAGCCAGATCTCACTGAACTGGTGTACACACTTCTTTCTGTGAGGGCAGAAGTCCAAGTTATAAATCAAGCATGAGAAAGAATTAGTATTGCAGACATCAACTGATGTAGCCAATTGTCTCATATGTTCAAGGAGGGAGTTTAACTGCTAATGCAACAATTGGCTTTGCATGTTTCCTTGAACAAGTATCTATTGTTTTTTAATGTTCCCACTTATACAAGACAGATAAAGACTTTGATCTTTAACTCAAAGACTCATGAGGTTGAGTTTGTGAAAGCTCTGAGCATTTGGGGAAAAACGTGTGCCATAGAACTTATATTAAAGAATCTCATCTCACGTGGGGCATATAGGGTGGTGGAAGTTGTCTCCATTCCTTTTCATTCCTTAAAGTAGATAATCTGGATTCCAAATGTCACCACAGAAAAAAGTTACAGTTAGAGACAGAATTAGTATTTTTGGTATAGTTTTCACTAGTTTCAGGTACAAATTGAAGACAATACAGCCTTATAGGTCTAAATTTGGAGCACATATCCTGCAAACCATGGGAAGTTCTAGATTCCCTCTCAAGCATCTCCCTCCCATGATAACTCTGAGAAATACTTTTAGTCCCAGAAGGTTGGTCTTGGTAATTATTGTTGTCCAGAGGCTTTAACATTGTAAACACTGAATTCTGTTAAAGATTTCTCATGCTGAAGGGTGGAATGAGCACTGAACTCAGTTATGGGTGTTCCATCCCAAAGAAACCTGGGCCCTGGGTGCTGTGGTTTTTGTCTTAGTCACATTCAGTATCGAGAATGAGCCTTTCCCACAGAAAAGCTCATAACATTAAGAGAGCAGCTTTTCTCAATTATAAAAAAAGTAACTACAAATAAATTAATATGGAATCTTAAAATATTGTTCAAGCCATCCAAAAGAAGGTAAAAAGAGAGAAACAAAGGAACAAATAGAAGAAAACAACAGAAAACAACAAAATTGCAGACTTAAGTCCTGCCATATCAATAATTGTCTTAAAAGTAAATGATCTAAATACTAATCAAAAGACAAAAAATGACAGAATGGATTTAACAATATGATCAAAAACATGTTGTATATAAGACATATACAAATACAAAGACATAACACCAAATACAATGACCTCAGTAGATTGAAAGTAAAAAGATGGAAAAAGATATACCATGACAACATTAAAAAGAAAGCGGAGAGGCTCTATTAATTTCAAATAAAGTAAACATCAAAGGAAAAAAGTAATAGAGACAAGAAGGGAACATTACATAATGATAAGAAGATTAAACCACCAGGAAGACATACTGCTCTTAAATGCATCAAACAATAGAGCCTCAAAATACATGAAACAAAAACTGATAGAACTAAACGGAGAAATAGACAAGTTCAAAGTTGCAGTCAGAGACTTTGACATTTCATTCTCAGTAACTAATAGAACTACTAGACAGAAAATAAGCAGATATAAAATAACAACACCATCAACAAACAGGATTTGACTGACATTTATAGAGCATTCTACTTAATAACAGTAGAATACAAATTCTTTTCAAGCTTCCATGGAACATTCACAGAGATAAACTATATCCTGAGTTATAAACAAATCTCAACAAATTTAAATAATTGGAATTATACCAAGTATATTCTATGACCATAATGGAAATCATACTAGAAATCAATAACAGAAAAACAATAAGAAAATGTCCAACAACTTGGAAATTAAATAACACATTTGTAAATAACCCATGAGACAAAGAAAAAGTCTTAAAGGAAATAAAAAATATATAGAACCAAATCAAAATGAAAATAAAACACATCAAAATATGCGGGGTACATTTAATGCAGTCAGTGCTTAGAGGGAAAATTACAATTCTAAATTCTTAGTTTAGAAAAGAGAAAAAATTTCAAATCAATAATCTAAGCTCCTACCTCAAGTAACTGGGGAAAAAAGATCAAGATAAACCCAGAGCAAACAGAAGAAAGGAAATAATGAAGAGCAGATATACATGCAATTGAGAACAAAAACGATAGAGAAAAATCAATAAAATGAAAACCTGGTTCCTCAAAAAAAAATCAATAATATTGATTAAGCTCTAGTAAGGCTGACAAAAAGTAAAAGACATTAAGCACCAATATCAGTAATGAAATTGAATATGTCAGCAGACATTCTGCAGCCATTAAAAGAATAAGAAGGAAATACTATGGATGGCTTTACTCTCATAAATTCAGTAATTTAGAAGAAATGAACCAATTTCTCAAAAGCCACAGCTAGCAAAACTCAGTGAGGTTGAAATAGACATCCTGGATAGTCCTATAGCTATAGAAGAAATGGAATTAATCATTTAAAATCTCCCAAAAAGAAATCTCTATACTCAGATGGATTCCCGAGAGAATTCTACCAAACATTTAAAAAGGAATTAACATCAATTTTACACAATTTTTTCCAGAAAATAAAGGACAAACAAATCCCAAACCACTTTATGAGGCTAGTATAACTCTGATAGAAAACCAAAACAGTACAAAAAAAGAAAGAAAGAAAGAAAGAAAGAAAACTACATACCAATTTCTCTCATAAATTTTGATGCAAAAATCTTCAACAAAAAGCAAATAAAAATGAATTATTAACCATGACTAAGTATTCATTCCAGGTATGCAAGGCTAATTTAACATTTAAAAATCATCAGTTGTGTAATACACTTATGAGCAGGCTGAAGAATAAAAGCTATGTGAACACATCAATTGATGCAAGTAATAAAAAAACCTTTTATTAAAAAAAAAAGGAAAGTGAAATTCTATTTTACCAGAAAACAAAAATGTGTCATGCGGCAAAGATAAAGATGAAGAAGTTTTGACTCACTGGCATTGAAGAAACAAGAAGTCCGGAATAGAGAAAAGATATGGAGATGGGTAGAGAAAGAGCATTTGTACTATCAGGAAGCCTAAGTCATTTGCTTAATGTCACGTAGCCAATAATAATCAGATTTTTTGACAGCAAACCCAGAAATCTGTATGCCAGGGTACCCTGGAATTGTATTCCTAATCAAATTCTTTCATAAAATTACATACACTTATGTGTATGTATGTTTTACAGAGATGAAAACTGTATATCTCAAGACAAGAAGATAGTGAATATAGTAATTTGAAATTCTTGCAATAATTCAAACAGTGACTTTCATTCTTAACCTATAATATTTTGGATCAATAACTGGCATCACAGAACTCCTTCAGATGCCTAGGTTTACAATGATTAAAATGAAGTTCAGAACAGTAAGACCTGCCTGAAGTGACACAGCTGCTTAAAAGATAGAGCAAACTAGATCTAGCTTACTAATTTGCAGGAAAATGGTTTTTCATACTGCAGCTCACTAAAATGTTAGTTATGAATGCACTGTGTGTATTAATTACATAAGAGAGACTCATGTGCTTTAAGAATGTTAATGCCGTATAAAAATCAAGTGTTAGTGTATTATTAACTGGAATTATAAATGTGGCTTTTATTGTAAACTGTCTCAAATGCTTTTAAAATTATGTGGAAAATATAAACACATAAAATTAGATCTCATATATTTGGTCCCTAAAATGAACATTTTAGCAAATATGGTAAATATTCATAAATATTTAATAATAAAATTTGGTTAGTTTCAGAGGACGTGAAAGGATTGGTTTGGAGGAATTGCCCAAGTTATTTACAAAAACTGTTCATAATTATGGGAACAATGTCTTATTTTCCCTCAATATATTTCCTCAAAGCAAACAGCTGTCCAGGATCCTTCCGTGGACTATACCCTTTCACAGAGTTTTTGAGAATTTGGAAGAGAAAACTTTTTCTTCTATCTTATCTAATTAATATTAATGATGGTTTTGTGCTGGTCACAGTTCTAGCCCCTTTCTACATATATATTTTTTAAATCCTCACAACAATTTTCCAAGGTAAGTATTATTAATAGTAATATTATTCCAATTTTACAGGTAAGTAAACTCATTGGTTTACCCATCATCGTGTCTGGCAGGTGGGAAAGAAATTCTGATTCAGAAATCCGTGCCCTTTTCATTCCTTTTGCTCCTCCCACCCACTCCTCAATACATTCCCCTCAGCACTGAGGTCAGTGTGAAGTTATCTTTTAGGATACTATAGAAGGGAAGATATGAAGAGACAGCTCAGAAGGAGGGTGAAACCTGGGCACTCTGTAGAGATCACGTTCTTGGACTGATGTAAATGCCCAGGATTTTATTGAAATCTCAGAAGTAGCAGGAACAACAATAGTAAAAGCTAACCTCTACTTAAGGGTGCAACTGAAACTGTGTCCACCACCAAGCAGATCAACCATACACAGCCAGATAAACACCCGTCACTTCCATCCTAAATGGAATGGCTCCGCCTGCACCTGGTTTTGAATCAATTCTCAATTGACATCTATTCTTTTGCTTCATATTTTCCAAAAGTAAGGAAGAAACTAGAACTAGACCTAAGAGAAGCAGGTGATTAATTAAAGGGAAAACTAAATACATCATTGAGAGAAAAGTTAAAGAAGATTGATAGATTGGTGTGAAAATGACATGGCCAAGTATTAATTAACATCAGTCATGGAGGAAAACCACTTGGCATAATTTTGAATAGAAGAGATGCTATTAGGTATGGTTTTGGTCAAAAGTGATGGCAGAGATCCTGGATTAATCCTACTTTCTGGGTGACCCTGGGGAAGTCATCTGACACTTCTGATGCTCAATAATCCCAGATCTAAAATAATTTTGGAGAATCAAGTGTAATAATGGGTCAAAAGTGCCCCATGAGTCATAATAACCCTATATCTGTTGAGAGTCATTAAAAGATGATGGCTACCTCCTATTTCTTGTCATTAGAGGTTACCCCACTCAGAAAAATAACTTTTTGTCCATAAAGCAGAAAACCAGACAGATTTGGAGGCATGTGCCCATGTCTCTATTGTCAATTTGATACTAGGATCCCAGGGAACTAATGGATATATACAGTACCCTATAGGGAAGGCAGGCCTGGAGCTCTGAGGAAAGATAATCTAAAGTTTCTATGAAAAGCGTCTTAAACTGAAGATGCAGGGACAATTACATTGGGGAGGCTGAGATTAAAGCAAGATTCAGTGGAGCAAGACTATGGCGGGGATTAAGGAAAGGGAAAGGTCAAGGTTGAGGAGACAGCAGGGGATTTGTACTGGGACACCTGGTTTTCTCAGTAGTAGATTTCTCAGATTCTAGGGGCTTTGGGAGCCCTTAGAAAAATTGATCTGGGGTGTTCTTGGCAACTCTCTCAGATACACATTGATTAGAGCTTATCAAAATGTATTTCTCTATTTACAGTAAGAACAGCATTGAACATCTTAGCAAAATAAATTTCTAGTTTGAGAGAGAGAGAGAGAGAGAGAGAGAGAGAGAGCGCCAGAGGAATTAGTTATCGATAACTGATTTTCTCCATATTTTTCCACCATAGTCTACTTGGCAGGTAACAGTCAAGACCTGTACCATGAGTATACCACTATAGTGTTACCTTGACCTCTTGCTCTATCGAAAGATGGGGAGTAGGAGGGACATAATTGGGAATAAAGTTCTGTATTAAAAATTAACTGTTTTATTTATAATTTCCAAAACTTTGAAGCAATCAAGACATCCTTCAGTAGGTGAATGGATAAACTGTGGTACAACCAGACAACAGAAAATTATTTAGCACTAAAAAAAAAATGAGCTATCAAGCCATAAAAATGTGGAGAAAACTTAAATGCATATTACTAAGTGAAAAATTCAATATGACAATGCTACATACTGTATTATTCTAACTACATGACATTCTTAAAGAAGCAAAACTGGAGAGACAGTGAAAATCATCAGTGGTTGCCAGAGGTTTGTAGACCACAAGAAGAAAAAATTATTAGATACGAACCCCAAGAAGGAATTTACCTGTTGAGATGGACTCCCCGTGATCAGCCAAGGGCCCAAATTTTATGAGCAGTAGGAACCTAGAGGCCATTTTCTGATAGGGGCTCCTCTTGTTCTCAGACTGAACTTTTGGTTTCCTGTACTATGCCCTGCTTGTTTACACTTCGTGAGTCAAACACTGCATGGAAGCCCTGGTTAGTCTTTCTACCTAGTACTGAGACCTGCCCCCATCTAATAAGAACTGTACAATTTAGAGACTTTGTTTATATAAAATGGACCTATTTGGGAATCTGGGCAGGAACTTTTCCTGTAAAAGGAGGCCTCCCCTTTGTCTCAGGGGAGCACAATTTAGGTTGCTACCTGAATGTGTCTCTCAGGTTAAAGCTCTTTTTGCTCAAGTAATTGCTTGTTATTCTTTATTAGAGTCTAAAATTAATTTTGATTTTCAAGTTGAGGGGAGATGGTTGAATAGACAGAGCACAGAGAATTTTTAGGGCACAGGAAATACTCTCTATGAGACAGTAGTGGTGGATATATGTCATTATGCATTTGTCCAAACCTATAAAATGTATGCCAACAAGAGTGAACCCTAATGTAAACTATGAACTAATGATGTGTCAATGTACATTCACTGATTATAACAAATATACCACTCAGATATAAGCTGTTGATAACAGAGAGAGGCCATGCATGTGTAGGGGCAGAGGTTTATGGAAAATCTCTGGACTCTCTGCTCAATTCTTCTGTGAAGCTAAACTACTCTAAAAAAAATAAAGTTGTTTAAAAATTAATTGTTTATACAGTGTGCATGCTTCATTATATATTAACTAATATGCATAATATACCTCCTCACTCGTCAGAGCACCAGGGTTTGAATGGGGCAGGAACCATTCTCATATATTTGCCCCTGGGTACATTATCTGCTAGAATTAGCAACTGAAAGAAGTACCGGTGAGGTAGACAGAAACCATACTTTATGCAAAGAAAGCTATCATCTCAATGGCCATAGCGGAGGCAATCTGAGGTCTCAACACACACACACACACACACACACACACACACACACATATAAAACAAGCTGTGCTGGAAAATGGGCATGCATCCCTATATCTTCTATTTTTGGCTCTACCCCTGTCCCGATCTGCTCATGAGGCACCCCCTGCTCCTGTCAAATGAGGCTTAGGGGATTGGGCTTCTAGGAGGACAATTCATATCCACTCATGGCAAAGTGCAGCCTCTGAATCTAGATAATAAACTTTCCAGGATGAGGGAGAAAGAAGGAAGTAGGGCTTTCTAACATGACCAAGGAGCCTCCTCTGGAAAATAAATTTTATTGTGTATCAAGGTAACCTGTTTGTGGCCCAGGACTTCATACCATAACTCACAGTGAACAGAAGAAAGTTGTGGCATCCACAAGGAAGCTACTACACTCAGGAACAATTGCATAACCATGATAGTCATAACATCTGCATTCCTTTGGCACTATAGTCTAAGACTAACATTTCACAAATAAGGATTCTGCTCAAAGCCATATATATGATATCAGTCATCAGATTAAAAAGGAATTTCCTTTCTAAGGTGATCAAGACCAAATCCTCTTAAGAAAGTGAACAGAAATTTCAGCCTTAACACACTGTTGAGTTTTGTGACACTGACAAATAATCAACTTATTTTTAATAACAGCTATATTGACATATAATTTACATATTATAAAATTCACCCTCTTAAAATGTACAATTAAGTGATAAGTGATTTTAGTATATTAACAAGGTTGTGCAACCATAACCACTATCTAATTTCAGAACATTCCATCGCCTCAAAAAAATATATAATCACCTCCATCCCTACCCTCAACCACCTCCACCCTCGGAAGCAACAACTGATTTTTTGTCACTATAGATTTGCTTATTGTAGACATTTCAGTAAAAAAAAAAAAAGAAAAAAGATATATATGTGGTATTTTGTGTCTGGCTTATTTCACTTAGACTCTTTTCAAGGTTTACCTTGTTGTAGTATGTATCAGTACTTCATTCCTTTTTATTGCCAAGTAATATTCTATTGGAAGTAATATATATATACCACTTGTTGTTTTATCCTTTCATCAGTTGGTGGACATTAGATTGTTTTCATTTTCTGGCTATTATTAACAGTGCTGCTATAAACATTTAAGTACAAGTTTTGTGTGGACCTATGCTTTACATTCTCTTAGGCGTATACCCAAGAATGGTATTGCTGAGTTTATGGTAACTTTGTTTAACTTTTGGTATCATATACAAGAATTCACAGACAAATCCAAAGTTATTAATACCCTATATTTCTTCTAAAAATATATAGTTTTAGCTCTTACATTTGTGTCTTTGATCCATTCTGAGTTAATATATCTGTATGGAATAAATTAGAGGTCCAACTTTATTTATTTATTTTTTTTGCATGTGGATACTCAGTTGTCCCAGCACCATTTGTTGAGACTATTATCCTTTCCTCCACTGAATTATCTTGACATCCATCAGTTGACCATAAATCTAAGGATTTATATATGGACTCTCAATTCTAGTCCATTGGTCTTTCTTCATCCTTACAGTACCACATTGTCTTAATTACCATAGCTTCATAGTAAGTTTTTAAATGGGGTTGTGTGAGTCCTCTAACTTTTTTCTTTTTTAAGATTTTTTAAAACTGTTCAGAGGCCCTTGCAAATTTGAGAATCAGCTTGTCTATATCTTCAAAAAAAAATAGTGATTTTGATAGAAATTCACTATAGATTATGGGAAATATTGCTATCTTAAGTCTTTCAATCCATGAATATGAGAAGTCTTTCCAATTATTTAATCTTCCTTAATTTATTTCAATAATATCTTATAGTTTACAATGTACAAGTTTTGCATTTCTTTTGTTAAATTTATTCTAAAGTATGTTATTCTTTTGATTTACAATAATAAATGGAGTTGTTTAATTTTACTTTCAGATAGTTCATTACTAGTCTATAGATATAATTGATTTCTGTATATTTATCTTGTATCCAGAAACTTTGCTGAACTCATTTCTAATAGTTTTAATATATTTTAGTGGATTCCCTAGGACTTTTTTTTTTTTTATATCAGATCATGGCATCTACAAATAGGGATAGTTTCAATACTTTATTCTCATCTGGATCCTTTTTATTTCTTTTCTTGCCTAATCATCACCCTGTTAGAATATTCAATTGAAGTGCAAACCTTATCTTGTTCCTGATCTTAGGGATTCAGTATTTTACCATTAAGTATGATGCAACTGTGAGCTCTTTATAGATGCATTTTATCAAGTAGCATAATTCGCTTTTTGTTTGATTCTCACCACCAGTTCATTTCATTTGCTAGCCCTCACATACCTCAGGAACTGTTTGAAGCAATTTTGGTGTCACCAAAATTCCAGATGACAACTTTTCCTATTATATGTATACAACATATTTATATCTGAATAAAGATATCCCCCCATTTAATAGACTAATGGACAAATACACTCTCTTTGATACATCCTGGTAAAACTGAAATAGTGTAGACCAGAAATCAAAAGACTATTGTCTTCTTGTTTGATGAAAGCACTTTACCTTCCTCAGCATTATTTTTTCCCTTTATGACATGGGGGGAAATTGCCACAGCTTTTACTTTCTAACCACGTTTGTTACTAGGAAATGAGAAGAATGGATGTGAAAATGCATGGTTACCTTAAACTGCTATATATATAAAAAGTATGCCTAGAATGGGCAACATTCTCTGGGGCAGAGAAGAGTATAATAAGACAACAATACAATAACAGGAAAGGGTGTAGGAGGGGTCTCCACAGGTTTGCTTCCCTTCACACTTCCAGGGGGCAATGCAATATTCTCCACAGCCGCTAAGGGCCAGAGAGACCTTGCCTCCAGTTTTCACTGCAGTGTGCAGTGAGGCTATGTGTTGGAAGGAATGGGAATTAGAAGCACTTTTTCTTTGCTGCAGAATGTTGCATGGCAGTTGACTCAAGACTCAGAGAAAGTGAAGTAGAGATAGAAAGTGCCTAGTCCTCCTGGCCAGGTTGTATCAGAGTGACTGCATGCTACTCAGTCTGCCAAGGCAGTTGATTTCACCACACTTAAGCTCACCAAGAGCTTTCTGGACCTTGATCTTTCCTGGAATAAAACCTTTTCTTTGAGTAATTATCCATGATGGGACCCAAATGTAGCTATTTCTACTATGTTATTTCATGATGAAATGATAAACTCAAGTTATAATTGAAAAAAATGTATTTTAAGAGGAAATCTGGAAGTCATCTGGGGCATGTCACTCTAATTACAACACTCATAGCTGCCTTGTTTAAAAAATGGAGCCAGATGACTTCTTAAAACAATGACCCAAAGTGAATTGCCCCATGTCTCGGTAAAGCAGCAGCCAACAACTTTGGACAACAGAGAAGTTTGCTTTCCCTTCTTGGCCATTCTTGGTGTACTAGGACAGGCTAGCCATGTCCCTTGTATCAGCAATGGGGACACATTGGATGGTATTCTCACCCTGGACCTTATCAATTAAGGTCTAAAGTAAAACATTGCTTCGTGTTTGTGAGTGTGCAGCAGAGTAAAAACAAAACAAATTTCCAAATTTATTTGTTGACCTCTAAACCTGAATTAGTGGAGAAATCTAGCTACAGAGTAGATGGTCTTTGTTTAGCAAAATATCTTGGTACACTACAGTACTATGAAAGAGGAAGCTTCCAAAATGTTATTTGGGGCAGAAAAATGGAAGATGTAGCCAAAAGACATTGTCTAGGAAATCAAAGGGAAGGTGGATGGAGGGTAGGCCAGAGATAAGAGTGGATGCATTTTAGAGAAACGGAAAAGGCAGGAGGGAAGAGTCACATGGCTCACTTAAGAGATATGTGTTCAGTGGGAAATTCCTATAGACATAGGGTGGCTGAACACTTTGAAAAACAGGACTGACATATGTTCAGTTTTATTTGTTTACTACATGTTACTGGCATTCCACTGCAACCACTCCCCCCAACTCTCAAACTTTTAAGTGTCAGCTAAACCCCTAATTCCTTTTGAGGGGGCAGTCTGGGAGACACAGATATAAGCAGCAAAAGAAAAGAAGTTTCTAACTCCTTTTATGAGACATATTCCAGCAACCAGTGACCAAAAAAGAGGTCAGAGGTCCTGAAGGGCTCTGCAGTAAAAAGCAGCAAAGAGAGCTGTGGGGGCACATGACGGAACCACGGTTGGTGGGAGGGGCCAGTGCTGGTGGGAGGGGCCAATGCCGATGATTAGGGCCAATGATAGTTGGCGAAGTTGGGCAGGTAGTAGAGCCAGTGTTGATGAGAAGGGCTGGGGCTGGTTGTAGGAGCAGCTGCAAATTGGCCAAGCTCAGTTTAAGACCAATCTGATTTGTCTCAACACAGAAGGAAGAGGGTGGTGCAGGGAAACGTACAGGAGTATCCTTTCCTTAGTGTCATTAAAGCAAAAAAGATAGAGAATTGATTTAAAGTAAGAGCAGAAAGCTGAGAAAGTTGGTCTAGTTTTATGGTTGAGAGGCTGCAGGTAGCGCTAGACACTGCTCAGACCTCAAAGGCAACACAAATTGAATGTGAACCCTACTTCTGTCACCTGTGAACTGGGTATTGTTGAACAGAACAGAACTCACTGCACCCCAATCTACAAAATAGAAGCAAGAATAATGATCTTGCTGGTAATCATTCTTCTCCTCTCCTCACAAGGGGAGAAGTCTGCTCCCCTTTTATCAGGGCCACCCAGGGCATTAAGAGAGCCAGGGAAGCTAAATTAAGGAGGCCTGTCTAAGGGAGCAACAGCTCCCTGGTAATCCTTTCTTCCTAAACCAGTTCTCTCCCCTGGGGCACACAGTCCGTCTCTCCATTCATGGATCCAGGAAGCCCCTTTTCATACTGTGTAGACCAACGTCTCTACCACTCTTCAGCACCATGCAGACCAATACCCTAGGGCAGCAGCTTAGAAGTGGGTTTGTGGTAGATTCCAACACAAACAGCCCCAAATGATACCTTGTCAACCTCTCATTTAAAGCCTTCTTTGGTACTTATTTCTCACCTCGATGATGACCGTCTTCCTTAGTTGATGTTCTAGACCTTACAGGTCTGACTTTTCCTGTCCCCTCCCTCTCCTTCCTCTCCAGGCATCAGAGGACCTCTCACACTTTCTGAAGGGATCACTATTGTGATGGTGCTACTTGGGGTGCTCTTCCTGCTCAGAAAACTCAGGCTAATACTTTTGGTCTCCTGCCTCAGATTATGAACTCCTCAAGGACAGTAACTTGCTGGAGGCTCCTGGGAATAAAAACATTTTGTTGACTGAGTGATCCATTGTTGGTTGTTGTGCACATATGTGGACTCACACATGTACATTTACATGTGTGCACACACAGACACACACGGTGTTTACCACATGCCACGCACTTTGCTAAGCATTTTATGTAAATTTTCTCATTCCATCCTAAAAAAATTCTCTCGATTTAAAACCATGAAACAAAGTAATTGGCCTAAAGTCAAACAGCTAGTAAGTGGCAGAGCCACGACTCTGACCAGATTTTTCCACCTGCCCTCCAGAATTGTTTTAATGGTTGAAAATTCAGAAATCTTTTTAAGCAAATTATAGAGACTAAATTGAGTGAGCTGTGTGGTGGAGACAATGTATGTGAGTTTATTCACTGTGTGACTTTGAATCCCAGCCTCAATTTCTTCTACCTATAAAATGGGGATAATAGTTTTGAAAACGAGGTTTTTTTATGTATTAAATAAGTTAATGTAAGTAGGTCCTTAACAAACCTTCTGACCAGGGCTGAGACTAGGCTGAAGCCAGCCAGACACCACCCCACCAAGTACATAACACTTCAGAAGAAGCCAAGCTACAATGGGAAGGACCTTGAATTTGGGCTCCCTCACCCTAGTCTTAGTTCTGCTCCTGGCACATGGAAGGTGAGGAATCATTATCAGTTTTTCTCCTTCATACTTCTACCTAATCAAACTGAGTTTTCATAGGCACCTGAGTGAAATTGTTTTATCTACGTGAGGAATTATTTCTACGATTCATCTCTCTCTCCTTACAGTCACATGTACCTCAGTATTATTGTTTTTATCAGGAAAGCACTCCCCCACTTCACTCCAGAATTATCATTATATCTTTACGCAGTTTCCACACACAGTGGGAGTGATTTACTGTGGGTCTAGTTATCTTGTTTTCCACAGTAGCTAAAAGAGTGCCTTTGTGCAAATGCAGTTATAGGCAATCTCTCCAGGAAACACACTTTCCTTTTCACATATAGAGCCTTTGCAGCATTCCCCAGACACTAGGGTTCTTACCAAGGTTTTAACAGAACCTCTACACTCGGCTGTAGATGCTATTCCCATGCCCTCACCCTGTGCTGCGCCAGAGGCCTTTGACTCCTATTTAACTGTTGGACAGGCAGGCAGCTCTGGGGCACTTCTGAACAGCCAGCCAGGCCCCAATAGCTATAAAACTGTTTAATCACATCTGGATTTTCAGGAATTTGTTGCAATGCAAAGAAGTAATGTAGTGGCCATTGACTGGTGGTGGAAAAGGTCAAGTGGGGAGGTGTACCAGGTGCCTTCAGGACTGGGAGCAGATGCAGGAACAGGGTGCTCAGTGTTGGGTGAAGGAGAGCCTTGTGTGCCCTTGCTGAGAGTTCTGTGCATTCAAAAAGCAAATAAGAAAGCTGTGGGGCTTTTTACAAAAATATATTTAATCTTTTTATTTTGTTAGCATTCATTCAAGATTTTCACCCTCCCTTTCTTTCTCCCCCTCATTCTTAATAAAATAGCATATTTTTTCTAGAAGTTGCTTAAATGTAGCTTATGCAATAACACTGACCAAAGAGTGAAGAAACTAAATTATATGCATAATGCTTCTTCTGAATTCTAGAAATATTTCCTTTGGCACTTCTTCGTTCTTGGCCTTCCTTGCCTTTAAAAACCAGACAACAAATGTAGATCAAATTCTAGATGCATGTTCTCAATAAGCGCTCTCCAAGAGAAATATAATGTGAGCCACAAATGTGTGGTACATCTGTCATTTTCAGTTTTCTAGTAGCCACATCAAGAAGAGTAAAGAAAGAAACGGATAAAAATTAATGTTTATAATATATTATCTTTAACTCAATATATCCCAAATTTTTCAACAAATAATCAACATAAAAATTATTCATGAGATATATTACATTTACACAAAATCCTGTGCACATTTTACACTTACAACACATCTGAATTGAAACTGGCCATATTTTGAGTGCTCTATAGCCACAGGTGACTAGTGGCTCTCATACCAGACACTGAACCACATAGTTCTAGATTTTCTATGTCCACTCAGATAGAATCACTATGCCATAGACCCTGACAAGAGAACGGAATGGATTCAGGAGAGCTAGCTTACCAGCTGCCACACAAATGGTGTGTTAATTTGAGTAAGTGACTTGAGCATGCCCGACTTCAAATTTTTTCATCTGTAAATAAGAATAGCATATCTACCTCATAGGTTTGTTATAAGAATTAAGAAAATTACTGAATCCAAAGTCACAGATCCATAGTCAATGTGTCAATTATTATTATCAATACTAGTAGTAATAGTAGTACTGTTATGAGCATCAAGTCATAGATCTCAGAGACAGTGGATCTAAATTATGAGTGAACATCTAGGTACACTGTGGAAGAGTTAGGAGGGATGTTTGAGATCATCCAGTCCCAGCCATTCATAACACAAGCAAGAAAATGAGGCCCAGAGAGAAATAAGTGGTTCCCCAATGCCATACAGAAGATTAGAGTGGACTCTCAATGTCTATATCTTAGGCCTTAGCCATCACTTCATTATATTTTAAAGTGAGATAAAAATTCTGACTTTTATATGTATATATTATAGTACATAATATAGTGTATAATAATATAATATATATTATAGTACAGTATATATGCATATATGTATATATATGTACATATATAAGCATATGTAAAATACAATGAAGAAGACCGATAGAAAAACTTGATTTGTTTGAAATATGGTGTTGGAAGACAGCTCTATGGATTCCTTGAACCACTAGAATGATGAACAAGTGGGTCCTAGAGCAAATTAAGCCTTGAAACATCACTGGATGCAAAAACGACCAAACTGAATCTCTCTTACTTCAGGTCTATCATGAGTGGGCCAAGTTCTTTGGAAGAGACAATAATGCTGGGAAAATAGAAGGTATCAGGAAAAGAGGCAGACTAAATGTGAAATGGATTGACTACATAAAAGAAACCATAGGCGTGAGTCTACAGGTTCTGAGCAGGGCTATTGAGGACAGGACATTGTGATCATCACTCATTCATAGAATCACAAGGAGTTAGAGTTGACTCAATAGGAAACACAAATATAGTATACAATATATGTTATAAAATATATGTAAAACAATAACTATTTTGTATAAGTTCCTTATCACACATATCATACACATAACATACATATTCAGTCACACCATGAAGAGCTGGGTATTAAGTTGTATTAAAAACAAAAGATGCAAGAGGAAATAATAGCGTAAAATCAGTGTAGGACAGTTTATGACTAATATCAGGAAGTCCTTGTTAAGAATGTGATCTATTATTAGACTAAAATAGCCTCACCAGGGACACAGGGGAGGCCCCATGACTTGAGGCATTTTAGCCAGGACAAGGCACTGCTAAGCACAGGGAAGAAACAAAATGCAGCCCTCCCAGGGGATACTCCCAGGGAGAAAGCATAATTCCCAGTCTCCTTTCTGAGTCAAGGGTGTAGTGCAAAACTGAGGGTATCTCTATGTGCAGCATCAGGGCCTCACTGTCCAGCCTGGTCAGCTGAGCAAACAGGCTTAGAAACTGATAGAGGTAAATTAAGTGTTATGTCAAAACCCAAAACCC
>NW_006433879.1:1652438-1652699 GCF_000325575.1 Pteropus alecto | reverse complement strand
GACAAGATGACATGTCGAAGCTTTTTGATCAGTCTAAAGATGACAAGGCAAGATCCTCATGTGCCCATAAAAGCTCGGTAGTTGGTTGAATAATCTTTCACAAAGGGGAATGATGAATGTGGACTCAGAAGAGCTTTTTAGGAGCATAAGTCTTCTTTAAATAAATATTAAGATGGACCGTGGTATTCAGAAGCACAAGGACATAGAAATGTTGCCTGTCAAATTAACTAAATTGATCTGAAAGGCATTACGCAGGTATAT
>NW_006433879.1:1642032-1652228 GCF_000325575.1 Pteropus alecto | reverse complement strand
GAGGGAGAGAGAGAGATCTATATTTATATACATATAAATAGATATATGTAGTCTATACCCAAATGGTCTTTATATATGAGTTATGGACATAATAAACCGGGGTGAAATTTAATTTAGAAATCATGAAGAGATAACGAGATTGAGCAACAATAATAACTGCCTGGCACATAGCAACAATTAAATGTTTGCTGGCTGGATTCACTGATAAGATTAATTAGCAGCATATATAAAAATGAATTAAAATGAAACATAAACTCAAAGTGTAACAAAAGTATGATGGTTGTAGTACATCAACTACTGTGACCTTCTCCTATGTGCTCCAGGTCCAGCCATCAGACCCTAGGAATTGACACCTCATCTTGTGCACTGGTCAGATGCTAACTACAAGGTCAAGTGCAGTTCTAGGCGCCACAATGCAAGATAGGATTTAAGAAATGGATTGTGCCAAGAAACAGGGGATGCAAATGGTGGAATTACATCGCACCACGAAGGCTGAAGGGCCTGGGAAGGGTTAGAAAGAGAGGAAGAACTGAGGTTAGGTGATGGTTGGGTTCAAATACCTGAAGGGCTGTCATGCAAAGCAGAACTAACCTAGCTTATGGTGTCTTGAGAGGACAGAACTAAGGCATTGCTAATAAGCTCCCAATGGATTGCTAATAAGCTCCTATCACTGCAAGTGTCCCAGCAGAGGCTGAACTTTCCATGTCTAACACAAGGTTAGTTATGCAGGAAGTGAAACATGAGACTGGTTTGTGTCCTCCCCAGGGTTGAGTCTAGAGAAAGGTGCCACCTTGCTGGCCCAGAAAGAAGATGCCATTGACAGCAGAGGGCGTTCTTACTGATGAATGGAAGGCAGACTGCCTGGGCCACTGGCTGGTGTTCTAAGGGTAAGTGGTGGGATGCAGAGTGACAGCAGCTTTTTGGAACCTGGTCACAGGTTCTGGAGAGCAGTTAATGAAGCAAGCAGGGCCCAGGGAAAAGAAATGTGTTCACCTGAGCTGGGGAGTCGCAGGTGTCTCCCTCTGGCATGAATGTAAATTCTGCAGGCTGCAGGCAGCTGAGGTCAGTGGATGAAGTGAGCTGAGAGGGATTGGGGCCACTCGATTCCAGCCCACCCACTCTTCCCCCTTTCTCTGTCTAACATGTCAGAAAAGCTGGCTAAACTAGAGTCTTTGCTCTTCTCACATTTCTACTCTGTTTGAGGGATTGTTCCTTACACCTTTCTAAGGGTCACTCTCTTCAGGTCTGCCTTTCCCCTCTTGATTGGACCCCATGCACACTCTACATGCTTCTGGTCTCATGATGAGCATCACAGGCAGTGGAGATGAAAGAGGTTTCCCTCCCTTCACCAAGTGAACCTCTGGGAATTGGCTGCTCAGAAATGAACCCTTCTGGGGCTCTCTGCACATCTAGTGCTAAGTGGTGAAGAGAAGCCAATCAGCCCTGGAGGCAAAAAGTATCTTTTTGATGTCTACCTCTCTGATTTCCTTAGGGACTTTTCACTTTTGCACACAATAAATTGAAAATTCCTCTGCAGGTTTTCATGGGGGTGAGCTCAGCTGAGTTATACCTGGATTGCTCTATTAGACTCAAGTGTCTTGTACCCACAGGTTTAGCAAATTCAACAATCGCAAGTGTCTTCCGCACATGAGAAAAAGGGATGAAATGAACTGAGCCCCTGACTCAACCTTCCAGGGCCAACTCTTGGGGCTCTCTGTCATATCAGGTGGCCAGCTTTTTACAGAGACGTCTGGATCTTGCTTGGGCATATGTCAGCTTAAGAAATGTGGGTGTTTCCTTGTGATGTTTCCCCTTCCCAAGGCCCACCCTCCCCAACATGTCTCTGCTAGGTAGCAGTGGTGGTATTTCTGTTGATGTTTCAACCTGTGGGAGAGTGCAGTCCAATGCCAGGCTTTCATTTCTGGACTGAGCTACTGGGCAAGGTTTCTCCATGTCACCTTGAATCATCAGTGAATAGTCCATACTCAGCTAAGTGAGTCCAGGCCAGCTTTATCAGGAGCTAGGAGGCTACTGGAGAGGTAGAGAGCTGAAATTCCCTAGGCACACCAGTTCACTTGGTCAAGGGAGCAAGTACCTTCTCTTTATCTCTCTTTAATATAAAACCTTATGAATTATTTATTTTAAAGTTCTCTGATTCTTTGGGCTATGTGATATTTTCAGTGAATAAACTGTTACAATTAAAAGAGGCCACAGTTTGTTAGACTTCGCTTGTTACAAAATCACTTTATTTCATTTTGTCTAGGCAGCCAGCAGCCCCTGCGTTAGCGTATCTACATGCCCATTTGTACTTGACAAAGTTGCACGGTTGTTTATGTCCTGACCTTAAACTTCCCTATGGCAGAGCTGCGGAAACTAGACAGTGGACCAGAAGAGAGGAGGTGACAGCCAATAAAAGGGGAGCCAGGGCGGGCTTCTAAAATGAGTTGCCTACAAACTGGGGGTTGGAGGACATTCATCAAAATCCAAATCGCCTGCACGACTTCCATTAGAAAAAGCAATCCCTGTTTGTAACACTTGATTCTCAGAGGAAACAAAAAGTAAACAATCACCCAGCTGTAAAACTATACATTTTAACAATTAAGTAAACAATGTGGAAGATTTCTGCCAACTATTTAATGGGAAAAAATGAAGAGGGATAGTAGTTTTCAGATTTTTTTTTTTTTGAAAAAAACGAAAGCCAAGTTTATTTGTTCATTTCTTACATTTGAAGTACTCCTCAATGACATCCTTGGCCTGAGACTCTTTGCTATAGCCATTAACTACCACACAACTGCAACCAACCACTTTCCGGAGTTTTCCCTCTCTGTCAATTTTACAATTCCCCTAGTTTCTTGTTGTCATCAACCTTAATTAGGTTGATTTGGTGTTCAACACAAAAGGCCTCCACCAACTTGACTACATAGGCTCATCACAGTTGAATGCAAGCACACACACATGGGACTGGCACTTGTCTAAGGCTTTGGCAGCTTCACAAATTCCATGTGCTAGGCCATCGTGGATGAGGGCAGTCTTCAGCACCTCTTATAAAGCAGTAGTAATGTCCATTACATCTCTAGCAACAATGCCTTCCTTGGCCACGGTGGTGGGTTACGAATGGAGCCGAATCTTGAATACACCCAAGCCTCCACCTCTACTCCACAGCCACAGAGAAAGAGATTTTTTTAAAACTTATTTTAAATTTATTTATTTATTTTTTTGGTGACATTGGTTAAAAAAATCCAATAAATTTCAGGTGTACAAATTAACAATAAGGCATATATATTGCATTTTGTGTTTCCCTCCCATGGTCAGATTTCTTTCTGTCACCACATATTTGACCCCTTTTACTCCATCTACCTCCTCCCCTCCTCCCCTCTGGTAACCACTAGTCTATTGTCCATGTCCATGAGTCTCTGTTTGTCCTGTTCATTTGTAGCTTTTACGTTTATAGCCCACATATAAGTGATATCATGGGGTTTTCAACTTTTCCTGTCTGGCTTATTTCGCTTAGCATGATTATCTCAAGGTCCATCATGGCAGAATTTCGTCTCTTTTTATGGCTGAGTAATATTCCATTATATATATGTACCATAGCTTCTTTATCCAATCATCTATCGTAGGACACTTTGGTTGATTCCATGTCCTGGTCACTGTGAATAATGCTGCTATGAACATCGATGTACAAATATATTTTTGAATATGGGTTTTTAAGTCTTTGGAGTAAATACCCAGTAGAGGTATTGCTGGATCATACGTTAGATCAATTCATTTTTTGAGGAATCTCTATACTGTTTTCTGTAGTGGTTGTACCAATTCGCAGTCCCACCAGCAGTGTATGACATGGTTCCTTTTTCTCTGCATCCTCTCCAGCATCTGTTATCACTTGTCCTGTTGATAACAGTTATTCTAACAAGTGTGAGATGGTATCTCATTGTGGCTTTGATTTGCATTTTCCTAATAGCTAGTGATGATGAACATCTTTTCATATTTTATGTTGGCTATTTGTATGTCTTCTTGGGAGAAGTGTCTGTTCATGTTCTCTGCCCATTTTTTTATTGGATTGTTTGTTTTTTGTTGTTTTTGTTTATTTTTTATTGAGTTGTATGAGTTCTTTGTATATTGACAAGATACAGCATTTATTTATGATCAAAACACTTAACAAAATTGGTATAGAAGGAAAGTATCTTACCATAATAAAGGACATCTATGACAAACCCTCAGCAAACGTTATACTTAATGGTGAAAAACTAAAAACCTTTCCTCTCAGATCAGAAACAAGACAAGCCTGTCCAATATCGCCACTGTTATTCAATATAACCTTGGAGGTCCTAGTGAGTGCAATTGGGCAAGAGAAAGATACAAAAGGCAGCCAAATAATGAAGAAGTCAAACTGTCACTACTTGCGGATGACATGATTAAATCAACGTTCAAAAATCCATAGCGTTCCTATACTCTAATAATGAAGTGTCAGAAAAAGAAGTGGAAAAAAATAATTCCTTTTGCAATTGCAAAAAAAGAATAAAATACTTAGGAATAAATCTAATGAAACATGTGAAGGATCTGTATAATGAAAACTATTAAAAGAAATCAAAGAAGATACACAGAAACGAAAAGATATTCCATGTTCTTGGATTGAAGAATCAACATAGTTAAAATGACCATATTACCGAAAGCATTATACAGATTTAATGCAATCCACATCAAAATCTCATTGGCGTTTTTTAAAGAAATGGAACAAAAAATCATCAGATTTGTATGGAAGCACAAAAGACCCTGAATCACCAAAGCCATCCTGAGAAAAAAGAACAAGGCTGGAAGCATCACTTTACTTGACTTCAAATTATACGACAAAGCGACAGTTATCAAAACGGCATGTTATTGGCAGAAGAACAAACACACAGACCAGTGGAACAGAATCAAGAGTCCAGAAGCAAACTCATGTTTATATGGGCAAATATAATTTTTGACCAAAAAAGCCAAACCATACTGTGGAGAAAGGGAAGCCTCTTCAATAAATGGTGCTGGGAAAACTGCAAAGCCACCTGCAAAAGCATGAAACTAGACTGTTGTCTATCACCACACTCATGGACCTTGAACTTAAAGAGGATTTTATGAATTTGACCTCAATGGCAGGGATAGTAAAAGCAAAATAAATGAATGGGACTACATCAAACTGAAAAGCTTCTGCTCAGCAAAAGAAACCGTCAACAAGAAAAAGAGACAACCATCTGAAAGGCTGAATATATCTGCAAGCAACACCTCTGATAAAGACCTAATATCCAAAATACACAGAGTTTTTTGGTTTTTTGTTTTTGTTTTTGTTTTTTAGCAGCAGAGGACTCTTCTATTTGTGTTATGAACTTAGTTGAGCTAGGTAGCCCCAAAGCGAAGGCTGTCACTCTGCTTCCCTCTTCTAGTTTGAAGTCTTTACTCTCTATTTCCTATTTCTAGGCTTTATCTAATTACCTTATTGCTAAATAATTGATTGAAACAATTATTAACACAAGAGTGCACAGGTAAGCCATCAGATAGGTCTCTGAAGCTTCATGAGAACAACTGCTTAGAGGTCCAAAAATATTCTGTATAGATCTTGGGAAGGTTGGGAGTGGGACTTTGATAATGCTAATCAAAAGCACAAGAGTTGATAGATAATCGAAGTATCAATTATTAATATGGTTGTGAGATGTCTCACACTCTCCTAGACAAGTGTTGGCATATTTTCTTTTTCTGAGCTGATTAAATTCAAACCAAAATGCTAGTTATTGTGCAAGAAATAGGGGCCAAAAGTATTATTCATCTTGAAGATGCACTGCCCACTGGATGGGCCCTGTGATTTTCTGTTCAGAGGCAGATAAGACAAGGATAGGAAATGCTGGATAAATAGCAGATGTATAAACAGAAGATTTTATTACCAAATAATAATTGGTAATGTGCTAATGGCTATTGTGAGCCACCACCCAGTGCAGAAACATCTAGCAATCAGTAATTTTTCTTAAATGTTATTATATTAATGCAGGCAATGAACACTGGATTTTTGTTTGTTTATTTGTTTGTTTTTGACAGAAGAGACTATTTCAAAAGATGTATTAACCATGTCTTTTATTTTCTTTACCCTGATGCTTTGACATCTTAGAACCTTGCTAACCCTGAAAATATTGTCCCTCCCAGACTAAGCCAATTATTAGAGATAGTAAACAACTTGCCTTGAGCATGACTATCAAACGCAAACCAGTGCAATGCAATTAAAATGCAAAATCCAGAGCCCAAATCCCCAACCACCTAGATTATGGCTCACACTCTGGGCCACAATCTACCTGTCCTAATCACCCAAAGGCCAGATACCAGACAACTAGGGATGGCCCCTATGCCCCAGAGTCTGCTGGAATTATTCAGCCAAGCCAATCCTAAATCTGTTTACCCTGCCTTTCAATCTCTTTCCCATGGAAACCAAGAGAAAGGTTCTTGCGCTTGTTTGCCCCCAACACTCCACCTCCTGACCCACCCTGGTGCTTCTCCAGGTGGCCCTGCAAGGTGTGCCCTTCTCCTCTGAGAAGTGTAACAAACTATCTTTTAAATGGCTGCCATCTCCTGATCTGTTGGCCTCACTACCTAAATAATAATAAAACCTATATTCTAAAGAAAAAAGTGTGAGCAATTGTATTCCTGGAAGTCAGAAATGACAGCCATATTATTTATAATTTCTGTAAGGATTTCTCCTTAGAATGTTCTTTATGAGAAGACAGAAAATATCTCTATACTGGAAACAAAGCACATTTGTTCTATGTCATTTTTTTTAAATTAAAGTAATACATAGTTAACAAATCAAATATTAAGGACTTATAATACAAAGTGAGTTTTTTCCCAGATGCCTTCATAACCCAGAACCATACTAGAGATTTTTCACTCTTTCTGTTGGTAGTTGTTCTGAGGAATACCTCCATCACTCTAAATAACAGACTTTTTCTCTATCAATCACTATCAATATACTTTATCCATCTAGCAATTGACATTCTGCTGGAAATGAAGAGGATTTAGTCCCCTTCCAACCAACCCCTTCCCTCCACTGCTCTGTAAAATGTTTGAGAATTACATTATTATTCTAACATTTCTATAGGTAGTATTGTAACTTTAAAAAACACTCTTGCCTTTTTTACTTGTAGTTTCATTTACTTTCGATGGACTCCCTTTGACTCTGGACTTTGTAAAATGAGGGTGTTAATTTCTTGGCGCTCTCTTCTATTTTTCTTCTCCATCTATCCACTCTTTCTTTAAGTCATCTTGACCATCCTGACTTCTGTCAGCTATGCTTTTACTAATGCCAATTAAGGTGACATAGTTCATACTTGCCGGCTCAAATTTCAAGTCCACTGTCAGTGTGCTACAACCACCAGACCAGGGCATCTTGAGAAGGGTACTGGGACATTTCCACTAGTGACTTTCTCTGCTCTCCTAGGCAAGCCACCCAATTCCTTGAAGCCTCTGATGCCTCATTCACTTTCTTTTGTAGGTTTAAAATGAAATGGACTAAGATCAAATGAGACCACATAGGTGAAAAACTGTATACACCCACACTGCTTTCCACTTGGAAGGCAGACAGTAATTCTGTCTTTCAAGAAGTCCATTAATGAGTTGGTTGTGATTCTCTTGTCCCTGGTATCACAACACTGTTACTACCAGGGAAAGGTTGATGTCCTCTGTGCCCTGTCATTGGGGAAGGAATACTATGGATTCCTCTCATGTCGTCTTATCACACAGTTCATAGATATTCTTACTTTCATGTGTTTTGAAGTATATATTTGAACTCAAGTCATATTTTGTGATTTTTTTAAAGGGCAAAGAGAGTAATTTCATCATTATTCAACCTTCTGGAGTAAACTGTTCTAATTTATTGATAATAAAATTCAATCCACTCTTCCTTAATACCCTTGTAGTCCCATTTGAATCCCATTTGAATCCCATTTGAATTTGGTCTTGCAATAAAACTTCCACTACCGCCGAAATGTTATTTAATACATGTCTTTGAATTGCACTCATAAACCCTAGAAAAGATTGTTCTATGTCTCAATCTGTTCATACATAGCACACCTCTTCCTTTCTAACTTGTTTTTCTCTCTCCGAGAATTGCTTTCTGTTTTTAGACTCTGATCCTCCTAACTAGGAAAATTTGATAGCTGGTTTTTTTTTAATTTTCTTCAAAATATTCATTACCCATAAACAAAGTTAACTTAGGCACATGATGCTTTATATTACTATACTATTCAAAGATGACAGTCTAAAAACACTAAGTGTTGGCACAGCAGCCAGTCTGATGAAGTGCCCTTATAGGTGACAAGATACCATGCTAAGGGATCTGCATCTGTTAGCTCCTTGAACTCTTAACAGCTACATCATCAATCTAATTTTACAGATGAAGAAACAAGACTCAGGAGATTCAACAGCTTGAGGTTAAATATGTGCCCAGGGACACATCTTGATTCCAGTTGGATGCATCTTCATGCCCAGTCTATCAAGGTGAGGATTAGAGGCCCACATGGACAGATCCCCTGGACTGGCATAACTTAATGATACTTGGTTTCATATACCTTATGAAAACTGTGTGACCATGTAGAACAAGTAACTGTGCTGAATGGTGATGGCAGTGGAAGCACTACACATAACTGCTATTTGCAAAGGATCATTCTGTCAGATAACCCAATTAATGTTCCTGCCCCGTCCTCAGAAATCCTCTAAGCCTCACAACACAAGAGACACCTGAGATATGGCTTCTACTGGAATGAGGAGATACGGAAGGGCAGGGAAGACAATGCCTGGTTATTTAAAATATTTCTATTTGTTAATTTTTCAATTTATTTGGTGACAGTAATAAATACAGAGAACTGGAATAATGCCATGTGCCATACAATATAGATATTTTTGTCCTAGTACGATTGCTGATGACATATTCCTCTTAATATGCTATATAAAAGGACTTTTTTAAAAGACTATGTTGTAGACAGATTGAATGCTTTGATCTGGAAGGATCCTCAATGTTCTCAGATGGAAGCACTGAACATCTCTACTGCAGTGAGTATGCCCCCTCTCTGACCCTCCTCTACATACGAAGATTTCCCTGATAGCCCATCTTAAACATTGACACTGTCTTGACCTCCTTTGTCATAGGCTTTGTTATTTCCTTTTTACTAAAAAATCTAGGGGTTGGTTCTTCTCCCAGGGATCACCACCCACTTGACACTTGTTACTCTGCTCAAGAGTCTAGGAACATTCCAGGCTCTCTACTTTTCTCCCTCTTTTCATTATCCAAGCCTCGACTCCCTGGTGCTAGTTTCTGGGTACCACTCTGCCTGTTTCACTGAGCTGACCGCAGCCCCCTCTGCAGAGGGCTCAGGTCCAATAGATTTCTGGCACTGGGAGATTAATTAGGTCCAGGGAAGCTGCGAACAGGTGACCATGAATGACTTGGCCATTTGTTGGCTGCTCTATCTCTATGATAGAATGCAAACATACATGCACGCACACACACACACACACACACACACACACACACACACACATTCACAATCATCATGGCCATCATGACCCATAAAACCATGGTCACTGGGATCTTAACTACAATAATGACAAGTAATTAGTTTAGCTACATCTCAAGTCAAGGACAAGTCAATAAACTAACCCTGAAGAATCAGAACTATTGACTACATGTAATTCCAAGGAGCTCAGGCTCCATCCCAAAGGCTTGTCTGTCACTAATGCTGGCCAGATGCTGAGTCATTTAGTTTCTGGCAATTAGGCATCTTTTGCTCAAGCAAAAAATAGCCAGATAAAAATCTGATGAGGTTAGCCAATAATAACAATATGAACAGTAATAATTAATTTGCATTATAATCTCTAGATCTTAAACCACCTCTGTTTATTTCTTTATGTATTTATGTACTCATTCATTAATTTATTCATTAACTTAATGAATATTTTTAGAGCTCAAAAGATGGGTAAAGTTCTGTACTGGATATTGGGTTACAGAGATGGCCCTTGCTAAAAAGGAACTCAAAATTTCTGAAGGTCACTATTAACATAAGGATTCACAGCCCACAGTTGAAATGTCATGAAGGAAGTTACACAGGTGCCATGGGAACAGTGTGTGGGACTGGAGAACTCTACTTCTGTATGAGTTCCTTCAGGCCTATCCTTATCTCTCCATC
>NW_006433879.1:1633169-1642008 GCF_000325575.1 Pteropus alecto | reverse complement strand
ATTTATTTATTTATTTATTTATTTTTTACCTATGGCAGGGTCAAATGGCCTTACTCTTTCTGAGGCCATCTTCTGAGAACTCCAGAAAGATGAAAGACCCTGGCTTGCTTTCTCTGCAGCAGGTCAGGTCAGGCATGTATTCAAGGAAGGAAGTGGGCACACAGCTGGGGAGAGACAGGCCTGCTAATAGCCTCTCACTTAGGAGGAACTCTACCCATAGCTCCCCTCCCCAGAGCTGGAGAAGGACTTCAAAGGGTGGATGAAAAAGAGAAATTACTTTAGCAGAACCTCACAATATTAGCAAAGTTTGTGTCCAGAACATTTCAGTATGCAATTTTAATATGCAGTTGTGTGTCACAGAAAATAATCTTTGGGGATGAATTAAAACATTCCAGTTGTCATCTGCTGAAAGATTTTACCCCAAATACTTATGTCTCTGAAGAGCTGGGCCATTCAGAATCAGATTGCTATGAACATTCATTTAGTTTCAGGAATTCTCTAGGAAGTGCCAGGGCTTCTCTGGGAAAAGACTTAAAGCATGGGTCAATCCTCTGGCATATGCCTTCCTGGCACAGGCCACCAGATTTGTGCCAGCATGGCATAGGCTCAAGCAGCGCACCTGCCCTCTTCATTCAGGGAGTCCTGCTCATAACTTCCAGGCCCAGGGTTCTACAGTGGGGGATGGGCTCATGTGCACTATAGTGCCAGGAAGGACCCCACCTGACTCTCTGTTCTCTCCCTTCTCCCTTTGTTTTAATGTTTTTCTCAGATTATACAATTGGCACATGCTCACTTTGGAAAACTGAGTAATTAGAGACAAATTTAAAAGAAGAGGAAAAAAACACTTTTTCTAAATCACAACTTGGAGAAAAGATTAGTTAATATTTTAGAGATTTTTCTTGCAATTTTAAAACCTATATTGTACATAGAGAGAGATTGGGGAGGGTGGCTAGAGCTCATATTCTATATCTAATTTGTCTTATTTTATATTACATAAATAAATATTTCCTTCTATCAATAGGTGTGTAACTTAAGTTAAACATTGATAATATTTTAGGTCATACATTTCTAGACTGCCAGACCCACACACACCTTGATTTTTCATTATATTATACATACTATTCTTTAATCAGATTTTTTTACTTAATTGTCATTATAGACAAATTTTAATGTTAGTAAATGTAAATCTTTAAATTATGTAATTTTTATAAAATATTTTATAGAACAGAGGTTATGTGATTTTCTTAGTCCTATATTGATAAACATTTAAAACTTGTCTTTTTCTTTTTCAATTAAAAAAAATAAAACTTCATCATGGTTACCTGAATGCATAGCTGTGCACAGTAGAATTATTTCTTTAAAACAGGTTCCTGAACCTGGAATTCCTAGAGTCAGGGGCTGTGGTTTTAATTCCTGCTCATTGCCCAGCAAGTAGGTTGCAACACTATCCGCAGCAGCAGTTTACTGGCGAGAACTTCCATCCATAGTCCTTGTTAACTTCAAGATTATTTTTAGTCTATGCTGATTTGGGGATATAAATTATATCCCACTAAGGCGTTTTCATATTTATCAGTCATTTGCATTTCATTTTATTCTATTCAAATTGCCTGTTTGAATTCTCTCCCTGATTTTAGGAATCACCGTTTACCTTTTTATTACTGTTTTATAAGGCCTTTTATGTAATAAGTATAATAATTTTTTTCTCTGTATTTGGCAATTCTCTTTCTGCTCACCCCTCCCCCCAGTTTTCTTTATCTTTTACCTTTGTATCTGGTATGTTTTTGTTTTATTTCAACGTATATTTTAATTTTTCATGTATTAACATCTATTTTTTTTCTTACATTCTTTTAGATTTTGGCTGTATGCTTAGCAAGAATTTTCACACCCAGAATTTCATACAACTTTTCACACTCTATTTTCTTCTCTTACTTTTATGATTTCTTCTTTTTTTAAGGATTAAAATATTTAGCCCATCTGGAATTCATTTCGGGATGAGGTCTGAATTTAACACTGTTTTCCCCTGAAACGATTAGTAGGTTCTCACAACATATTATGGCTTATCCTTCTTTTCTTATCGAGAGACACGTTTACACCTATGTATTCTCGTGTGTGCTTCTGTGGCAGTTCTCGTGGTTGCCTCTACGCAGTGGAAGGCGTTATAGCACAATGAGACGGTAGAATCTGTCAAGGTAAACTCTCTGTGCCTCCGCCCTCTGCACAACATTCGTATGGCTAGTTCAGACAGTTATTCTTCTACATGAAAACTCAAATACATACTGTTGGGATGTTAGTTAGCATTTGGTTATATTTGTGAATTACTTTGTAGAGAATTATAATAGTCTTATCTAAATATAATAAACATTTTGTTTCTTCCTTTTTGATATTTATATAATTTACTTATTTCTTCTGCTTTCTGGAAGTAGCTAAATGTGGCTCCATTGCAATGCTGAGACATTACACTGAGCGTGACATCCTCATTTTACTCCCACCTTTGCAGGATCCCACTGTGCTTCACCACTAAGTACTATGCGGACAGGGGTTTCTGACAAATACTCTCCACATTGCAGGGTTGTTGAATTTTATTATCTGCCACTTAAGCAATAAATGAGGTAGTATTTGGATTTTCTTCTTAACAAATTTTGTTATAAATTATGTTAACATGTTTCATGCTAATAAATTATTTTTACATTCCTTAGGATAAATCTGGCTAGTTCGTGGAATATTGTTCTTTTAATTTATTTGTGAGTTTAATGAGAAAATATTTTATTGATAAATGTTATATTAGTACTCATACATGCAGTTGATTTTTAGATGCTTTTTATTGTTATCTGTAACTTCGGGCTTCAGTGTGCTTCAAGCCTTATATAATCAGTTAAGACCATTTCTAAAGACATTCTATGCTTTGGAACCTTAAAAATAGCATCATATTTACCTATTCCAACAAGATTTGATAAAATTATCTATTAGTTGTATTATTTAGAAGGTATGGGCATTAATTTGCATTTTTAAAAGGCTCTCTCTCCCTGGAGTTGGGATTCCTAATATAAAGAGTAGTTTTACAATTTCCATGTGATTAAATTTTGTTGTTTTTCTTTTATCATGACTTTCTAATTTTATTACATTGTGGTCAAAGAATAAGGCTTGTAGAATTTCTGCTTTATTTAAAATAGAGCTTATGAAGATTTGGAGCCTAGTTCATGATCAATATTTATAAACATTGCATTGATATACTATTTTAAAAGAATTTGTTTTATCTCCTGGTAGCTTTCAAAATTTTCTTTGTAGCTAGTATGTCAACTTTGTTAAATATGCTATTTAGAACTTCCATGTCCTTCCTTTTAATTACTTTGTTCTGCAAAATTCTGTGCAATGTTTTAAAACTTTTTGATACCAAACAAATTTATCATTTCCCTACGTGTTTTATATTTTTGCACAATATATTCTGAAACCAGTATTTGAAGTGCAAATACTAGTTTCATGAAGTTCATGACTATAATGTCTGAATTTTGGACTGTATATTTTATTAATCAAAATATTTTTGCCTCATTTACTATTTTTAGACATTTTTCCTATATTTGATATTAACATCCCCTCTCATGAATTTATCTACTAGACCCTTGCCTATCTCCTCAGTGCAAAAGTGTTAGTTGTTACCTTTAAATTTTTAAAAACAAAACAAAAGCAACTTTGATCTTATATTTTACTGTAATTACACAAAATAAAATGGTTTCCATGAAACACACTTTGAAAGACAGATCTTGTGTTTCCCTTCCTCTTCCCACCTTCCCATACCAGATCTGGATGTCCCATAGGTGGAAAGAGAGCCAGGGAGAAATCTGAATCTTCCCTTGTGTGGTGAGTGTGTGTGGCTTTGCCTATAACACAGAGATCTTATTCAGGAAAGAAAAATGATGAGTTGAACACATAAAAAGCTACTATTTGAGGGAGAAGGGAAGGCGAACATGTTCAAATACTATGTTTCTTTAAAACCTTTTTGTTCTTTTAATTGATGTAGGTATAGACTGGGCTAATTAGGAAAGCTACTTGTTTTTAGAAATGTGTGTGGAACAAATATGTAAATGTGTTTGCCGTGTTTATGATACATGTTGGGTGATTAGTGTGTTGTACTATTTGATACATATATGGTTTGTTTATGTGCATGGCATGTGTACAGAGTATGTATATATGTCTGGTGTGTTCGTGGTGTCTGTGCATGATATGTGTATGTGTTGTGTGTATGTCTGTGATGGGTGTGATGTGTGGTATGTGTATATCTCTGTGTGATATGGTGTATGTGCTTTTGTGAGTGACTGTTCCTGTACTGTTCCTGTATTGTGTGTGCAGTGTGTCTAGTGTGGTATGTTTGATGCATATGTGTGATATGTTGTATACATGTGTACAGTATATATGGCATGGTGTATATGTATGATGTGTGTATGGTATGATATGTGTATGATGGGTTATGTATGTATGTGTTGTGGGTGTTTGTGAAGTATTATATGTGGGGTATGTCTGGTGTGTGTATATAGTGTAATAGGTATGTGTAGCATTGTATGGTGTGGTGCGTGTGTGTGTGCAGTTTCTCTGGCGTGATGTGTGGTGTGTATGTTAGTATGTGATATATATTTCTGGTTTACTGTATATGTGTAAGATTTGTGGTATGGTATGGTATGTGGCATGGGTAGGTATGTCTGCATATGAAGTGGTACGTATGTACATATGTATGTGGTATGTGGATTGTGTGTATTCTAACCTTGCACTGGAAGACACATTTCTCTCCATGCTGGTCAGGTCTTTGTGGGGTCCAGGCTAAGAAGACTGAACGTTCCCATACAACCCTCTCTGTCCTCCCAGGTCCAACAGGAGGTATTCTTTCAGGCATGGCCAGCAAAAGCTCTTATTTGGGGAGAAATGCAATGAAGTGAATTGTAGTGTTTTAAGTATTGTACCAGGGACCCTGGGGCCCTACATCAAGGTCTTGTGAGATAGGCAGGAGCAAACTCTTTTGTTTCCTGATGATTACAGTGAGATTTCCTCATGTCAATTGTTGCAAAAATGGCAATTTGCAAGGACACAAGGGTAGCCTGAGGTACAGGCCTAGGGAATGATTTGAGTGGAGATAGAGGAAGCTGTGGAAACACACACTTTCTCTGGGTGACAAGAGGGCAAAAGGCCTGGGTGTGCCCAAAATGAGGCTCAGGAAAAGATTTCCCTTCAAACTCAGTCTGCAGTGTTACTTTTGCTTAGTTTGTTTTTCATGCTGTGCTTCTGGCTCTAAACCTCAAGTGTTTAGGAATCTGGCCTTCACTGAACCTAGAAACACTTGTGACAGGACACAGTTAAAGGGAGGGATGTCTTTAGGTGCCCCCATACCCTCTCCAAGGCCAACTGCAGGAGGTGCCATGCTTCAAGGGAGTCTTTGCTTCTGGTGGAGGAGGAACACTGCAGAGAGAGCAGGCAAGGGCTGGGAGAGGCAGGCCTAAAATGAGCCAGGCACCTTGAGTGCTATCTGCCTCTTAGGACCCTCAGGGCTCCATCTCAGCCTTCCTAAAAGCAAATATATCAGCTCTTTTGGACCTACGCTGGTAAGTATGATTCTTCCCTCATAATTTCCATCTTTTTTTTTTTTTTTAGTAATTATATGAACACATGAATATAATATTTTTAAATATACAGTTTTGTATTATTTGAAATTACACATAAAGTAAAAGTCCCTTTGCTACTACTGTCCCAGATCCTACTTCTAATCCTGGCCCTCATCCTCAAAGGTTATCAGTTTGATGTTTATCCTTTTATATAAATATTCACACACACAAATATGTAGTTTTCTTAAGAGATATAGTGTTATATTATACATTTTCTTCAAATTTATTTTTTCACTTATGCCAAAAAGATAGTTCCAGATCAGAACATATAAAAATACTTAAACTGCTGCACTGCAGTGTATAGTGCAAATACACCCTAATTACATGTGACATGTGCTCTGTTGGTGAACATTTGGAGCACTTTTTCTTTTTATTCTGTTTTAAAAAGTACTACAGTGAACATCTTTATGTATATCCCTTTCTGTAGATATGCAGCGTTTCTCTAAAATGGCTACCTATATTTAGAAATGTCAAAATAAGAAATGTACATGTAAAATTTAACGTTAGTGCCAAATTGCTCTTTAAAAGGCCTTACCAGTTGATACTCTTATCATTAGTATCCTTGCCACACTCAATTTATTTTCAATTTTATAAATCTGATTAGCAAATCTGATGTCATTGCTGTTTTAAACTGCATTTCCTTGATGGTGAAGGAAGCTGCATATCTTTTCATATTTGTTGTCAATCTGTATTCCCTTTTCTGTGAATTGTCTGCTTTCATTTTCACACAGTTTTTGATTATTTGCTTTCTTATTGATTACAGAAAAGTGCTTTATATATTCTGGGAATTGTTACTGTAATGTATATTGCAAACATTTTCTTCTAGTCTATGGATTGTGTTTTAACTATGATTATGGTATCTTACATATAAGAACTTAAAATTTTGATGTCATCTAATTTATTATATATATTTTTTGTTATAGATTGGTATTTAGTGGACTCAATCTAAGTTCTCATCTTTTCTTTAAAGCTTTGGAAAAGGTTTTTTATTTTAATATTCTCTTCCTCTACACTCTCTGTGGTCTTACTTTCTAGAACTTTGTTAATAAATTTTAGAACTTAGACATCTATTCATGTTTCTTAACTTTTAAATGATTTATACCCAACTTTTTCTGGTTCTGTTCAGGAAGAATTCTTAGCTTGATTTTTCTTTAGTTATATCTATTTTACCATGCAGTATATTGAATATATAAAAGTTAGGGCTTTTTTACAATAATCTCTGTGTGTGTGCATGCATATGTACATACATCTTTCTAAGAATTGTGATTGTTTCTTTATAATAACAGCCTATGCTTGCTTCATGGGAATCCATATCATCTTGGCTCCCTCTGAGAATGTGAATTACCCCAACACAAAATCTTGCACATATTTCTTGCTGTCATTGGCTTCTCTCTTATTGGTACAGATCCTCCTTGGGGTGCCTGGTGACTCTTGGTATCTGCTCTTCTTTGAATTTGGCATTCTTGTAGTCTAAAACTTATTTGCTGTGACCTATCAGCAGAGGTAAAGGATGAGCCAAATGGCCAAGTGTCCACTCATTATTCTTCATTGTTCTCCTAGGCAAAGAGCTTCCCAGAAACTCCTGGGTGTTTCCAGATTCTCAGGTTATTACCCTTGACTCTTTGGCTCAACTATAGTGCTCACCACCCTCAACTGATTGACAGAGCAGAGAGTATGGGAGAGGAAAGGGTCTGCACCCTTGGTTTCTCCTACTGAACCCAACCAATCATCCTGTCCATCTCCTCAGAATCCCTTCTTACTCCCATATTCAGCACTTTTGGGCTTCAAATACCTGGGAAGCTGTACGCACTTTTTGTAAAAGTCTCTTCCTATGTGTATTTGGCTTATAGTTTCCTTCTCTCTTACTTTCCCTCAGATTGTTTGCTCTGTATGACAGCTCCATAGATTGATTCTTAAATATTTATAAATTAAACTAGGATGAAGGGATGTGGAGCTTATCTACACTATCTATGCAATTGGACCCAGTGAAACGAGTTAGCACTGAGGAAAATCAATGTGTGGTTGGCAGGGCACAGAGGAGAGAATGTTCTGTTGACCTGTGTAAGTGGATACAAGAAGCTCAGAATCCAGGATGATTAGTTCGGCCTTTAATTTCAATCTGTTTGTGTATACAGAAGCTCAGTGACTCATTAAGCACTATGATTAATCATTATTTCAGTTCCCACAGAGTATGTGTTTGGATAAGTGGGTTGCATAGTGTTTATATGCTTGATCTCCAGAACAGCAATTCTCAACCTGTAGCATGCACCAGAATCACCTGAGGTGTTGTTGTTAGACTGCTGGGCTCATTCCGGAGTTTCTGATTCCATAGGTCTAGAATGAGGCTCGAATATTTGCATTTCTAACAAATTCCCAGTGATATCAATGCTGCTTGTCAGGTACATACTTTCAGGACCACTGATCTTGAGTTTGACAAACAGAGTTGAGGTCTTTCTCCATCACTCCTTAACTGTACCAGCTGGAGCAAGTGATTGAACATCTCAGATCTTGGTACACTTCACTAAGAATCCTAGAAAACCAGAATAATAGAATTTTACTCATGGGGTTGGCATAAAGATTAAATGAGATCAGTGTACACTAAGCACTGAATACATACCCAGGTCACAGCAAACACTCAAAATCTAGATATAATCATGATTTACTTTGATAAAGTTAAGGAAAACTATTTAGATTTTTAAAAACGCAATTCCTTACATCCATTTTTAAATTGTATTTCAGAAGCTTGTCACAGAGTACTTAAAGATTGGATAACCACTGCTGGTCTTTTCATTCTTAGTACATAGCTCCTAGCTAATTTATGGAAATGTCAGTTAATCATACATCTGGTTGATAGGATATTCAATTGTAACTATTCATAAAGGTGAAGCAAAGATATATATATATCATGTTATGCCACTCTCTTTATATTTTGTATTATAACACATAAAATCTATAGGAAAATGACAAAATTCAAATTAAAATACCATGTCTAAATTTAGAATATATATAAAAAAACAACAACTAGATTTCCATAAGTGTGTATTATTGCCCTGGAACTAATTCTCAAAGTATGTTCCTGACACACAACATCAGCATCCCCTGGAAACCTTTTTAAAAGGCAAGTTCTCAAGCCCTACCCAGATTAACTGAATCAGAAGCTCCAGGGTAGGGCCCAGGTGACCAATACATGCCCA
>NW_006433879.1:1627299-1633147 GCF_000325575.1 Pteropus alecto | reverse complement strand
CATCTGGAAGAATAATGGTTTGTATCAAGTCACAAGGCAGTTTGGAGGCAGAGCTGAGATCAGGAGCAGCTGTCTCCCTTCTGGGCCTGCCTGCTCCCCCAGGCTGGGTGCCATTGCATATCTGAGTCACCCAAGCCCACTGACTTAACAAAGCCTCCCCCCAAAACTTGGAGCTTTCCTTGGGAATATGATTGCCTAGAGAGATGAAAAATGCTTTCTTTGTTTCCAATGACACTGCATTATCACTGTCAGAGCAGATGAGCAAGGAGCTCTACCAGAATCAAAGTTGCCAGGAAGACAGACCTCCCTCTGAGGAAGGTTGTGAGGGCCTGCAGCCCTTCAATGAGGCCTGAGCTAAAGGCAGAAGGCCCATGGTACCTCACACAGGAGTGGGCTCCCAGAGCACTGGACTAGGGGCAGGAATGTGGCTCCGGGAATGGAAGCCAGCCCATGGGGTGGCTTTCTAGGACTTCTTGGCTGCCTATGGTCCCCAGTGGAGACACAGATGACTTAGGGGGTTTATTTTAGTTTGCAGTGAAGAGTGAGCTCCTCCAAGACACGAACCAACTAGCAGGCTCTGTGTTTTGGCAGCCTGTTGTACTCTAACTAAGCCTAGGGATAGAGTTTAAAATTGGTAGAAAGAATAGGCTCCTCAAATGCTACATGGTGACAGGAAGACCAGAGGGTGGTGGAAGAAAGAGGTAAGGGAGAGGGAAACATAGCATTGGTGGTGACCACACACCAGGGAGGAAAGTATCGAACAGGGTGTCATGACTAGATAGCACATAGCTTGTCCACACCTGAAATTCCAACCTTGCCTCCAATTGAGACACATCTCAACAGAGTCCTGTAGGGGCAGAGGGCCCAGCAGTAAGGCACCAGAGGACCCCATTATCACCCAACCACCCCAATAACCTGCAAAGTGCAGGCAAGGGTAGCCAGCACCCTTGTCCTCAGTAGCTCATCAAGGCACCAGCAGATGAACCAGCCTCTTCTGGAACCAACAGTCATTTTCAGGAGGCTTCTGATGGGGAGAGGAGGAAGAATGGTCTGTAGCAGAGAGACAGATGGCTCCTGAATCAATCATTCACTGAGGCCACTCTTGACAGACTCTGAGTAACCTCCTAATTACTAAACCCAGCAAACTGTTTTCCTCTCTTCTCCTTTCTCCAGTTGGCAACAAAGGGCACTGTTAACCACTTTCTTCCTTCATCTCACTGCCTGTTCTCTTTCTACCCCTCCCACCATACCATGTGCCACTTTGCCTCAAAATTAGGTGCCATGTTTTAGATGACTTGAAAGAAGTCCCAGAGAAGTTTTTAAGAGACTTCATAGTCCATGCAGGGAAAGACCTCATCCATGTTTCTGGGCCTCTGTGGAGGCACTGCAGGTGCCTCTGTGTAAGAGAATCCAGGGCTTTTATAGCCCACCTTCCCTAGGTTCCTTAGTTGTACTGATAAGTTTTTATTGATCACTGGCAGATGTTCATGGAAGAAAATAGAGAAACAAATATTCACCAAGTACAAGTAGTGTGGACAAAGGATATACTTCAAGGCTTTGCAATTTCTGTCACTAAGTTCTTGATGTGGAGGCAGGTATGAAAAAGAGAATTCTCAAGCCTCAGTGGGGCAGAAGAAAATACATGTTTCGCTGGTGCTTCACCAATACTGTATCGCCCAGTAAGAGTGATCAAGCCTTGTTCAAAAGGATCCTCTCTAAGGATGCACTTTGCTAGCCCTTGGAAGCCCTGTTATGTTGCTCATCAACATGGTCTTGGTTAGGTTTTATGAGGCAGGCGATATTCTATCCCTATTTTTTCCAAAAGTCACAGCTCTGCATCTTTTCCATAATTCACTTTAATAAAAGACACATGATAAAGTCAAAACTCTTTTAGCATGTGTGAAATGAAATAAAAAACAAAACAGATATAAAAATACCAAAGAATCTGGTGGGCGAATTCACTATGGAAGAGAAAAAGGGGAATTTATGCCTAAATCCTAGGTGAGATATCAGCTTCCTACCAGAGACAGAGTAAAGGCTGCCTTCTAGAAAGATTAGTTATAAAAGGAAAGCAAAGAATGCCAAGAAAAATAATACAGATTGGCTTAATTAACTTAGCTGAGTGCATATTTTCCTTCTGTCATGGCAGCTAACTAAAGATTTCTGGCCAGAGTCATTCAATCCTTCACTACTTTTCTCTTCCTCAGTCTCCATTTACTCCTGAACTTTTACAGTGCCTTGAGAAAAATCACACATTGAGTTGTCCTAGTATCTTGATAGTCTCATCTTCTCTGGGCAACTTGCTAAGTCGTGATATTGAATTTCTAACTTCTGAAAAGCCCAACCTGAGACTGTCTTACATACTTATCAGTGGGGCTATAAGCTGATGCAAACTTTATGGAGGGAGAAGTCATTAAATATATTAAAATAAAATATACTCTACCCTTTGAGAAATTCCGCTTTTATGAATTTATTATACAGAAACATGTACACAGGTACATAAAGATGTATGCACATGGGATACATTGCAGATTTGTTTGCAAAAAAATAACTTTCCATTGAGAAGCGACTCGTTAAATAAATTATGCTACAACAGAATACTGGATTAATATGTTACCATTGAAAAGACTAAGACAGTTCTATATGTATTGACATGGAAAGATCCAACAAAATCTTAAGTGAATAATTAAATTGAAATGCAATATGTTTAGTAAACATTATCTGCATAAAACATAGAATACGCATAGTAGCATAATCTGAAAGAATATACCCCAAATGCTGATGGTGGTTCTAGGAGTGAGGGAAGGGCATAGTAGGATCATGGCTTTTCATCCTTTCCATGCATGATAATGGAGTGTGTTTAAATCTTGCTGCTACCCTGATGATTCAATAAGATCTTTCCATTCAGTTTTGGTCAACTGCTTCCACTGGACTTTGTAACCATGTCCAGAAAAACTCTGCTTGTCCTTTTTGCCTGCTTTATCACATCTCTTTTCTAATGAAATGCATATACTTAAATTGGGAAAAAGAAAAACTGAGGGGAAAGGTAAGAAATTTGGGTGAATAATTCACATTTTTATCTATAATGTTGTGATTATTTTTATGGCTTATTACCATAAAGATTAAACAATATCCCCAAAAGACAAGAATCAGCTATCTGCTTTACTAATCATACGAGCAGCTTCCCAGAGTACAGCCATCTCCAGTCTTGATTCTTGGAAGCCTTCTGAAAAAGAAGAGCAGCCTAAGATTCCACAAAACCACTCTGTTATTGTTTGAACCCAGATGCATTGAGAAGGTGCTTTCAAGGCATCAAAGGCATTAAAGTGAGTCATGTCCAGCCTCATGAAGCAGTGATGCAAGGGCAGGAGAACTGAATGCAAAGCTTCTACACAGGGAGGGCCAAGAGAGGCCCATAACAGCTGGTGCTCTTAGAAGCCATGTCAGAGCAGCAAACCTGAGCTCCTCACAGCCTTCACCTACCCCACTCCCCAGTTACCACTCATACCAGGCACAGTTGCAGGCTCTCTGCCAAGGAGGCTCCTAGTGATTAGATGCTAGAAGAGCATGGGTGATGAAGGAAGTGTGCTCCAGGGGCTTCTCCAGACAGCTCGCCCATCCAGGATCTTCATGGGCAAGCTCCAGCTCTCTGTGCCCTGCCTCTGCTATTGCAGTGTGCTGTGTAGACACCATCTTATCCGGATTCAGGGATGCCTGAGCTCATGTACAATCCTAAGGTCTCAGGACCCCCATTCCCCTTGTGGGCTCCATGGGCAGGCTCTGTGGAGTCAGGATTACTTCAAACTCTCTCCTTAAGAGTTTCTTTTCCCTGAGTTTCTGAGCACTCCCTTCCTGATAGTCTTTCTTTGGCCTATCACCTAATAGCCTCCTAGGTAACCACTTTTCACATGGTCAGAAACTTTGATTCCTTAAGCTTCTTTGTTTTCAGTTAAATGCCATATTGAGTAAATCAGTGTTTCTCCAGGCAAAACAGATTCTCTCCAGTTTTCTTGGACAAATGGTCATCATTCTGATACTTTAGGCCAATTTTTATTTTTCAGCACCAGTTTTGAATCCTAGTGTTAACCTTAACACTAAACAAACCCAAACTTCACCCCTTCCTCTTTCTTAGGCATTCTACAGTGAGATACCATGTAGCTGTCCCATACTTGAACAGAAAGAAGCCCCAGATATTGTGTTAACAAAAAAGTTGGAGGACACTATGTTTAGAAGGATCCTATTTTCTTAGTTTCCTGAGAGGCCCCATGCTTAGGTGTCTTGGGTTTTAGGCCCTGGGTATGGAGTTGGGATAGCACTTCTGTGAAGCTTCTGTGCTGTCTAGCTGGTTAGTTACTGTAATCCTGGGCTGGGAGTGGCTTTGGAGCTGGCCTGGGTAACCACTTCTTGATTGTCTCACTCATTTCTTTGCCCATGTACAACCAAGCAGCAGCCACCAAGACATTCCCCTCCCTGTGTCAGGCAGAATGAGCTTTGGGGAGGGGGCTTTACCCACTGTATTTGTTACAGCTGCCACAGTTTCCTGTGGCAGCTGTAACAAATTAGCACAAATTCTATGGCTTTAAACAACAGAAGTTTATTATCTCACAGTTTTAGAGGCCATAAGTCTGAAATCAAGGTGCCAGCAGGACTAAACCCCCTCCAAAGCCTCCCCTGAGAAAATCCTTCCTTGCCTCTTCCCACTTCTGGTGGTGCTCTAGCATTCCTGGGCTATGGCCATGTCACTTCAGTCTCTGCTATTGTCTTCACAGTACCTTCTCCTCTGTGTAGGTCTACGTCAAAACTCCCTTTGCTTCTCTATCATAAGGATACATGTGATTGCATTTAGGGTCTACTCAGATAACCCAGGATAAGCCCTTCCTCTCAAGACTGTTCATTTAATTGCACTTTTTGTCATATAAGGTGATATTCACAGGTTCTGGGAATTAGGATGAGGACATATTGTGGTGGGGGACATCATTCACCCCACCACACCCACCCATGGTATTCATGAAGTTGGAATAGAAGTCAGATGTCAGATTTTGAAGGGGTGTCAGAAGCAAAACCCACACAAATAATTCTCCCCAAATACGTAAGCCCAGAAGTGAGCCAGTACCCAGGCATGGCGAGTTTCCCTTTGCCATATGCTAAGTTGCGTGAACTCGACTCCTAGTGCCGCTCTGCCCCTTGTGTGTGCCTGCTGGGCCAATTCAAGTTCTGCATTTGGCCTCGGGGATTCCTCAGATCAATGGTCAGAAGTGCTATTTTGGGGAGTGTGTGGATATGAGGGAACTACATTATATAGGGAAGCACTTGCTCAAGTCCTGATTTCACCACTTGCTAGACCTCTGAGGTATCTTTGTTTTCTAATCTGTAATGAAGGACAAGAATAATCTTTACGTTTTAGGATTTTATGAGGATTAAATGATAAAAAAAATATGTATATTAAAACATAACTTTTAATCAACATGTTGGTGGGGTAGGGTGAGTGGCCCAATGCTAGGAAGGAGGGCCAAGGACAGGCTGCTGGTCTTCTTGACATCAATGGAACAATCTGAGTCAGTCTTAGTTCTCAACAATGTTTCCCAGTAGATGGGAGGTGATAAGTTCGAGGGAGATTCAACAAGCGCTTTCTACCTCCCTCCACCTAACCTGAAAAAGTATAATGATCTAGAAATCCACTTCTGGCAGAAGATAGTCACCCCATGATGCAGGATGATTTCTTCCTCCTGTTTCCTGTCTCTCTAATACACAAGGATATTAAGATGCTCAAAATAATAAGCAAAACAGGGCATTGTCAGAAGCACTAGAATTCCTTTCTACACTGAGATCTGAGGAGTGGATGACATCA
>NW_006433879.1:1623455-1627285 GCF_000325575.1 Pteropus alecto | reverse complement strand
AGGGTCAGATTGAGAGATTAAAGGTGTTCAAGACCCCAAGTTTATGCCTTGTCCCCAAGACTTCTCTTTGAAGTCCTGACCATAATATTTGTATCATCATCATCATCATCATCACCTGAGATAACAATTATATTAACAGCCTCAATGGTGATGCAGCCTGGGAGGTGGTCCTGACTAGCACCTCAGTCTCTGAGGCCCTCTAGGACCTCCATCCCCCCTACCTGGCAGTCTGCACATGTTCACATGCCCACCCACCCACCCTGACACAGGCTTCCAGCAACAGCTGAAATGAAGTAAAACCAAACTGTGAGCTGCTGTCAGTAGGAAAAGCCTTCGGGGATTTTTACCTAATCCAGGCAGGATCTTTGGCTTATTCAAAAACTCATATGGCTTTTTGACTTCTCTGACTTTTTCCAAATTGTTGACATGTTTTTAAATTATCTGCTTTTTGTTTTTCCTTCTCTACTTCTTGGGAAGATAAAGCCTGAGGCATGTGGCCCTTGTCTGTCCATAAAAGTGATGGTTTTCTAGGCCATCGTCCCATACCCAGACTGCCTTTCATTGCAACCCAGACCTCAGAAGCATTTAGCCCTTAGGAACACAGAAAGCAAACATTTAAGAGGGAGAAGCTGCAATTCAAAAACAATATTTTTCATCTCATCTATTTAGCCACATAATAGGAAATTTTGTGTGAATTAAAGAAATTCCCTGGCAGCATATGTGCTTTTAATGGGTGATCGCTAGTAGTCCAAGAAAATCTGGAAAACTCTCAGTTGCCTCAAGGACTGATGATAGCCAACATCGAAGACTGTTTCACCCAAAGTCACGAGTTGTTTTATAGCAGAGAAATGTAATGCAGCTTCGGGGACAGATGTGTTTTAAGAGTCCCAAAAGATGTTGCCTGTGGGCTGTCATCTGAACTCCACCCTAGTCCTCCTCACCCTGCCCCATCTGGGAAATCTATGGTGCTAACATTCTCCAAATTCAGCACAATTGCAAGGTTCAGACTGAGGCTGATTAACACATTCCAACTTTCAAATTAAAGACAGGAATTCTCCATCCTCATCCCACCTCTACACAATTACTCTATAGATTGCTCACAAGGGAACACCAAAAGGGAAAAAAATGCACCAACTTCTCACATCATAGCTGGAATTTTCACTTCCTAAAAGAAAACTCTCACTTTCCGTACCTAAGGCTGCAAAGTCATCCTGCGTGAGTTCACTCAAAATGTTAAAAGCATTGGCCAGTGTTCATGTCTGTGTTGGGTGTATCAACATGCCTGACTTGCACTCATTGTTGGTCTGTGCTGGTTTAAAATATGTCCACAGATTCTTGGACACTCTCTTCAAACAGCAAACCCCTACCCATAAGTGTGGTGAACTTACTGACTTGCCTATGACAAATAGAAAGAAGGCAGAAGCAGTGCTGTACAATTTCAGAGACTGAGTGTATTGTTTTTGTTTTTGTTTCTTTGTTTGTTTGTTTTTGCCATGTAATAAATTACTATGAACTTATTATCTCACAGCTCTGTAGGTCAGAAGTCTGGGCACAATGTGACAGTGCCTTCTGCTCAGGGTCTCACAAGGCTGAGCTCAGGTATGGACTAGACTGAGATTTTGTCTGAGGCTCAGAGACCTCTTCTATCATACAGGTTTTTGGCAGAATCCAGTTTCTTGTAGTTGTAGGAATGATGTGCCCCTAATCTTGCCCACTGTTAGCTGGGGACCCCGGAGGCTGTCTTGGGGTCTCCACACAATATGGTACTTTGCTCTTTCAAGGCCAGCAGGAAAATCCTTGGCTTCAAATCTCTCTGATCCATTTTAAGGGACAACCTCATTAAATCAGCCTCTCCCATTACCCTTGGATGAACTCAAAGACAACTTGTTAGGGATATCGTAATTACAATATCCCTTCTGCAATATAATGTAACATATTATGGGAGTGGGATTCCATCATATTTATATGTCTTTTTTACACTCAAAGGGAGGGTATTGCACAGAGCATATGCACCAGGGGGTAGAATCTAGGGGCCATCACAGAATTCTGCCTGTCACTCTGAGTCATAAAAAGCCTTGTGGCTTCTTGCTTGTCTTTATTCCTCACTCTGGGATCTCCTACTTTGGTAAAAGTCAGCTGCCATAAAGTGAGGACACTCAAGAAGCCTGTGTAGAGATCCACTCAGTGGATATTAGGTCTCCTGTTAGCAGTCAGCAAGGAACCAAGCCCTGCAACCAATAGCCATGTGGGGAAGCTATCCTGAAAGCATAAACTCCAGCCCCATATGAAAGCCTTCATATGAAAAAAGCCCTGGCCAACATCCTAACTTCACCCTCGTGGCAGACTCTGACACAATACCGCTCAATCAAGCTACTCTCAGATTCCTGACCCTCAAAACCTGCATGATATAATAAACGTTTGCTGTTTTAAGATTTTATATTTTGATGTAACTTGTTGCACAGCAATAAATAACTAATACACAGTCTTTATTTGCTAAGAGAGAAATTAAAACCAGTGGGAAAGTTTTGCATTGAAAAATGAGAAGAAAAATCCCAGGAAAAAAAAGGTTCCTATTCTCAATGACAGAGTTCTCATCTGGATCTTTGTTGCACCAGCCAGTGACTCATTTATACTGTACTCACTACTGGATCCTTGTCCTTCTCTACAGGGAATGAAAAGTCACATTGCCAAGCCACCAGTCCCATTTCCCAAGGCCTGGCTGCTTTCTGATTTATTCCAAGGTTCTCTTCAACATTTTCCTTGGTTCAGATTAATATTGTGTTCTGCTCAAAGTACCAAGCTGACCACCCTAAGGGACCTTCCTCTCAAATTCTCACCAGGTGGGCCCCTGCTTGTGCATTCCAGCTTTGGGAGTGAGCTGAGTTGGTTTGAAGGTGGAGCTCTGGGTGGTCCTGAAGAGGGCATATCTATGGCTTTCCAGGGGCTGGCTTGAAACCATGGCTGGACTTAAGCCACTTCAGGGTGGGGAGCGACACTGAAATCTGGGTTGTTTTCCTCCCAAGCTGTGAACTCAGCGCTAGAAGATGCATCACAGCATCTTTTCTTCCTAATAGCCCAGCCTGTACCTTTTGCTCAGATGAGTGGAAAGAGCATGCGTGGGCTTCATTTCCTTTCCTCCTTGCCAGCCCAGCCTAGACAGAAGGCAGACAGTGAGTCCTGAGTGCCTAGTCCTCCACTATAAACTGGGTGAAAAGAAGCCATCTGCCTGAGCAGCAGCATATCTGAGCAAAGTGCAGTTCCAGGTGAAATGAAGCCCAAAGTCATAGCTATTATTATTTCAGGTCAGTTCACCTTGAGCTAGAAGGAGTAAGTAGTCAGTTGCCAGAAGGTTCAGTGTGACATAGTGCAGGCCCTTCACCCACTCCTGCTGCGGTGAGTAATTGGCACTAAACACAGGCTGTGTCTGGATTTAATCTAACCTGAGCTCAATTACTTGACTTGCCTGATGGAAACCTGCTTGGACTCCAGTGTTTATGTGAAGAGGACTCTGAAATTCTGATCCCTACAGCCTGGGACCTGTTCTTCCCGCTCTCATAACTGGGCAGCAGTGAGATGCACATGCTCTGCACCACCCCCTTGCCCTGCCAGCTCTCCAGGCACATTCTCATCCATTATCTCATCTGAGTCCCAGGACAGAAATAAGGTGTTGGAAGGGATTCTGGGTAGATGCTGCACCCCTGTCATGCAGGAGAGATGATGGAGGTTCTGAGTCAACATACTCACCCAAGATTTTGAACAGTCATAGCTGAGAGGAGAATGTTCTTTCTCATATCACTATAATAGAATGTGTCTCAGTCTCCAGGCCTCCA
>NW_006433879.1:1587912-1623397 GCF_000325575.1 Pteropus alecto | reverse complement strand
GAGAGAGAGAGAGAGAGAGAGAGAGAGAGACATCAACAGAAGCTCACTGTGACAGACCCGAGCCCTGGCTCTGAGTTACCTAACAGCACCCCACTTTCTGCATCTGCATTGGATTTTCTGAGGCCAACCTGTGTCTCTCATCTGGAATCACACCTGCCTCTTAGAACTCTCTTTCCACCATACATAGATACCTTGGGTGGGACACCTTATTTATCTTTTTCTCTCCTTTATGGTCTTTACATCTACGGTCTCACTTCTAGCTCAGGACTTTGAGGAGTCTCTACTCATCCAGACTACGCCTTTAAGAAGTTGTCTCTTCTCCATCCAGCCTGCCTCTGAAATTGCCAGCTCCTGCTATGGAAATTTGTTCTGGAGCACTCCCAGGTGCTTTTAGATGGGCTAGTGCCTAAGTAAGCCATCTCTGCCTGTTGAATATGGCTCTGTACCCTACAGGAAGTGGAGTGTAAGAACACTGTTGTTGTTCAGAAGGTGAGCAGAGGTCTTCTTACTCAGGCTCGTATAGGCACATGTTACACCATGCTATAGCCACAGGCTTCACCCTGCACCTCAGCCTGGTCCCCCTTGGCTTGGGGCAAGCAAGACAGTTCTAGCCAGAACTCTCAAACAGGAGGTAAGAAACTTCCCAGTCGAACATGCTTCCGTTTGCTTCTAGGCACACCTAAGGAGTAATCAGGCTGCTAACTTGGAATCCTGCCCTGAATTGAATCTGGACAGCATACCTTCCTCTCCTCAAAGGGCTGCCCTCTGGATCCTGTCTTATGTTGGAGATAATTAAAGGATATGCAGTTGGAAGACAATAAAATCTTCTCTGTCATTAATTTTTCTCTTAAAACTCTGACTTATAGGCTAAGATGTTATCAGTAAGAGAAAGATAAAAAGTTTATATCTTCAACATAATTTTAAATAAAATGCTGAAGCAATTGGTAACATTAAAAGACTATAATGCAATTGGTTTGCATTATAACAGGATTTGGACCAGTTAAACTCACTGGGTTTGAATCCTGACCCTACCATCAACTGTGTTGTTTGAGGGTAATTTACTTAACCTCTCTGGACCTCAGTTTACTCACCCGCAAAATGTGGCTGATGTCAGCCTCTGCCTGGTTGGGATGCTGTGAAAATTGAGAGAACATACAGAAATAGCTTAGAACAGAGCCTGGTCCCTACTGCATTCTTTGCATGCAAATAAACTAGCATCAGTGTTAGATGTGAGCAAGGAGTCAGGATGGAGGGCAAGTTTTGAGATGATGGACCAGGAGATGGTGCCAACTGTCAGAACTCTTCTTCAGGAAAAAGAGCAAGGCTGGCTCAAAGCCTGGGCTCAGGAGAGGATGGGGAGGAAGTACTGGGCCTGAAGATCATGGAGCCAAAGATGTGAGTCCCAACTCAAAGGCCAGCAGCTTCTCAGACCATGCTGACATCATGATGAGGTCAGAGGGAGAAACAGAACCTAGGCCACAGAAAGAAGGTGCAAGCCCAGGGTTGAGGAAGAAGACTAGTTGAGAAGGGAAGCTGAAGTGTTCTTTGGCCCCAGGGCCCAACTGCAAACATTTCAGGGGTGAGAAGCATAGAGTATTCTCTGCAGAAACAACACAATTTAGGAATATTTTTCTAGTGGATGTGATAATTTCAAATTTGGATTTGAGTTTTCCTGCCTAGATATGTAGGTGGCAACCACTCTTCTCTGGTATGAATTTTCTCTTCCTGAGATTGTGTTGCCTAATGATGACTCAGAACCTGGGCTTGCTGTTGGCCTCTTTATGCCAAAGGCTCCCTTTAAAAAAGAAGATTCACGGGTCCCACTCCAGAAATCTGAACCAGAAGCTCTGTAGGAGTAAGCACAGGCACCAGTGATTGTAATGTGTACCAAGTGACCCATGTGCAGAATGTAGATCACTGTGAGTAACACAGGCTAAGGCCTCAGATATTAGTGAAAACTGCTAAGAAAAGCATCAACAGAAACAGCAGGACTCAAAGGCCAACAACACAAAACTCTTCCCTTTTTGACCTTAAATGAAAACAGTTCAAGGCAAGGAGGCCATACTTTCTCTTTATTTAGAGCTTTCTAGATCAGTATTGTCCAAAAGAACATTTTGCATTGATACATTGTCTAAATCTGCAGTCTCTAATATGGTAACCACTCCATGGCTATGGGACACTTGAAATTTGTCTAATGTGACTGAATTTTTAATCTTATATGTTTTTAACTAATTTAAATTTAAATACTTGCAATTGCATAAGCTTAGTAACTACTGTTTGGACAGTGAAATGCAGGAAGAATATGGATTACAGAGAGATAGTACATGGAGTCAGCACTGACTATACTCAGTCCCACATCCACATGCAAACATCCATGCATGCACACACATCTAACAAAGTGATAGTATCAGAGGAGCTAAAAAGTGAAAAGGCTTTGCTTGGAAATGGGTCCAGTAGAAAGGAGAGAGCAATTCAGGACATCTACATAAAATACTGTCCCTTGCATGTTGATATCTTATCTCTCAAAAAATAATAGGAGAGAGAAAACCCACCTCTCTATATAGCCTGCTGGCATTCTCATATGTCACTTAACTGCAAGGAGATAGCTCTGTTCCACCATCATCCCACAGAGTCAGATCACTAATAAACCAAGCTGTAGGTTGGGTGTTGGGAGGTCATTGATATGTCTGATAACCAGAATACAATACTAGGAGATTCTGAAAGGTCACATACATATGCTGGCAGATAGTGTGGCTACAACAAAACCAAGACTAGGGAAGCCAGGGCACTCATGGCATAAGTAGGAGATAGTTGTCACAGCTTAATCTGCTAGCAGGTGATATCATCTTCATTTACAGCCACTTTGGGCCCCAGTTGAGTGTTAGTCTTATTTCAAAGAGATTGCTTGTTCGTTTGTTTTCCAAAGTTTTAAAGGCACCACCAGGCACCTGACATTGTAAGACAATTCTGAGGCAGAAATAAGCATCTCTAAATTAGGTGACTTGCACTGTATTAAGTGCCCCATGAGTGAGTGTTTGAGGACCTGAAAAGGGCCTTACCAGGTGAAGAATGATTTTTTAAACTCTACCATGAGTTGGTAGGTATGAAAAGTAACTCTCATATGAGTCTTGGACTGTGGACAGCAATGTCACTTTTTGGCAATTTCCCTGTGGTTTAGAGACCAGAACTTAAAAAGTATTTGTGAAAACCAAATGTATAACACCTTTGCAGGACCTATGAAGCCAGGGACATTTCTGCCATGTTTCCCTGCTGTATGTAGTGCCAAGCCTGTGGCATGCTAATGAGGTTATTATGAAAATTACAATAAACCTATAGGGTACAAGGAGCTAGCTGAGCATAAGGAATCTGAGCATCATGGACGTGGGGGCTCCAAAATTTACACTGCAGAGGTCCACGGAAAACATTCCATGTCACCCTGGCAGCCTGTTGCCATCCTCCTCCTTCTCTAAGGTCTTTGCCTCAGCAAGGTGGAGAAAGCTTGGGTCAATGAGAAAATGCACACATGTGAAGCAATCTACCACCATCAACCAATGACCACTGGTTGGTTCTTCTTTCTTACAGGTGGTGGATACAAAACAATCTGTGATTCTGGCACCAAGTGATCCATGAATCCTCAGAATATCCTGTGAGGAGGATGGTCCATGACTCAAAGGTTTTCTGCTGAGAGGGGCTGGCCCCCAGAGCCAAGCTGGAGGGGCCTATCTGACCAGCATAGATAGTGCCAACATCCACCTCAGTCCCACATCCACATGGTCTGTGTCCAAGGAGCTACATGGTCTGTGTTGTGGTGCAGCCCTTCTCTCCACTCCAGAGGCGTGGATACAGACCAGTAAGTTATAGGACTTTCTTATAATGAAAGGAAAGAATATGGCACAGCAAAGACACTAATGGAAATCTACTGACAAACCTGTTTTGTCTCTCATTTGTGCCCTCTTTGTTTATTGATGTTAAGGAGTTGGGTGGCTATTTGTTCCCCCCATGTTAATGCTCCATCTCAGGGTAAGGAGAAGTATTGTATACTGACACTGTTTGCCATGATATAGTCACCTTGTACCTCTCACATCTCACCTGGCACATCTCACATCTCACCTGGCACACGCCTTGCCAAGAAAACAATCATTATAAAAGATAATATAAGGGCCCCTTGTGGTGATGAATCTGCCCTCTATCTTGGTAGTGGTCACATGAATTGACAGGTGATAAATTGCATAGAACTAGGCACATAGAGATAGAGTCATTCACCACATAACTATGTTTTGGTCAACAATGGATGGCATATAAATTATAATGGAGATGACTAATTCCTATCACTTAGTGACATCATAGCCATCATAACATCATGGCACACATTACTTATGTATTTGTGGCGATGCTGGTGTAAATTTATTGTGCTACTAGTCAAGTAAAAATATAGAACATACAATTATGTACAACACATAATACTTGATAATGATAATAAATGACTATGTTACCGGTTTATGCATTTACTATACTGTACTTTTTACTCTGTATCTCAGAGTGTACTCTTTCTATTTATTAAAAAAAAAAAAAATATTTGCAGGGATTTCCGGTCAAGATGGCATAGTAGGTAAATGCTGTGCTGACCTCCTGTCATGATCACATCAAAATTACAACTAAACTACAGAACAGCCATCATTGGGAGTTACCTGAGGTCTGACTGAACAGAAGTTCTACAACTGGGGACATACAGAAGAAGCCAGCTTGAAACTGGTAGGAGGGGTAGAGGTGCGAAAGGGGCGGGTCTTACAACCACATGTGGCAGTCGAGAATTGGGAGAAATATCTCAGCTGCAGAGGTTCCCCTGGAGGAGTGGGGGTTCCTGACCCACACCGGGCTTCGCAACCCAGGGTTCTAGTGCCAGGAAGATAAGTCTTCACAACTTCTGGCTATAAAAACCAGCAGAGATCATGGCTGAGTGAGATGGAGGACTGCAAGAGTTACAGATGTTTATCTTAAAGGCCCCATGTGGACTTTATCACTGACAGGCTCACTTGCTCTGAGCTCCAGTGCTAGGGCAGCAGCTCAAGGAGTGCCAGGGCCATACGTGGAGAAACTGAACTGTCTGGCTTGGGGTGAGGAGTGGAAGGGCAGCTTTCTCCCAGACAGAGGTGCTGACAGAATCCATTTGTCTTTGTTGAAACTCTTCCTTCTACCAGTATGTGGAGACTAACACAGGTCCCCCACCCAGGTAATTCCCTGAGACCTTGCCTCTCCCAACTTGCAGGCCCACCCAAGCCACTTCAAGTGTTTTCTTCTATACAAATAGCCAGTCTTGGCTCATGCTGCAGACTTTCCTAAAATCTCTCAAAGGTTCACAAAACCCAAACAAGCAGCATCTGACCTCAGTATGCCCTGTACTTCTTTCTGAGCAGCCTTAAGCCCCAAACTAGCATTAGCCAGCCTTGGTTTCTGGCTTGGCCTCTCAAGGCACCTATAATCCCAGCACAGGTGGTGGCCATCTGTGGGTTGCTTGGTAACTCTTGCCAGGTAACCTAAGGCAGTACACAGGCTGCTGCTGAACTCAACCTGCAACTAGGCCCCTCTCAGGAAACTCAGGCCTGCTCACCCAGTGGCCGGCTTCAACCCGAGCCCAAGTACCACTCAGAACTGCATCTGATCCAATCAAAAAAGTGGGCAGAATACCTGAACAGACACTTCTCCCTTGAGAATATAAAAATGGCCAACAACTCTATAAAAAGATGCTCAACATCGCTAGCTATTAGGGAAATGCAAATCAAAACCACAATGAGATATCATCTCACACCTGTTAGAATAGCTATGATCAACAGAACAAGTAATAACAAATATTAGAGAGGATGTGGAGAAAAAGAAACCCTTATTCACTGCTGGTGGGACTGCAAATTGGTACAGCTACTATGGAAAACAGTATAGAAATTCCTCAAAAAACTAAGAATTGATCTACCATATGATCTGGCAATCCCTCTACTGGGTATTTACCCCAAACACTTGAAAACTCTTATCCGAAAAGATATTTGCACACCAATGTTCATAGCAGCATTATTCACAGTGACCAGGACATGGAAGCAACTGAAGTGTCCTGTGATAGATGATTGGCTAAAGAAGCTGTGGCACATATATATAATGGAATATTACTCCACCATAAAAAGAGATGAAATACTGCCATTTACGACAACCTGGATGGACCTTGAGATAAACAAGCTAAGCTAAATAAGCCAGACAGAAAAAGTTGAAAATCACATGATATCACTTATATGTGGGATATAAACCTAAAAGCAACATATGAGCAGGACACACAAACAGAGACTCATGGACATGGACTATTGGCTAGTGGTTACCAGAGGACTATAGACTAGTGGTTGCTAGTGGGAGGGGGGAGGGGGGGGAGGTAGAAAGGGTAAAGGGGGTCAAATATAGGGTTTAGGGGGAGGGGGAAGGGGGAAAGGGGATCAAATATATGGTAGCTGAAGGAAACTGGACCTTGGGTAGTAAACACCCAATAGAATATACAGATGGCAAATGATAATGTACACCTGAAAATTATATGATTGTATTAACTAATGTTACCCCAATAAACTTAAAAAAAAAAAAGAACTGCATCTGAGGATGACATACCCAAAGGACAGGCACCAGAGCCCTACTTAAGTGTGAATCATGCTATGTAGTGTCAAACCCTCACCAGCCATTTCTCTCAAACAATCAACTCAAGGGTCAATCCCTCCCACAGACATGCAAACAACAACCAAAGCTCAACTACAACAGGAAGACACACAAAACCCACACAAGTGACATATCTTGAGCACCTGGCTCAAGTGACCAGGGAAGTCTGTGCTAATAGGCTTCACAAGACTCCTACAACATAAAGCCACTCTACTATGACCATGAGACTGATTCCTACTTAATACATAGAAACAAACACAGGAAGGCAGCCAAAATGGAGAAACAAAGAAACATGTCCCAAATGAAAAAACAGAATAAAGTTCTAGAAAAATAACTAAACAAAATGGAGACAAGCAATCATCAGATGCAGAGTTCAAAACAAGGGTTATAAGGATGCTCAATGAACTTAGGGGAAGAGTAGATGAACTCAGCGGGAGTTTTAACAAAGAGATAAAAAACATAAAAGTGGAGATAGAAAACAAACAAACAAAAAAAACAGTCAGAAATTAAGACTACAATACTGAAATGAAGAATACATTAGAGGGAATTAACAGATTAAATGAAGTAGAGGATTGAATTAGCAATTTATAAGATAAGGTAACAGATAATACCAAATCAAAACAGCAGCAAGGAAAACAAAAGAAATCCAAAAAAAAAAAAAATTAGAATAGTTTAAGGAGCCTCTAAGACAACATAAAGTGTACCAACATTCACATCATAAGTGTACCAGAAAAAGAAGAAAAAGAGCAAGGATTTGAAAATCTATTTGAAGAAATAATGATGGAAAACTTCCTTAACCTGGAGAGGAAAGAGACACACAACTCCAGGGAGCTCAGAGAGTCCCAAACAAGAAGAACCCAAGGAGACCCACACCATCTTTAAAATGCCAAAGGTTAAAGACAAAAAGAGAATCTTAAAAGCAACAAGAGAAACGCAGTTAGTTATCTACAATGGAGCTCTCATAAGACTCTCAGCTGATTTCACTATAGAAACTTTGCAGGCCAGAAGGGATTGGTATGAAATATTCAAAGTAGTGAAAAGCAAGGATCTACAGCCAAGATTCTTCCACCAGCAAAGCTATCATTTAGAATACCTTTATTAAAGAGTTCCGAGCAATTTAACGACAATGGGTTTCGACAAGACAGCTTTCCGTCGGCACAGCCTCCCTATTTTTAAATTTTATGAGGTTCTTCTGGCAGAGTTTTGTAGCAGTTAAGATGAAAATCCAGAAGCATGGCACCCGAGGAGGAGGAGGAGGAGGAGGAGGAGGAGGAAAGGAAGACAAAGAAGAAAATGAAGAAGACAAAGATGAAGAAGACAAAGATGAAGATGAAGGTGAAGAAGAAGGAGAGGGAGAAGAAAAACAAGGAGAATGAGAAGGAGAATGAGAACAGGAAGAAGAACAAGAAGGAGAAGGAGGAGGAGAAGGAGAAGGAGAAGAACAAGAACAAGAAGAACAAGAACAAGAACAAGAAGAACTAGAAGTAGAGCAAAAACAAGAATGACAACAAGTACAACAACAACAACAAGAAAAATTGAATAATAAAATTACAATAACTACATATCTATCAACAATTACTTCAAATGAAAAAAGATGAATTGCTCTAATCAAAAGATAAGGTGGCTAAATGGATAAGAAAGCAAGACATTTACATGTGCTGTCTACAAGAGATGCACTTCAGATCCAAACACACACATAAACTGAACGTAAAGAAATGGAAAAAAAAATATGAAAATGTAAATGAAAAAAAATCTATGTAGCAATACTTATACTAGACAAAATAGACTTTAAAACAAAGGCTATTACAAAAAGAGTTGTAGTTTCTGTGAAAATTAAATAACAAGTTTTGAAAAGACTTGCTAAAGGAGAACCACTAAAAAAATGACACTCAATTAGATATGGATGAGTAGTGGTAAATTATTGGAGAAACAAAATAGTAAAATTTCATTAGGATTCTACAAGCAGACTATATAGCAATAGTTTTAAACTTACATATGGGTAGCACTTTACAATGTCCCAGACATTTTCATACTCATTATAACACCTCAATACATATTTTTTTCCTGTTGTGTTCATGTTCAAGTTTGAGAGACATGAACTACAATAAAGCTACAATAAAGGATTTAGGGTCAGGTCTGGGTTTAAGACCTGCTTCTGCTAGTTGGAAACTTTCTACTCTTGAAAGTTATTTAGGTTCATTCATCTTTGTTCTGTTCTTGAGTATACAGTTCAGTAGTGTTAAGTACATTTACATTATTGTGCATAAAATCTCCAAAACTTTTTTCATACTGCATAACTGGAACTGCATACCCATCAAACAACAACTCCCCATTCCCTGCCTGCCAGCTCCCGGTAACCACCATTCTACTTCTGTCTCTATTATTTGACCACTGTAGATAACTCATATCATACAGTATTACTCTTTTTGTGACTGTCTTATTTAACTTAGCATAATGTCCTCAGGGTTCTTCTGCTCATTCTTGATAAGTATTGTCACATCATCAAATTCACACTTTCAGTGGCATCACTGAGAGCTAAAAACTATAGTTTCTTCATGTCTGAAGTAAAGATAATAATGTCCACTAGGTAGTGTTAAGGAGTGGAAGCAATTAGCTATTGCCACTATGACTTTCCATCATTTATGGATCACTCTGTACCAGCACTCTTCTAAGAACTATAAGTATATTAGCCAGGAACTTATACAGGCACAACAATATAAGGTACTGTCCCCATTTTATAGATCTGAAAACCAAGACTCATGCTGTTAAATAACTCAGTAAAGGGCACAAAATGATAAGTAACAAGAACGTAGATTCTTGCAACTGTTCTTTGAATGTAAATCATATGTTATATAGGTTTCTCCACAATTAATTTTTTAAATTAAAACAAAAAGAATTAGTAGAAGACAAATAGATATTCTTCACATGCTGCACTTCCCTGTATTTTCACTTTCCCATTATTAGGATTATCATATATCCTATTGCTTAGGACAATTCTGGCTCACTCTTGTTGTTCTTGTGCAATTATTCGTAGGTGTCCTTTCACTCCTAAAAGTGGCATAGGTGATAACTATTATGTTCATATTATTTAATATGACTTTGGTAGCAGAGGACAGCCAGAGAACTTAAAAAACTAAAGAGCGCATTGTGCATACTGCTAGCATCTATATCCATTCATTCACTCTTTTCACTCATATAAAAAGAATCTTTGTGTATCTTCTATTGGTTATCACACTGGACCTTATATTTGTGTTCAGATGACTGTCTTCTCAGAGAGACTGTGGGTTACTCAAGGGCAGGATTTATACCTAATTCATCTGGTGTCCTGAGACCCCACTCTAGTGTCTGATACATATCAGGTTCCCAGAAAACATAGGCTGAATTGCAAGATGTCCTGGTTGCAGCTGAATGATAGCAGTTCAAAAGGACTAATCCTCATTAGTGTTGAATCCTCAGAAAGGTCTTTCCACTGTGCCCTCGCGGTGGCCCTGCAGGATCTCCTTGGCTAAGTAGACAGATTTCCAATGAGAGGGCAAGGGTCTCAGTTAAATTACTCTCTCACATGTTACCTACTTCCAAGTGCCTTGTTAGAATCTTTGTCTTTCCTGATGATGTTTTCAATTTTTTTAAACAAACTTAGAAACGTCTCCATTAGTCCTGAAATAGATGCTCACAGTAAGCCAATAAATGCTTAGTAAAACTTGCATATGTCATTCTAATGTAAGTTATCCATTTATAAAGCAGAACTTTGAAATTCTGCTGCAATGACTCAGCAAATTGGATTAAGTAGCTCAGCTCTATGGTAGGTTTTGTAAATCAAGTCTTGGTTTCTTCTTTCAAAGAAAGAACTGTTCTCAAGGAGAGTTTCAGCAAGTCATCTCCTCCAATGCCATGTGTTTGTCTCCAAGTGTAGGGATGAGTTACACTCCTTGTGTGAGTGTTGCTCGGCTCTTCTCTGATCTTTAATGACTTGTAGTCATGTAGGGACTCAGGGATGACATCTCTATTTTCCAAGTTACTTAAGATTTCTGATTCCAGGAAGGCATAGAGCATAACATGTAACAGTCTTATGCTTTCCCTGTCTTCCTTCTCCACACTTTCCTCTTCCTCCTCCTGCTCAGCTGGATTTAGGAGCTAAGACCCCAAAGAGATAGGAGGATAGGTCCTGGAGAGAAGTACTAAGTAAATATTAATGAACCAGCAGGTTCAGATTGGAATGACTTTTAGGGATTTCAGATTTGTTTTGATAAATTAAGCCCAATATCTCAAAGGCATTTAGATTAAGAACCATCAAGAGCTGACCACTTATCCCTTGGTTAATCTTGCCCAGTGTGCATCATTTTTATTAGTTTTTACAAAACAGCTTTGGTTTTATTTATCTTCTCTAGTGAATTTTTTTTCCTATTGTACTACTTCCTATTCTCATCTTATTACTTATTTCCTTCTACAAATGTTCCTAGCTTCTTAATATGGGTCTTTGTCCATTAATTTACAACTTTCTGAGACACATTTTTTTTTCTGGTGATTGTCTGATTCTTTAGGGTCTTTCTTTTGATGTAATGCCAAGAATGTGTGTTGTGTACAGTAGGCTGGTGACTTAAAGATGGGATAATTATTTCTTGGTTTCGAGGGTCTCTATTCAAGAAAGGACAGTAAGTGTTAAATGTGAAATTAATAACACAGTAGAACTGACTATAAGACTTCAGAGTTCCAAAGAGAAGAAGGGTACCAAAGTCAGATCCTGAAGAACAGTCTGGATATGAAGGGATTCAGAGGAGTTGAAGGAAAGGCCAACTGTGTACCTTCATAATCCCACAATAATCTAGGAGGAAAAAAAAAAACTCTCTCAAGCAAGGAGACTGTGAGGCAAAAGGCTGGAGAGAGAAGCCAGGATCACAGTACAGACTCTGTGATCATAGTGCAGTAGTCTCCAACCTTTTTGGCACCAGGGACAGGTGTTCCTATGAGAATCTAATGCCTGATAATCTGAGATGGAGCTGTGGTGGTGATGCTAGCACTGGGGAGCGGCTGCAAACACAAATAAAGTTTCACTCCCTGGCCAGCCACTCACCTCCTGCTGTGCAGCCCGGTTCCTAAAGGAGATGGGGACCTCTGGTGCAGAGGACTCAGGAGGGGCATGCTGACATCCAAAAGTGTCATGTGCATACAGCAAGGCATCCTTAAAGTGTCTAAGCAGCAACACCATGAACAGTGAGCTTAGAGAAAGATGGGTTGATGAGGAGACACTAGAAGCACGGGGACGAGAGGGAGGAATTTTGGTCAAGACCATGAGTCAGATGACACAATGAGAGAACTTTCCACCTGAGTGTCTGGATGTGGGAAGGGCAGGAACATGAGCATGTTCCATTTGAGGAGCTCCTCCACATCAGGCACAGAGAGGTCAATTTAACAAATAATATCTTTATGACCGAGCTGAGTCCACCTTGAGACAGAAGACACATTGAGGCTTGTAAGGAACAACACAATAAGTGAGATGGACCCATGCTTTTCCTTAGTTTCAGGAGATGGAAGCCTGGGCTTGTTTTATCACAACCCACCTCCTTCAAGGCTGTCAGGTGGCAGCAGAATTGTGGAAACAAGAGCATAATTGTAGTGTATGTGTGTGGCCCCAAATGTCCAAATGAGCAGTTGAATTTCCTCCTCCCAGGGAATTCCTGTCCTGGCATGACCCTCAAGGAGGTAGGTACAGTCCTTAGGAAAGTAGGTCCCATGAACAGTGTCTAAGGGTTACATCACTGTGCTCAGCCTTTCCTCTTCCCTAGAGACCTGCTCACATTCCAGGCCTGGGAAAGAAGCATGTACCCAGTGTCCTTTTCACATGTTCCCACAGCACTACAAACCTGTTAACTTAGCACTGACTTCCTTTAACTGCAGTGTACTGAAAACTTCAAGTCCTGGCAAGGGGCTTCCTGTTCAGTAGCTTCCCTGTACTAGGGCAAGTTCATGTCTTCTAAGGAGATAACAGTGCTCCTCTGCATTGAAGGTGGGCATTTACCAAGCTCTGATCCCCTGAGAAGGAGGAGGACCCTTGCCTTGGGTGAGCTTTCACATTCAGCCTAGTCAGTGGCCTCTGGCCCCACACAGCCAACCCCAGCCCTTGGGCAGACTGGACCTCATCTCATTCACAGCTGGACCAGGGACTCCCACCTCCCTGACCGAGCCCTTCCAGGAGGTCTCCAGTTCCAAGGAAATGATGGCTTTTTCCAGGGACTTAAGTGCCCAGAAAGCTCAGCTTCAGAGGAAGCACCTGCACAAACCTTCCACAGACTTAACATTTGGCCCCCAGTTTCCTCATTAATAAATCCTGAGGCTTTGCCACAACTCACTGCCTCCCCCACCCTCATATTCACTCCAGTCCCAAGAGCTCATCTCCATGAAAATCAGAATTCCTTCCAAGCCAACCCTGGCATCTATGTCCTGTCAGGAATTTATTCATTCACTCATTCATTAATTTATTCATAAGGAACATATTTCATTTGCACTGAGCTCCAAAGAGGGAAATGATATCCAAAATCATTAACTCATCTCTTCTCACACATGACGCTTACTCCGTGAGCCTTTGGTGATCAAGCTGTCCTTTCCTTGGTTTAGCAGCAGATCTACCTTAGCTTTGGACCACACTTGTGGACCTATGTCAGAAAAATTTCCTCCAAGGCCCCATCTCTGCTTAGGAAGCAATAGGTTGTCAAGACTATCTTTCTGATACAATCGTTATGCTTTCATCTAGTCAGTGCCTTAGCTTTAAGATATTTTTGAAGGCTCTCTTAATTTGGGGAGCCAAGGAGTTGTTAACTATAAGTCAATACATTCTTCTGTTTATATTATATATTCTCCTCCTCTTTCTTATGTCAGTTCTGATTTACTGTTGAAGTCTTTACTCTGTCTTGGAAATGAAATTTGCTTGGTTCCTGTGAGAAATATTACTGGTGCGATAATCCCAGTTCCTTAGCCAGTACACATTGTACCTGTCGCTCACAGAGTCAGAGCATGGTGTTAGTGCATCTGAACAAGGCAACCTGTGCAGCCTGGTGGTAGCTCCAACCTAGCAGGAGCTTCTGGGTTGGTCCCTGGAACTTGGGCTCCTGGAGACCTTCTTTGACAACCTAATCTTAAATATTCACTTCACCTAGGTCACTTTCAATCATGTCACCTTATTTCCTTTAGAGTACTTATTTTGAACTGAAATTACTTTATATTGCCCACTAGCTTGTTATCTTTCTCTCTAAAGGTAACTTACCCAAGAGCTCTCCTCTGAATCCCCAGTGCCAACAATATAATAATATGCCTGAGATAAAGGGAGCTTGATGCACATTTATTGAAATAAATCGACATAACTTTGCCCCCAGAATCTTCCTTTGTTACTTAGGATTTCATTCTCAAGGGGAACTTACACATTCGTGAAACATTGCCTGGTGGAGGGGAAAGGCTGGCCCATCCTACAGTCAGTTTCATGTGGATGTAAACCCAACCTACCAGTACCATGGCTGTGGGGGCCTCAAATCTTACATCTGAAAAAATGGAAAGTTCTAACTTACAAGGCTATTATGAGAATAAAATAAGGCATATAAAGTGCTTAGCCCGAAACAGATGATATGAACAACTGTTACTATTATCATATGATCTCACAGGGTTTTTGTCTGTTTTGCAGTTTCACTCTATTTATTCCATTTTTCTAGAAGGAAAGGTAGAAAGTGACCTCATTCAAGAGATATGTGCTGATGACCTCAGGGATAGTAAAGGTGGAGGGGGAAGCTGGCATCTAGGTTCCATTGATTATCTAGCTGAAAGGAATAACTTCCTGCCTCAAGAATCCGTGGGAGAAACTACTGTTGACCTCAAGCTCTCCATGATGGGAGTGACGCATTTCAAGATTACACATAAAGGAGTAAATTCAGACTTCGGTAGAATTTTATAATGTTTTTCAGACCTATCCCAATAGTATGATTCAAAATTTCTCACTAAGAACCTAATAGTCATTACCCAGGAGAAAGGATGTAGGAAAAGGAGAATTTGAACCTCATCAATGCTAAATAAGACTTATAGCATTTGTAAAAGACACTCCTGCCCTCTAGGCAACACTCTCTCCTCCTGATTCTGCAGTGTCATATTCTCCTGGTTGTCCTCTCACTTCTCTGGGATTCCTCTCAGGCTCTTTTTGGACCTGCCTTTCTCTATTCTCAATAAACATTGGGTTCTTGTCTGCTCTCTTCTTGATTTCTTTCTCCCAGGACAATTCTCCCATGCCCACAACTTCATCTATTTGCTTAAACTTATCAATATGTCCCCTTGCTTGATCCACCTCTTGGTGCTTTAGACTCACATTTCCAATCGCCTGTACAGCCCCTCCACTTGGCAGCTTTAAGTATCTCAAACTGAACAAACTAAACACCCGGAATCATGCTCGTTATCTTCCTCTGAAAGCTCCTCTACAGGTTCCTCGGGTCAGCGCATGGATCTTCCACTCCCCAGCGGCCAAGACAGCAGTCAGGGCTCAAACTTGATTATTCCATCCCCCACACCGCAGTTAGTCACCAGGTCTGGGTGATCTCACTCCCACCTGTCACTATTCTCCATCCTCTCTATACTTTACCCTATTCAGGCCCCTGTCACCTCTGTCCTTCAATTCATCTCCCAGCCAGAGGCCAGTCTCCTCCCATCCATTTCTCATTCTGCAGTCAGCACTATCTTTTCAAATGCACCCAAAGCAAACCAAGTGGTACATCACTCACCCCCAACATTAGATTCTTGCAATGGATCTACTGTGTGACCCCATTTAGATGAAGTTCAGTTGAGGTCAGAAAAGTGGTTACCCTTGGTAATGAGAAGGGAATGACTGGAAGGCACAGGAGGAAGCCTTTTGCAGAACAGGAAATGTTTTATATCATGATCCAAGTGATGGTTACTTGGATGTATAAATAGGTTCTTCAAGCTATGAACTTAACATTTTTATACCTTACTGTATATAAAAATAATTTGTCAAAAAATAAAAATAAGATTTATAAATCTATGCAACCTATGTAAAAGGAAAAAAATTAAAGAAGTTTGTCAGGGCCTCTAAATCTCTCTCAGGATGAAACCAAACATTTTAATGTGTTCTGTGTTTAGGATGCCCGTTCATCCTGGCTGGCCTGGTACAGTCTGGGCTTATGCCTAATGTCCTGGTAAAATTATTAACATGCCCTACTTTTTTATGATCAATTATATGGCCACCTCTTTCCCATCTCTGGGCCTCATCTTTGCTGTTTCCTCTGGCTATAATGCTTTCTGCTCTCTTTCATCCAGGTAACACCACCCCTCACTTTTCAACTGAAACATTACTTTTCCTGACAAGTTCTTCCTTTGCCCCAAACCAGGCTGAGGAGGGCCCCTCTGTTGACTGCAACAAGAGCAACTTGTCTCTTTTTTTTACTGCACCCAAGTCAATTTGTGAATTAGGATGGCGATATGAACATCTTTTTAGTTTCAACATTTACTTAATTATATTTAACTATTACAGGATCAGGAAGTACAAACCTCTCATTTTGTAGTGAGGGGACTGAGATTCAAAGATATCGAATGGCTCCTCCAAGGTCACCCAGTCAATTATTGCCAGAAACAAGGCCAGAATGTATGAGATCCCTGATTCAGAATTCAAACTCCACAAGTTACTATAAGGATTAGACTTTTTGGTGTAGCTTTGGGGATATAATTCTGAACATAATTTCCAATTCCTTGGGACTGGTCTGGCACTTAAGAAAGTATAGAAGATTTAACCTAATGTTGTCGATCCCATGGACTATCCTGGAATTTTACCTTAAAAACAAACAAACAAACAAACAAAAAAATGAGTGAATAAAATTCCTGTTAGCTGAGAGTTTTGGTACTAAGCCTTGCCTTTTTTGATATAGTCTAGAAGTTAACATTTATCCAGTAAATAATACTGTGCATTTATTCAGTACCAATCTGTTAACACAGGTAGATAGATCTGTCCATATGATAGCAACCTGTGCAGACACAAACTATTAGAACAACCTCAAGGCAGGAAGTAGGGGCTCAAGTCACACTGTCTGGGCCCAGTTGCAGTCCCCTCACTCCTGTATGTGTGACCTTGAGGAAGTTATATAACCTCTCTAGGCCTGAGTTCCTTATCTGAAAATTTGGGAAACATGAGTGCCTACATCTTAAGATTGTTTAAATGATCAAATAAAATAATCCAAGCAAAATGTTTAGCATGCAGTGAGTATTCAGTAAGTACCAGTCCTTCCTCTTTTTCCCCTCCCCTTCCTCTCCTATTCTTCTTCTCCTTTCTTTTCAATGATAGTCTAAATAATAAACCCACGTCTTCTTAGGATTAAAATTCTTTTCCATCAGACACAGGAAAGCCACAGTATGTGAAGCAAGAAGTGGTGAGAATAAGAAATGGATTCTTTTTTATATTGATTCATCCATTCGAGTCACCTTATTGCTCAAGTTGTTCTTAGGCCAGGCATCAGTTTTTTTACATCATTTCTAAAATGTGGTATCAGAACTAAAGCATCTAGATATGTCTGTCCAGAGCAGAAAGATAATATAACACCTGCCCTAGAGCCACCCAAAGCTTCCTATACAGTAGCCCCAAATAGCATGTTTTAGAGTCACAGAATCACTGGCTGACTCAGACTGAGTCTTTTGAAAATCTCTGCAGTAATATGAATTATTCTAAAATACTGAGGAAAAGGCAAGACTTCAAGGGTCAGGTTGAGTTTGTATACCACCTATAGGATAGGATGAGGTTTGAAAGCAGCTCCTATGGCAAATATTTACCTATTTGGGCTGTTATCTCAGATCCTACTGTGTTTACCTGGATCACACATAGCCTTTCAAGTTCCCATCTGACTGGTGGCTGGAGGCCCTGGCGACAACACAGCTAGGCAGAGGTTAGAAATCAGGACTGAGATTCAGTAGCTAGAGAGTCCGAGTGGACTTCTCAGAGCTAAGGTCTGGGAGAGAAGCAGTAAAACACTTTGGGGACTCTATCTTTTTCTGCTCAGTCCTTGGTGAAGAGCCCTGTCATTGCCCACTGTGACCAAACTGCAGTTGCCTTCTCCACATAAAGGCCATGTCATTGGCCACCTATACGATAGCAGGCCCAGAGCTATTTTGCTGGCAAATGTGTGGGCTTGTCTAAGTCGGCTGATCATTGGAACAATATTTCGCAATATTTCTGTGTGGAATGAGGATGTAGCCTTGACCCCATTAACCATGTGTTTTAAATCACAGGTTATTAACTCTAGGTCTGGGTGTTGCCTCTGTACTATGGAAGAGGCTGCCCACAGCCTGCAGAGCTATTATAAATCTTCTGAGCAGCACCACAATTTTTGTCAGGTGGGGGTAAGATCCTGATAGTAATTTAGCTTCTCATAGAGTCATCTTTCTAAAAACCATAGGGCATATGGAGAGAAGGAGGTCAGTAAAGCAAGGGGCTTAGTCTAGACTATCAGTTTATCTTTTTCCTTGTGTGTGGAAAAGCAGTGGAACAAACACTGGATTTAGATTTAGATATTCCCAGGTCAGGGCTGGAATTCTGATTCTACTCCTCACTAGCTATACTTCTTGACTGCTATAAAGCTCAGTTTCTTTCTTTATAATTTGACAATAATAACATAAACAATGTTCAAAGAATGCTAAGGGTTGAGATAGTTGATCTCTATGTAAAGCACACAGCAAATGGTAAATAAATAATAACCCTAGCCCTTCCCCAGGTAGATAGATACCTCTTTATTCTGAGCTTGCTACACCAAGAGGGACCAAATCTACCAGTTGGGATGAAGATGTTGAGTTATAGTTAAGGGTCAAGGACAGGAAATAGGCGTTGGAATAGAGCTTTCATGATCAATGGATCTGAAGGCAGTCAGAGTCACACCTGGAGCTGGGATGTCAGGTCCAGTCCTTCTTTGATAGCAGGTGTTGGAAGTGACAAAGCAGTCAAATCCAAGAAATAAACAGACCAAACCTAGATCAGCACCATAACCAGACCCTGGAATTCAGTCCAGGGCAAGAAGAGCTGCTCCTCTCCTGGCCTGGTGACATTTGCACATTCTCCAATATAAGGACTTGTGAGTCCCAAGGCTCTGATAAGGACAAGTAATGATTCATTTGAAATACCACTAGGCTAAGCCTCTTGAAGCCACAGTGACAGTTTTTAATTAATTTTTTTCTTCTTTTCTTTTTTTTTTTTAATTAGTTTGAATCTGTGTAGTGGTAACCAACATGGAATTCAAATAAATTATCATTGAATAATATTTCTTATTAAATCCTTTGTACTTGATTCTGTGTTTTTACTTGTTTTTGTGTTGTTGTTTAGAAAAATTAGATTAAATAAAACAACTAGATTGTTGGATTAAATTTGGTTCTGTTTACAACATGCTCATAAGTTTTTTGAACTGTTCTAATTTCAATCAGAACTTGCCACAAAAGAAATGAAATCCAAGACATGAGCTTGCTGTGATAAAATGCTGTGAGTGGCATATAATCCTAATTATTGTCCTTTCTTTCTTTTCTCTTTAATCAGTGCTCACTCTTAGATGAACATCAGTCATTCTATGATTGTGAAACATTTTATTTTATTTTTATTTATAATTAAACTTATTGAGGTGAAATTGCTTCATAAAATTATATAGGTTTCAAGTGTACAATTCAATAATACATCATCTGTATATTGCATTGTGTGTTTACCATCTGAAGTGAAATTTCCTTCTGTCACCATATATTTTACACCCTTAACCCTTATCGTCCTCACCCCCTCCCTCTGGTAAGCACTAAACTGTTGTCCATATTCATGAGTCTCTGTCTTGTCTATTTTTTGCATTCAGTTTATATCCCACATATAAGTGATATCATATAGTTCTCAATTTTTTCTATCTGACTTATTTCACCTAACATGATAATCTCAAGATCTATCCATGTTGTCGCAAATGGCAGTATTTCATCTTTTCTTATGGCTGAGTAATATTCTATTGTATCTATGTACCAACATCCTCTTTATTGAAACATCTAAGGATACTTCAGTTGTTTTCATGTCTTGGCCCCCATGAATAATGCTTCAATGAATATCGGGGTGCATATATCTTTATGGATAAATATTTTCAAAATTCTGGGGTAGATTCTTATGATTTTATATGTGTGTCTGTGCTGAAAATATCCTAATCATTTTTACTTACTCCCCTTTCTAGTGCATGTTCCATATTATGACTCATAAAAAAGTTAGAGTATACAGAAAAATAGAGGGAATCCTGATCTTCTTTATTCCATACCTTTGTTACCTGCTCAGGAGAAGTAATTATATGTAACCACTAGGTGCTGGACACTGTAAGATAAACTTGTAGATATTAAACCCTTTAAATTCTCATAGCAATTAAGTATGTACTTTTATTTTTCTAGTTTCGCAAATGATAAAACAGACAATGAAGTTAAGTAACTTATTCAAGGCCCCAAATTATAAGTGACTGAATCAAGTCCCAGTATCAAAGAGTCAGGTTCCAGGTCCTGAATTCTAATTATTGCAATAGATCACGAGAAACAAGAGAATGCAGGAAGCACCACCTGAGATTCTCAATGTTTTCAAGATTAAGAGCAGTGGTTCTGGTCCAATTTGCCAAACATTCAGTCATTTGGGCCTAAATTATACCAGGAGCTCTCCAGCTGGCACTGTCCCTTCCATCCCAGACATACATAAGTTTCTGTATGTACTTTAGCCTGATGATGTCTCAAAGGCCCTGACTATGAAGTAGGATTGTAAAAATATTATCTTTAACATAGACTTTCATTATATTGACTTTTTAATTAAATTTATTGAGGTGACATTGATTAATAAAATTCTATAGATTTCAAGTGTACAATTCAATAATACAGCATCTGTATATTGTACTGTATGTTCATCAATAACATCATCTGTATATTGTGTTGTGTGTTCACCACCCAAAGACAAATCTCCTTCCCACACTATACCCTACCTTTATCCCCTCTGTCCCTCTGGTAACTACTAAACTGTTGTTTGTGTTCATAAGTCTCTGTTTGTTTGTCTTATTCATTTTTGCTTTCAGTTTATGTCCCACATATAAGTGAAATTATATGGTTCTCAATTTTTCTATATGACTTATTTCACCTAACATGATAATCTCGAGATCTATCCATGTTGTCTCAAATGACAGTATTTCACCTTTTCTTATGGCTGAGTAATATTCTATTGTATCTATGTACCACATCTTCTTTATTGAATCATCTATCTAAGGATACTTCAGTTGTTTCCATGTCTTGGCCACCATGAATAATGCTGCAATGAATATCAGGGTACATATATCTTTATGGATAAATGTTTTCAAAATTTGGGGGTAGATACCTAGAAGAGGGATTGCTGGGTCATATAGTGTTTCTAGTCTTAAGTTTTTGAGGAATCTTCATACTGTTTTTCAGAGTGGCTATATCAATTTACATTCCCACTAGCAGTGTATAAGGTTTCCTTTTCCCCACAACCTCTTCAACACTTGTTATTACTTGTCACTTGATAATAACCATTCTAACATGTGTGAGATAGTATCTCATTGTGGGTTTGATTTAAATTTCCCTAATAGCCAGTGAAGTTGAGCATCTTTTCATATGTTTGTTGGCCGTTTATATGTCTTCTTAGGAGAAGTATCTGTTTAGGTCCTCTGCTCATTTTTTAATTTGACTTTATTTTATTGTTGAATTGAATGAATTTTTTTATGTATTTTGGATATTAGACACTTATCAGAGACACTGTTTTCAAATATCCTCTCTCATTCAGTTACATACATGGCTTTGTGTTGAGAGAGAGTTGATGGTGGTAGAGCAAACATATTTCTATTTTGTTCAGTTTTGTTTTTCCACACAGAACAAGCAGTGTCTAAAGGGAAAAAGCATGCCTTCCTTCTCCTGGTTCTTAATGGGATGAAGGAGAAAAACAATTAAGTGGTAATTCCTCTCTGTGATATTGATAAAAGAAGAAATATTTCCCTTTGCTTGATGAACTATACATTATTTCATTCTCAGAAAATGGAGACAAAAGTGGTAAGACTCAAATATGTAACTTATTTGAAACTTAGAGGATCAAAAATTACATTCTTAATATTCAACTTTTTAGTTCTCAGATACTCTCATTGACTGCTGCCATCTGTAACCTATCTCTGTGTGTGTGCATGTGTGAAATTAGTTTGTACTTTGCCCACAGGCATTTCAGCTTTTGGATGAACTACTGTCACTCAATGTTTTCTTTAATTCTTTCTATGGTTTTAAAAGTAAATTTTTATTGAAAAAATATCTTATTTATTAATGAACAGATTATGTCAGCTCATTAAATTTTCGTAAAGTGAACACACCTGTGTAACTACCACCAAGATTAAGAAATAAAGCATTATCAGCACCCAAGAAACCCTCATGCCCTTTCCCAATTCCTATCTCTGTTGCCAAGTAAGAATGGAATCATACAGTATGTACTTTTTTTATGTCTGAATTTCTTGCTCAACATTATGTTTGAGAGATGTGTGCACATAATTGTATGTAGCAATATTTCATTCTTTCTTATTGTTATCTATTATTTCAGTATAGATTTAATCCAACGGTTAGATCTTGTGTAACTATTGTACATTATAGAAATAAGAAAATTGATATTCATACATTTTTTGTGTATATAATTGTATGCCATTTCATCACATGTGTATATTTATGTATCAACCACAATTGTTAAGATGAAGTCCAGCTCCAGTGAAGTATAGAAACTTCATGTTTCTTTTATGTCTCTTTACCCTTACGTGTGGGGTGGGGTCACAGTTTTTTCTGTGGCATTTGGCTAAAGTAAAACAATTATTGTCTAAAAGTTATCTGTCTTGCTGGGCTGCCCCTTCATGGATTTATGGATAGAAAAACCAGGCTTCTCTTGGGGCTTGAGTTTATGTTTCTTATGAGATCTTTAGGTTGCTTATTTTTCCAGCATGCAGTTTGAACTATATGAGAAAACAAAACAAAACAAAACAAAACAAAACAAAACAAAACAAAACAAAACAAAACAAAACACAGACAGACAATAAAAAGCAGGGAACATTGTCCCAAGCTCTGTATCCAGTCCTCATTCCAGATTTGTATCAAGGATCTTTGAGTGTTCTCATGTTTGTTTTCTATATAATGTCCAATTTTGAATTATATCTTGTTGAAGGACTAAGGAAAAATATGTCTAGTCCATCATGGTCTGGAACCACATTCCTCCCTGTGATTATTCATGTTAGAGATTTACCATTTTTTAATTTTCTTCACAAAACAGCCTTTGGCCTTTGGCTTTGCATTTTTTTTTCCATCCAGTACATTTATTTCCTATGTAATCAATTTCATCTTTTAATTTCATTATTTTATTTTTCTACTTTCTTTGGATTTAATTCACTAAACGTTTTCTGACTTGTTGCAATGGATACTTAGGTACTTGGTTTTAAGCTTTTCTCTTATTTAAATATATATATTTAATCCTAATCTCATCTCTGAATAGCTTTAGCAATATCTCAAAAGAGTATATAGTATATATTTACTTTTATTATCATTCAGTGTACAGTACAACATTTTCAAATTTGCATTGTTATTACTTCTTTTATCAATAGGTATTTAGAAATGTGCTGCATTATTTCCCAACATTTAGGAATTCTTTATTTATCTTTCTTTTTAATTTTCAGAGAATATTTAGGTTTACAACAAAATTAAGAGAGGAAACATATATCTCCTGCCTCACACATGCATAACCTCCCCCATTATCTATATCACTCATCATAATTATACACATTTACCAAAAGTGAAACTATACTGACACATAATAATCACCCAAAGTCCATAGTTTATGTTAGAGTTCACTCTTGGTGTTGTATATTCTATGGCTTTGAAAAATGTATAGTGGTGTATATTCATCATTATGATGCCATACAGAGTATTTTCACTGCCCTAAAAATTGACTGTGTTCTTCCCATTTACCTCTTCTTTTCTCTACCAAACCTTGACACCATTAATCATTTTTCTGTCTCCATAGTTTTGCCTTTTCCAGAATGTCACATAGAATCACACAGTATGCAGCATTTTCAGATTGTCTTCTTTCACTTCGAAACATGCCTTTATGACTCTTCCATGTCTTTTCATAGCTTATAGCATATTTCTTTTTAGTGCTGAATAATATTCCATTTTCTGGATGTACAACAGTTTATTAAATGATTGAGCTATTTAAGGACATTCTAAGTTCTTCTACGTTTTGGCAATTATGAATAAAGCTGCTATAAATATCTATGTGCAGGTTTTTATATGAACATAAGTTTCAACTCTTTGGGGTAAGTACCAAGGAGCACAATGCTGTATCAAGTATATTTAGTTTTCAAGGAGCCACAAAAATGTCTTCCAAAGTGGCTGTACACTTTTGCATTCCAGCAACTTATGAATGAGAATTACTGTTGCTCTCATCCTCACCAACATTTGGCATTGTTACTGTTCTGAATTTTGGTCATTTAAAAGGTATGTAGTGGTGTCTTATTGCTGTTTTATTTTTATTTTTTATTTTTTAACTTATTTATTTATTTATTTATTTATTTTTCCAGTTACAGTTGGCATTCAATATTATTTTATATTAGTTTCACATGAACAGTATAATAGTTAAAATTTGTATGATTTAAAGTGATTCTCCACAATTAGTCCAGTACCCACCTGTCGTTATATATTGTTATCACAATATTATTGACTATATGTCCTCTGCTGTACTTTCCATCCCCATGACTATTTTGTAACTACTAATTTGTACTTCTTAATCTGTTCACCTTTTTTACTTACCCCAAACCCCTCTCACCTGGCAACCATCATTTCTTTCTTTATATCTATTAGTTTGTTATTTTGTTTGTTCATTTATTTTGCTCTTTAGATTCCACATAAGTGAGATCATGCCTTTATGACTCTTCCATGTCTTTTCATAGCTTATAGCATATTTCTTTTTAGTGCTGAATAATATTCCATTTTCTGGATGTACAACAGTTTATTAAATGATTGAGCTACTTAAGGACATTCTAAGTTCTTCTACGTTTTGGCAATTATGAATAAAGCTGCTATAAATATCTATGTGCAGGTTTTTATATGAACATAAGTTTCAACTCTTTGGGGTAAGTACCAAGGAGCACAACTGCTGTATCATTTTCTAAAAGTATATTTAGTTTTCAAGGAGCCACAAAAATGTCTTCCAAAGTGGCTGTACACTTTTGCATTCCAGCAACTTATGAATGAGAATTACTGTTGCTCTCATCCTCACCAACATTTGGCATTGTTACTGTTCTGAATTTTGGTCATTTAAAAGGTATGTAGTGGTGTCTTATTGCTGTTTTATTTTTATTTTTTATTTTTTAACTTATTTATTTATTTATTTATTTATTTTTCCAGTTACAGTTGGCATTCAATATTATTTTATATTAGTTTCACATGAACAGTATAATAGTTAAAATTTGTATGATTTAAAGTGATTCTCCACAATTAGTCCAGTACCCACCTGTCGTTATATATTGTTATCACAATATTATTGACTATATGTCCTCTGCTGTACTTTCCATCCCCATGACTATTTTGTAACTACTAATTTGTACTTCTTAATCTGTTCACCTTTTTTACTTACCCCAAACCCCTCTCACCTGGCAACCATCATTTCTTTCTTTATATCTATTAGTTTGTTATTTTGTTTGTTCATTTATTTTGCTCTTTAGATTCCACATATAAGTGAGATCATATGGTATTTGTCTTTCTCTGTCTGACTTATTTCACTTAGCATAATACCATGCTCTAGATCCATCCATGGTACAAATAGTAAAATTTCATTTTTTATGGCCAACTAATATCCCATTGTATATATCTACAACATCATCTTTATCAAATTATCTATTGATGAGCACATACATGGCTTCCATATCTCGACTATTGTAAATGATGCTGCAATTAATATAAGGGTGCATATATTTTTTTGAATTAGTGAATTAGTGAATTATGACCCGGAAGTGGAATTGCTGGGTTACAAGGTATTATTATTTTTATTTTGTTTTTTGAGAAACCTCCAAACTCTTGTCTATAGTGGCTGCACCAATTTGCAATCCCACCAACAGTGCACAAAGGTTGTCTCTTATCCACATAATCATTAACACTTGTTGTTTGTCGATTTATTGATGATAGCTATTCTAACAGGTGCGAGGTGATAATTCATTGTGGTTTTAATTTGCATTTCTCTGGTGATTAGTAATGTTGAACATGTTTTCATATGCCTGTGGTCATCTGTATATTCTTTTTGGAGAAATGTATATTCAGATCTTCTGCCCACTTCTTAATTAGATTATTAGGTTTTTTATTTTTGGTGTTGAGTGAGTTCTTCTGGATGCTAACCTCTTATCAAATGTATCATTGCTGAATATCTTCTCCCAGTTGGCATGTTGTCTTTTCATTTTGTCGATGATTTCCTTTCCTGTGCAAAAATTTTATTTGTTTATTCTTTTGTTTCCCTTGACTGAGGAGATATATCAGAAAAAATATTATTAAGAGCAATGTCAGAAATTTTACTGCCTATATTTTCTTCTAGGAGTTTTAAGTCTTTAATTCATTTTAAGTTTATTTTTGTATATGGTATAAGTGGTGGTCTGGTTACATTTTTTGCATGTATCTGTCCAGTTTTCCCAATATCATTTATTGAATAGACTGTCTTTATCCACATTGTATATTCTTGTCTCTTTTGTCATAGATTAACTGAGCATATACACATGGGTTTATTTCTGTGTTCTCTATTCTGTTCCATTGATCTATGTGTCTGTTTTTATGCCAGTACTATGTTATTTTGATTAGGATAGCCTTATAATATACTTTGATATCATGTAGCATGATACTCCGCCCCCAAAGTATTTTTCTTCTCAAGATGGCTGTGACTATTCAGGGTCTTTCGTGGTTCTATATAAATTTTAGAATTATTAGTTATACTTTTGGGGAAAATGACATTGCTGTTTTGATAAGAATTACATTAAATCTATGGATTGATTTGGGTAGCATAGACATTTTAACAATGTTAACTCTTCCTATCTAGGAGCACGGTATATGTTTGCATCTATTCATATCTTCTTCAATTACTTTCTTCAATGTCTTAGAATTTTCTAAGTACAGGACTTTTACCTCTTCAGATAAATATATTCCTAGGTATTAAATTATTCTGATGCACTTAAAAATGGGATCGTTTTCTTAATTTCTCTTTCTGATAGTTTGTTCTTGGTATATAAAAATGCAACCAATTTCCAAATATTAATTTTGTATTCTACTATTTTAAATTTTTTAATTTATAGGTTCAAATAATTTTTGGTGAAATCTTTAAGGTTCTTTACATATCATATAATGTCATCTGCAAATAATGACAGTTTTACTTCTTCCTATCCAACTTATATGCCTTTTTTTGCCTTATTTAATTATTATGGCTAGGACTTTCAGTACTACATTGAATAAAAATGTTGAAAGTAGACACCTCTGTCTTGTTTCTGATCTTAAGGAAAATGCTTTTAGCTTTTCAGCATTGAGTATGGTGTTAGCTTTGAGTTTGTCACATATGACCTTTGTTATGATGAGATATGTTCCCTTTATTACCACTTTGCTGAGAGTTTTTATCATAAAAAGATACTGGGTTTTGTTGAGTGCTTTTACTGCATCTATTAATAGGAGTGTATACTTTTTATCTTTCATTTTGTTTAAGTGGTATATCACATTAATTGATTTGCAGGTATTGATTCAAACTTACATTCCGGGAATAAATTCTACTTGTTAATGGTATATAATCTTTTTAGTGTATTGCTTAATTCAGTTTACTAATATTCTGTTTAGAATTTTTGCATCTACATTCATCAAGGATATCAATCTATAACTTTCTTTATTTTGTAATGTCATTGTCTAGTTTTGGAATCATGGTAATGCTGGTCACATAATATTAATTTGGGAGCCTTCCCTCATCTTGAATTTTTTGGAATAGCTTGAGAAGAATAGATGTTGATTCTTCTTTGAATGTTTGGTAAAATTTACCTGTGAAGCCATCTGGTCCAGGATTTTATTTGTTGGAAATTTTTTGATTACTGATTCCATATCATTAGTAGTCATTGGTCTGTTCAAATTTTCTGTTTCTTCTTAATGTGATCTCAGGATACTGAGTTTCTAGGAATTTATTTCTTTCAGATTGTCCAATTTGTTGGCATATAATTTTTCATAGTATTTTTTATAAACCTTTGTATTTCTGTCGTGTCAGTGATTACTTCTCCTCTTTTTCATTTCTAATTTTATTTATTTGGGGCCTCTCTCTTTTTTCATTGATGAGTCTGGTTAAAATTTCATCATTTTTTAAAAATTTTTTTCAAAGAACCAGTTTTGGTTTCATTCATCTTTTGCATTTTTTAGTCTCTATTTTGTTTATTTCCACTCCAATTGGTGTTATTTCCTTTCCTCTACACTCTTTGGCTTTTATTTGCTGTTCTATTTCTACTTCTTATAGGTCTAAGGTTAGATTATATTTGAGATTTTTCATATTTGATATTTTTCCTGTTTCTTGAGGTAGGCCTGTATTGTTATGAGTTTCCTTCTTTTTACTGGTTTTGCCTTGCCCCATAAATTTATGTTCATTGTGTTTTTATTTTCATTTATCTGAAGGTATCTTTAGATTTTTTCCTTGTTGCATTGTTAACTCATTCATTGTTTAGTAGCATGTTATTTAGTCTCCATGTGTTTGTGTATTTTTCATTTCTTTTCTTGTATTGTGATCAAAGAAGACACTTATATGGTTTCACTCTTCTTAAATTTATTGAGACTTGTTTTGTTGTCTGTTATGTGGTCTATCTTGAAAAATGTTTCATGGGCACTGGTAAAGAATGTATACACTATTGCTTTGGGGTCATATGACATAAAAAGATTAGTTAAATCCATCTAGTCCAGTGTGTCATTTAAGGCCTCTATTTCTTCATTGATTTGATGTGTAAAAGATCTGTCCATTGGTGTCAATAGGGTACTAGAATCCTCTACTATGAATGTATTATTTTCAATTTCTCCTTTTATGTTAGTCAATATTTTCTTTATATATTTAGGTGCTCCTATATTGGGTACATAAATGTTTACAAAGGTCATATCCTCTTGTTGGATTAATTAATTTATCATTATAAAAGTTTTTCTTTGTCTTATTATAGTCTTTGTTTTAAAGTCTATTTTGTCTAATATAAATATTACTACTCTTTTTTGTTTGTTTTCATTTGCATAAAATATCTCTTCCCATCCCTTTACTTTCAATCTCTGTATGTTTTTAAGTCTGTAATGGGTTTCTTGTAAGCAGCATATGTAAGGGTCTTATCCATTCAGCCACCATATATCTTTTTATTGGAGCATTTAAACCATTTACATTTAAACTTTTGTTGTTAGATATGTAATTATTGCCATTTATTATTAATATTTTTTCTTCTTCCTATAGAAGTCCTTTTAACATTTCTTATAATACTGGTTTGATGGTAATAAACTCCTTTAGATTTTTCTTATCTGGGAAGATTTATCAGTACTTTGATTCCAAATGTTAGTTTTGCTGGGTAGTGTCATCTTGGTTGTAGGTCCTTGCTTTCATCACTTTAAATATTTCATGCCAATTCCTTCTGGCCTTCAAAGTTTCTGCTGAAATGTCAGTTGATGGTCTTATGGGAGCTCTCTTTTAAGTAATTAGCTGACTTCCTCTTACTGCTTTTAAAATTCCCCCTTTGTCTTTAATTATGATGTGTGTTGGTGTGAGTTTCCTCTTTGGTTTCATCTTATTTGTTAATTATGATGTGTTTTAATTATGATGTGTCTTGGTGTGGGTTTCCTCTTTGGGATCATCTTATTTGTTACTCTCTGTACATTCTGGGCTTGAATGTCAGTTTTCTTTGCCAGGTTAGGGAAGGTTTCGATTATTATTTCTTTAAAAGATTTTCAGTTCTTTGCTCTCTCTCTTCTCCTGCTACCCCTATAATGTGAATGTGTTTGACATCTCAGAGGTATCTTAAACTATTTTTAATTTTTTATATTCTTTTGTTGTTGTTGTTGCTTTTCCTATTGGAGATTGTCTGCTACCTTGTCTTTCCAATTACTGATTCAATTCTCTGCTTCATTTAACCTGCTGTTGATTTTCTCTGGTGTATTCTTTATTTCAGTTATTGTATTCTTTATTTCTGACTTTTTTTCTTGGTTTCTTTTTTATGCTTAATATTTCTTCGTTGAAGTCCTCACTAAGCTTTTTTTTTTGAGCATTTAATCAATATTTTTTGAAATCTGTATCTGGTACATTGCTTGCCTCCATTTTGTTCGAGTTCTTTTTCTGGAGTTTCCTCTTATTTTTTTATATGAAACATGTTGTTTGTCTCTTCATTTTAGGTATATATATATAGATATATGTATATATGTATATATATATATATATGTATATTACAATTCTGTATAAAAAAGAATGAGAAAATAAAAGCTTTTATTTTATCTTCACTTAGATATTTCTTTAAAGCTCTTTCTCACTTTATATGGATCTGAGTTTCTAACCTATATTATTTTCCTTCTCTAAATAACTTCTTTTAAAATTTCTTGCAAGACAAGTGTCCTGGCAACTAATTCTTCCAATTTTTTGTCTGAAAAAGCTTTTTTAATTCAGTTTTAAAGGATAATTTTGTAGGGTTCAGAATACTAGGTCAGTGGTGTTTTTCTCTCAAAATTTTAAATATTTCTCTTCTCTTTTTGTTTGTGTGGTTTTTGAGGAGATGTCAAATATAATCTTAACTTTATCCCTCAATAGCTAAGTTTTTTCTCCTATGACTTCTTTAAGACTTTTTTCTTTATTTTCTATTTACTCTCATTTGAAAATGATATGCTTAGGTATAGGTTTGTTTCTTTTTGTTTTTGTTTGTTTGCTTTATCATGCTTGGTTCTCTATAAGATTTCTGTGTCTGTGGTTTGGTTTCTGACATAAATTTGGGGAAATCTCATTTACTATAGTTTCAAATATTTTCTCTGTTCCTTTCTATCTTCTCCTTCTGGCATTCCCATTATGCATATGTTGCTCTTTTTGTAGTTGTCCCACAGTTTTAGGATATTCCATTCTGTCTTTTTTTTAAGTTTTTGTTCTCTTTGCTTCTTTATTTTTTGAGGGTTCTATTTATAAATCCTCTAGCACAGAAATTATTTCCTCAGCCATGTCCAGTCTACTAATAAACCCATGAAGAGTGTTCTTCATTTCTGTTACAGTGTGTTTGATCTTTGGCATTTGGGGGTTGGGGGAAAGGGGCAGGTGGTTCTTTCTTAGAATTTTATTTCTCTTCTTATCTCTCCCATCTGTTTTTGTATGGTGTCTATTTTATCTATTAGAGCCATTAGTATATTAATCATAGTTGTTTTAAATTCTCGATCTTATAATGCCAATATCACTGCCATGTCTGGTTCTAGTGTTAGGGGAAGGAAATCATTCTATAATCTTAGGATTAAATCTCTGTCTTCTAGTGAGTCTATGCCTCTGGAATATAAACTTCACAAGTGTCTTTCAGTGTTGTTAACCACTTTAGGTGGGACAGGATGGCTAGAGTGAGCTGGAGATGGGTCTTTACCTTCCCCAGGTCAGTGAGGCTTTGGTAATAACCCAGCAAGTTAGATTCTGGTTAATAAGCTTCCCTAAGGTTAGGCCTTATTAAGAAGAATGCAATGCTCTAGTATATTTCAAAATGGTTCCTTTTCCTCTTCTGCCAGAAGCACAAGGGGGTTTGCCTCTAATATTTACTGTGGGAACTCAGTCAAGCTCCTAGAGGTAAAACTAACAATATCGTGGGGCCCTCCTATGGCTGGGACCCCTTGAGTTTTTAATTCTCAGACTTGTCTGAACTAAGCCTCTAGCAATTTATCAATTACAGCTCAGATTTTCCTACCCCACCCATCACTGGTTCCCAAGGCAGTTTCCTCCTGGTTCCCAAGACGGTTTCCTCTTGTGAGTCTCTGCTCTGGTAAACCATGACTCCCTGTATTCTTCTGTCTGTTTCTCCAATCTTAGGAGCAGTGGTTTGCCCTGTTTCCTCTCCTCTCTTATGGATCCAAGAAGAGTTATTGATTGTTTGGTCTATTCAACTTATTTCTCTATTATTAATGTCAGCAAATACCTTAAGGGAGAAACAACCAAGTGTTGAGCTTTTTTATGTGGTTTACTTCTCAAGGATTTTTGCCACTTAATTCCTAGCTATTTTAGTATCTCTTCAATGCTTTCAACAACTATTTATGTTGCATTATATCTGGATTTGAAAATTTTTCTTGGCAGAAGTGTTGGTACACTTTAAGCTACTCTATTTTGGTAAGACTTAGAAATCCCCTCTAATTTTCATTTTATGAGATATAGAGTAACATATAGCAACAACTCTAAAATTAGGAAGATCTGTAATCCATTTCTGGCTCTGTCACTTACTCATTTTGAGAACTTAGACCTGTTTCCTTAACCACTTCTTGACCAAATTTACAAAGTCATATGATTGTTGTAGCTGAAATTTTAATTGGAAAATAAATAATAAATAAGAATAAATAAATAAATAAATAAATAGTAACTGAGCTGGAATGACTCAAAGGCTGAACTCAGATGGGATGGTCAACCAGAGCTCTTATACGTGTTTTCAGTGTGGTTTGGGCTCCTTACGGAATGGTGGCAAATGTCAAGAGGGAGCATCCAAGAAACTAAGACAGAAGTAATAAGAATAAATAAATAAATAAATAAATAAATAAATAAATAAATTACAAAATATGGTTAAGTCTATGAAGGAATTACAATTATGCATCACTGGAATATATGTATTATTTAATTAATTGGAAATGGATAACATCCCTCATGGAAACAGAATAAGGAAAAACGATAGATTTCAAAACAAAGTTCTGAGAAACTTCATCAACATTGAAATTGGATAGAGAAGGAGAGTTGAGAATAAGTTGAGAAATGAGAAAATAAGTAGAACAAAAAAGTAGACAGCTCTGTCAAATATTGCTACGACATTAAGTAATATCAGGGCAAAGTATTGACCACTGGATTTTACAATGTTAAAATTGTTGGAAATTTTGACAAAAGTAGTTTCAGTGGATTTTTGTGGACAAACCAGATAAAGATGAGTGGAAGAATAAACTAGAGATTTTTTAAAAAAGGGAGACTGCTTGCTTAGACTTTTTCAAGTTTAGCCTTAAAGAGAAGACAGGAAGTGGAGTTATGCTTACAATATCTCAATAAAGGGCTTCTCAAAACCTGCCTCTTTCCATCTAATAAACTGCAGAGCTTCTCAGTCTCAACACTGGTTTCCCTCATCTTTTTCAATAAATAAGCCTTTCGCCTTTGTTGCCCATTCATACAGCTTCCCTTTCTCTTTTTCTTTTACTCAGTAGTACAATTAATATTATATTGGTTCAGCATTTTTGGTTTTTAACTGTAGTTGAGTTCTTTTTATTTTTTAAAATAATATTTCATATTATGGTTACATTAGATAAATTATTGGTAGTTTATATATCCTCTTTATTTAAGCTTTTCAAAGTAGCACAATAATCTGTTCTAAAATAGTGTAATCAAGTTGCAGAGTCCCTACAGAAAAGTCAAAAGATAGATTGCAGACAAAGCAGCATGGTGAAGTAGAAAAGCCACAGGATTCTGAGCCAGGAAAATCCTGAGTTCAAGTCCAACTTATGTGTGTCCTTTGGGGTAATTTGTTAATCTTAATTGTATAGATTAAATATGTAGAGAGATAGAGATTTATTCATATAAAGATTATATATAAATTGTATGTATTTTACATGTAAATTCTATCATTTAAATATACATTTGATTAATTTAAATTTAATTATATATTCATATATGTAATCAAATGTATCTATATCTATCTGTATACTCGTTATTGGCAACTTATCTTTTCTATCTCCTAGGCATCATTCAGTTCAATACAATTAATTTAAAAAAATGTATTTTGCAACAACCTGGATCAAATAGGTGGTTTTTGAAACTTATCATCTCCTTTGATTTCATAGGCTATATACTGAGTCTGAAGTTCTGGAAACTATTTCTCTATCACTACTTTCAAAATTATGTCATCTCAATTTGTAATTTCTATTTTGTAGAACCAGTCTTCCTTTCTCACACTCACCTAATTTTTACTTCTTTCCCCAGATTTCCAGCCAAATTCTGCCAAATTACTCTGCATTTTCATATTACCACCCAAATCACTTGCTGCTCAATCTTCAGTTCATCAAATTTAAAATAGTCTGCCTTCTCTCAAGTCCTGTCCTCAAGGCTAGCTACATAATTTGTGGGGACATATAGGGCAAGGTAAAAATGGGATTTCTCTCGTTCAAAAAACAGAAAAAATGTAGTTAAAAATGTAAAACTAGAGATGGCAAAGAAACATGGTGGACTGAGAGACGTCCTCAGATCTCTCCCTCTGAAACAACAATAGGCTAAACATCTTAAAGTAAAAACAAAAACAAAAAAACACTCAAACTGCACACCAGCACGTCTGAGCATGGGATCTGCACATAAGAGCTACCACAGGTCAGAACCCCGGGTGTCAGGTGGTGGACTCAGAGAAATAAAGAAGCTGCCTCTCGAAGCCTCCAAAGCTCCTTGCAGAAGTAGGGGGAGGGGTGAAAGTGCATCAACTTCCCTGATCAGCCTGCCTGGAAGAGCCAGAAATTCTAGCAGCTCACAGCAGGGCCCAGTCATCAGGGCAGAAAGCAGAGAAGCAAGACCAGGCAGCAGAAAAACGACAGATGATTTTTACTGGCCCCAGTTGCAAAACCGAGGCTGAGCCACAGCCCCCAACCTCCAAATCAGAGGGCGCCACCCCCATACCCTCCAAGACAGAACACTTCGGAGCCCCCATGGAAATCTGAGTATACGCTACCGAAACTGTTGCTAACACTGACAGGGACTGAAATTGAGAGTAGCAAGAGTGATTATCTATAAGAAAATGTAAAAAAGACATTTAAGCTTTATATAAAGCAAGGATCCAAGAGGCTTAGACGTCACCTACTGGAAACCAAAAGAAAAGTGCCTTCTTTGCAGCAGGCTAAAGAGAGACTTTTATATAATAAATCTTCTTTCTGGAAAAACAACAGAATACATGTTCATTAATGCCCAGGGGGAGAAATAGTCCATTAAACAGCATGAACAACCAAGGTGACAAGGCATCTCAGAAAGAAACAGAAAAATCTCCAGAAAATAAGCTTACAGACATATAAATATGTGACTTAAATGACAGAAATAAATGACAGAGAATTCAGGATGGTACTTCTGAAACAACTCAGTGAGATCCAAAACAACTCAAATCAACACTTTCAGGAATTGAAAAAACAGCTAGATGAGCAGAGCAAGGAGATTGAAACCCTCAAAAAAAAAAAAAAAACAAATAGAATTTCTGGAGATGAAGAACACACTGCAAGAGATGAAAAATGAAATAGCAAGCTTGGAAAATAGAGTTCACCAAGTGGAGAAAAGGATCAGTGATATTGAAGACAGAAATCTAGAAATAAATCAGAAAGAAGAAGAGAGAAACCAAAGAATGAAAAATAATGGAAGAGAAATACAAGAAATGGCTTATACCATCAGAAGAGGAAACAAAGAATAATGGGCATTACCAAAGGTAAAGAAAAGGATCAGGGACTAGAAAGCATTTTCAGACAAATAGTGGATGAGAATTTCTCAAATCTAAGGAATGATCTGGAGCTTGGAATTCAAGAAGCCCAT
>NW_006433879.1:1583986-1587630 GCF_000325575.1 Pteropus alecto | reverse complement strand
TTCCAGACATACAAAAATTGAGGGAATTCTCCACTACGAGGCCTGCACTACAGGAAATACTGAAAGGTGTCAGCTCATCTAAAACAAAATAACAAAATGAAACAAAATAAAATAAAAAACATAATTAGGAGTAAAGTGACTACCAGGCAAATAGAAGCAGATGAGTGCAACCCTTACTAAGAACAGGGCATTATAAGCTTAAATAATAATAAGAGATTTGGTATAGCAAGATAGTAATGAATGTTCAGCATACATAGAGACAAATTGAGATAACAGTGACTGAAAAGGGGAGGATTCAAAGATCCAAATTAGCAAAGGGAAATGGAGATAAGGCACGTGCAGAAAAAAAATGCATGACTGTATATATATAAGTATCCTTTATATATTCGTAATGGTATCCAATTTCACCAAGACACATTGTATTAAAGTTATCAAAAATTAGCGACAAAGACAGAATTCACAGGGCAGCCAGGGAAAAGAAGATGGTACCTATAAAGGAAAACCAATTAGATTATCAATGGACTTCACAGCGCAAACTTTACAAGCAGAAAGGAATGGAATCAAATATTTAAACTATTAAATGAAAGGAAATACCAGCCTAGAATAATGTATCCAGCTAAGCTCTCCTTTAGATATGAAGGAGAAATTAAGACCTTTCCAGACATACAAAAATTGAGGGAATTCTCCACTACGAGGCCTGCACTACAGGAAATACTGAAAGGTGTCAGCTCATCTAAAACAAAATAACAAAATGAAACAAAATAAAATAAAAAACATAATTAGGAGTAAAGTGACTACCAGGCAAATAGAAGCAGATGAGTGCAACCCTTACTAAGAACAGGGCATTATAAGCTTAAATAATAATAAGAGATTTGGTATAGCAAGATAGTAATGAATGTTCAGCATACATAGAGACAAATTGAGATAACAGTGACTGAAAAGGGGAGGATTCAAAGATCCAAATTAGCAAAGGGAAATGGAGATAAGGCACGTGCAGAAAAAAAATGCATGACTGTATATATATAAGTATCCTTTATATATTCGTAATGGTATCCAATCACCAAAGATTCAGAGCTGAAATATATAACATAAAACAAGAAGAACCAGAAGAAAAACCCACAAAAGCTAACCAAAATAAAGAAAACAGAAACACAAGAACAAGGAAACAATGGAAACACTGAGCTACCAGAAAGCAAAAGACAAAATGGCTATAAGAAGACATATTTCAATAATCGCCATAAATGTGAATGGACTGAACTCATCAATAAAAAGGCGCAGAGTTGCAGAATGGATCAAAAAACAAAACCCAACCATATGCTGCCTCCAGGAGACATATCTCAGTTCCAAAGACAAATATAGACTCAAAGTGAAAGGGTGGAAAATGGTTTTTCAAGCAAATGGCAATCAGAGAAAAGTGGGAGTAGCAGTACTAATAGCGGACAAAATAGACTTCAGCATAAAAAAAGGTAAAGAAAGATACTGAGGGACACTTCATAATGATAAAGGGAATCATGCACCAAGAAGACATAACACTTATCTATACTCCCAGTGAGGGAGCCGCACAATATGTAAAGCAATTACTAACAGAAATAAAGAAAGAAAAAACCAAAACACTATTGTAGTAGGGGACCTAACTACTTCACTGTCACATATGAACAGATCATCCAAACAGAAAATCAATAAGGAAATAACATCCTTAAATGATGCATTAGACCAACTGGACATAATTGACATTTATAGAGCTTTCCATCCCAAAACAGCTGCTTATGCATTCTTCTCTAGGGCACATGGAACATTCTCAAGAATCAACCACATACTGGGACACAGAGATAGCCTCAACAAATATAAGAGTGTTGAAATCATACCAAACATATTCTCTGATCATAATGTTTTGAAACTAGAGATCACTTGCAAAAAGAAATCAAGAAAAACCACAAATACATGGAAATTAAACAACATGCTCCTGAAGAATAACTGGGTCAGAGAAGAAATAAAAAGAGAGATCAAGAGATACACGGAAACGAATGATAATGATAGTACAACATATCAAAACTTGTGGGACACAGCAAAAGCTGTCATAAGAGGAAAGTTCATATCATTACAGGCCTACTTCCAAAAACAAGAACAAGCCCAAAGAAACAACCTAACATTCATCTTAAAAAACTAGAAAAGGATGAACAAATGAAGCCTAAAGTCAGCAGAAGGAAAGAAATAATCAAAATTAGAGTAGAAATAAATATAATTGGAAACAACAACAACAACAACAAAACGATAAAAAAATAAATGCAACAAACAGCTGGTTCTTTAAGGAGGTTAATAAAATTGACAAACCTCTGGCTAAACTGATTAAAGAAAAAAGAGAAAGGAAACAAATAAACAAAATTAGGGATGAAAGAGGAGAAATTATGACTGATATTGCAGAAATACAAAGAATCATACAAGAATACTATGAAAAAGTATATAACACCAAATATAATAACCTAGAAGAAATGAACCAATATTTAGAAAAATACAACCTTCCTAGACTGAATCAAGAAGAACTAGAAAATCCAAATAGACCGATCAGCAGTATGGAAATGGAAACAATCATCAAAAACTTAACAAAAAGTAAAAGTCCAGGACCAGATGGTTTCACCAGTGAATTCTACCAAACATTCAAAGATGATTTAATATCTATTCTCCTCAAACTGTTACAAAAAATCGAAGAAAAGGCAATACTTTCCAACTCATTTTATGAGGCCAATATTACCCTGATACCAAAACTTGGTAAAGATAACACACAAAAAATAAAACTACAAACCAATATCTCTCATGAATGCAGATGCAAAAACCCTAAATAAGATACTAGCAAACCGAATTCAGCAACATATTAAAAAAATTATACACTACAATCAAGTGGGCTTCATCTCAGAGTCACAGGGTTGGTTCAACATATACAAATCAATTAATGTGACACATCACATAAACAAATTTAAAAATAAGAATTATACGATCATATCAGTAGATGCAGAAAAACCCTTTGACAAGATACAGCATCCATTTATCATCAAAACACTTCATAAAATTGGTATAAGAGAAAATTATCTTACCATTATAAAAGCTATCTATGACAAACTCTCAGACAACATTATACTTAATGGTGAAAAACTAAAAACTTTTCCTCTAAGATCAGGAACAAGGCAAGACTGTCCACTATCACCACTGTTATTCAATATAACATTGGAGGTCCTAGTGAGTGCAATCAGACAAGAGAAAGATATAAAAGGCATCCAAATAGGAAACAAAGAAGTCAAACTGTCACTATTTGCAGATGACATGATTTTCTATATAGAAAACCCTAAAGACTTCACAAGAACACTACTAGAAACAATAAGCAAATACAGTCAAGTTTCTGGATACAAAATCAATGTTCAAAAATCCATAGTGTTCCTATACTCTAACAACAAAGTGTCAGAAAAAGAAGTGGAAAAAATAATTTCTTTCGCAATTGCAACAAAAGGAATAAAATACCTAGGAGTAAATTTAATGAAACATGTGAAGGACCTGTATAATGAAAACTACAAGACTCTATTAAAAGAAATCGAAGAAGATACAAAGAAATGCAAAAATATTCCGTGTTCTTGGATTGGAAGAATCAACATAGT
>NW_006433879.1:1576653-1582408 GCF_000325575.1 Pteropus alecto | reverse complement strand
AATGAGGTCTATCAAGGAGGAGGTTGGTAGCTTTGTTTATTTTTTCCTTTGCTTAATATCCAAATGCCTGTATCTATTAATTATATATATATATATATACACACACATACATATGACACAGCGGAAGCAGTCCTAAGAGAGAAATTCATAGCAACACAGTCCTACCTCAAAAAACTAGAGAAATATCAAATAAACAATCTAACCTTACACTTAAAAGAACTATAAAAAAAACAGCAAACAAAAGACAAAGGTAGTGTAGGAAATAATAAAGATGAGAGTGGAAATAAATGAAATAGTCTAGAAAAACAATACAAAATATCAATGAAATCACAAGTTGGTTCTTTGAAAGTATGAACAAAATAAAAAAATCCTTTAACCAGACTCATCAAGAAGAAAATGAAGAGGCCTCAAATAAATAAATCATAAATAAAAGAAGATAAGTAACTTAAGACTCTAGAGAAATACAAAGGATTGTTTAAAAAAATACTGTGAGCCATTACATGCTAATAAATTTGACAATCTGGAATAAATGGATATATCCCTAGAAACATACATTATTCCAAGATTGAGTCAAGAAGAAACAGAAAATCTGAACTGATTGATTACTACCAATAAAATCGAATCAGTGACCAAAAAACTCCCAAAAAACAAAAGTCTTGAACCAGATGGCAAATTTTACCAAATATTCAAAAAATAATTAACGCTTGTTCTTTTCAAACTATTCTAAAATATTCAAGAGGAAGAAAGGTTTTCTAATTTTTTTTTTTACAAGGCCACCATTACCCTGATTCTAAAACCAAACAAAGACATTACAGAAAAAGAAAACTATAGAACAGTATCCCTGATGAACATTGTTGAAAAAATCTTTAAAAAACAAAAGTTAGCAAACTCTATTCAGCAATATATTAAAAATATCATACACCATGATTAAGCTGGTTTTATTCCTGGGATGCAAGGTTGGTTCAATATTCACAGATAAATTAATGTGATACACCACACTGACAAATTAAAAGATAAAAATCTTTTACCATGTTCATCTATTATATTAATAGATGCAGAAAAAAGTGTTCAACAAAATCCAGCATGTAGTTATGATAAAAACTCACAACAAAGTTGGAATAGAGGGAACATATCTCAACATAATAAAGGCCACATATGACAAACATACAGCTAACATACTCAATGGGGAAAGGCTAAAAACATTTTCCTTAAGATCAGGAACAAGACAAGAATGCCCACTTTCATCGCTTCTATTCAACACTGCGTTGAAAGTTCTAGCTACAACAATCAGACAAGAAAGAAAAATAAAAGGCATCCAGATTGGAAAGGAAAAAGAAAAATTGTCATTATTTGCAGATGGCATGATACTATAGAGAACCCTAGCGATTCCACCAAAAAACTGTTAAAACGGATACATGAATTCAGTAAAGTAGCAGGATACAAAATTAATATTAAGAAGTAAGCTGCATTTTTATACACCAATGATGAATTATCAGAAAGAGAAATAAAGAAAACAATCCCATTTACAAATGCATCAAAAACAATAAAATACCTGGGAACCAAATTAACCAAGGAAGCAAAAGTCCTGTTCCTGGAAAATTATAAATCATTGAAAGAGAAATTGAAGAAGATAGAAATAAATAGTAGCATATACCATGTTCATGTGTAGAAAAAATCAACATCATTAAAGTGGCTATACTACACAAAGCAATATATAGATTCAATACAATCCCGATTAAAATACTAGTAGCATTTTTCGGAGAACCAAAACGATTCTAAAATGTATATAAAATTCTAAAAGATCCTGAATAGTCAGACAATCCTGAGAAAGAAGAATAAAGTTGGAAGTATCAGAGCACCAAATATCAAACTATACTACAAGGCTATAGTAATCAAAACAGCATGTTTCTGCCATAAAAAACAAACAAACAAATAAAACAGACACATAGATCAATGGAACAGAATAAAGAGCTCAGAAATAAATCTATGCATATATGGTCATTTAATTTATGACAAAGGAGGCAAGAATATACAATAAGGTAAAGACAGTCTAGTCAATAAATGATCTTGGGAAAACTGGACAGATACATGCAAAAATGAAACTGGACTACTTTCTTACATCATAAATAAGATTAAACTCAAAATGGATTAAAGACTTAAATGTAAACCAAAGACTATAAAACTCCTAGAAGAAAACATAGGCAGTAAACCCTCTGACATTGCTCTTAGTAATATTTTGTCTGACATATTTTCTCAAGTAAGAGAAACAAAAGGAAAACTAATGAAATGGAACTACATTAAACTTAAAAGATTTTTCACAGCAAAGGAAACATCAACAAAATGAAAAGACAACCTACTGAATGGGAGAAGATATTTGACTACGATACATCTAATAAGAGGCTAATATACAAATTTATAAAGAACTCATACAACTCAACACCAAATAACACAACGGTCTAATTCGAAAAAATGGGCAAAGTACCTGAATAGGCATTTCTCCAAAGAGGACATACAGATGTCCAAGACATATGAAAAGATGTTCAATGTCACTAATAATCATAGAAATGCAAATTAAAACCACAATATCATCTCACTCCTATCAGAATGGCTATCATCAATAAATCAAAAAACAACAAGTGTTTGTGAGGATGTGGAGAAAAGAGAACCCCTGTGCACTGCTAGTGGGATTGCATATTGGTACAGCCACTCTGGAAAAGAGTTTGGAGTTTCCTCAAAAAATTAAAAGTAGAACTACCTTATGACCCAGCAATTGCACTTCTGTGTATTTTTCCAAAGAATACACAGAATTTGAAAAGACATATATACCTCTATGTTCACTGTAGAGTGAACACTAATTTGAAAAGACATATACACCTCTATGTTCACTGTAGTGTTATTTACAACAGCGATAGAAGATATGGAAGTAACCTAAGCAAGTAATCAATAGACAATTGGGTAAAGAAGAGATGGTACGTATATACCATGGAATATTAGCCATAAAACATGAAATCTTACCATTTTCAATGACATGAATAGACCTAGATGGTATTGTGGTAAGTGAAATAAGTCAGACAGAAAAAGACAATACTATATGATTTCACTTACATGTGGAATCTAAGGAAAAAAACAAACTACTAAAATGAAAACAGACTCATAGATACAGAGAAAAAACTGGTCATTGCCAGATGGGAGGAAGGTAGGGGCTGGGTGAAAAAGTGAAGGGATTATGAATTACAAATTTGTATTTAAAAAATAGTCACAGAAATGTGAAGTTCAGCATAGGTAATACAATCAATAATATTTTAAAACTATGTATAGCATCAGGTGAGTACTAGACTAGTACAAGGGTGATCACTTTGTAAATTATATAAATGTCTCACCGCTGAAATTAATATAAGATAATATTTAATGTCAACTCTAATTGAAAAATAAAAATTAAAAATAAGATATGAATACATTTTTCCTTTTGGCAGTGTATAATGCATGTTGGGATTCTTAGCAAAGAGCCTGGCATATGGATGATTGATAAATAGCAGCTGCTATTTTTTATGCAAAGAAATAAGTGATCGACAAGGAATGTTAGGAATCATATTGTCTAATCTTCATACTTAATTTTTTTCTCACACAGGATACTGAGTCCTATAATCTCTAAAAATTCTAATTACTAAAATAATTGTGTCTGCTTTCTTCCTATTCTTGAATATTAATTTTTTTTGGAATATACTACTCAAACTTGTTAGCCTAAATCATGTTTGTTCCTCAATTCAGTCATAGCTCGGGACACCAGCAGAGACCATTTTGTTTTGTGGATAGTGGGAATATGATAACTTGAAGCAGAGATGATGATCCACTGTTTTAGGGAGAGGTGTTTTTGAGGACAGTATGATGGACTCTCACTATATTGGCCTGTACTAAATGAGCTAAAGAAACAGGAATTAAAAAACAAGGAGTTATTTTACTAAAAACTGTGAGAGAATAGAGATTAAAGGAAATATCTCCTTGTGGTCCAACAGAGTGTTGTGTGAGTAGGAGCTAGAGTACTTTCAACAGATGAGATGTTGTCAGGACATATGGAAGTGTCAGAAAAGTATAAAAGATTTGAAATAGAAATAGAAAGGGTAGCTCATTGCCCTGTCCTGTGAACCTTTCTGAGTTATTTCTGGTTTTAACTGACTTTGAGCTGTTTTATAACTCTGTAAGTTGTAGAAAACTGATAATGTAAATCATTCTTTTATATAGAAATAAAAATTATGTTTAAATTAATGTATTTATTACCATGTGCATATGGCTTTTTTGCATCTAATTTAATTTTATCATTTCTTCTCTGCCTGTGCATGAGTGACACTTTGAACCAGTTTAAAGAAACATCTTACTTATTACATTATTAACATGCCAGCATTATTATAATAAAATATTTTATTATATCATTAATGAATAAAATACAATACGTGGCAGATTTTCTTTATATGTGAGAGACGTGGTTATATCCTCTTTAAATGATAATCTTTTAACAGTTTGGGATATTATCCACTTAGATGCTCAATGGACTCACCTCACAGAGGCAGGTAAAATCTGTTGCCAGAAAGTATGCAGCAGAGAAGTTATTCCACATGCAACAGCAATAATTGGGAATTTTGCCTGACCATCTGATAACCTTCCTAAATGGATCAATGGAATATAGAGATCTATTCTGAGTTGACAGAGAATCTGATTTGTTAGTCTTTTGTTTGTCATTATATCTATTTTGAGTTCAAATCAATTAATAGCGTAGTCATTCTACTAGTGAGTAGAAGTACAGCTCATTGAGATATAGTAGAAATCGATTATAATTCTACCAGATGAAATTAACTTGTAGTGACCCCAGAACGGGACTAGGGGTCAGAGGAGCCTATCCAATCCTGGGGAAGGGCTAACAAGGCATCCTGCTGTAGACTGAGATTTGAAGATGGACAAGGAGTAAGGAGATGAAAGAAAGTGTTCCAGGTAGAGAAAACTCTACGTGAGGAGGGAGTCTCGGAGGCTCTCTATGATGCCAGCTTAGCTATTCCTTTGTCATAACCATTAGACTGAGTATTCTAGGCTCTGTCCATATACAGATTGAAGAGACAAAAGTCAATAAGAAGCATTTGTGTGACTATTGGCATGTAAACACTGTTCGTGACAGAATGCATGGGTTTCGGGGTGAAGGTCTCGATCCCTGGGCCACTGTGAAGGGAATGTTCTAGAGCTGGATCTGAAATTAAAAAGAGAGGTCTGTCTCCAAATTAACCAGGTTATTTTGCCTTTCAACCCTCCAGGACATGCTTGCAAATAGTTTCAAAGGTAAATATATTAGAATGCTTTTATTAAGCAGTGTTAGATATTTCCTGTCTTAGAGTAATACCATCACAGTCCTGGGTTCCATGCTTGACATTTCCTAGAGTAGACATCAGGGAACCCCCAAAAGAGCTGTCCACAGCCAGGAGCCTGCAATCCTAAGCACCCTTGGGAATATCCCCCATCGGTAAGAGGAAAATGTTTCTCATGTTGACAGACATATGTCACATGAAAGATTGGAGGGAAGAAAAGGCAGAATCCCAACCTCTCTTGAGTGATCACTTTTGTCTCTGGCCACTATAGATATCCTTGGTCCTTTTAGGACATGGACACACAAACGAGTGCTGTTATCCTCCGTTTCCCTAAGCTATTCTATAATGGCACTCATGCCTTGTGGAACACTTACAAATCTGGGTCTTTTCACCTCTCACCTTTTCTG
>NW_006433879.1:1569649-1576614 GCF_000325575.1 Pteropus alecto | reverse complement strand
TCCTCTTTAGTGACACATGTGTGTAAAAAAAATAGGGGGAGGATCCAGACATCAACACAGATAATTCAGGTCTGAAACCCCTGGTTTGTTTTCTAATGGGAAAACACAAGAACCTAATTGTTAGAGCTCCTATTTCACGTTGCCTTATTTTCAATCCATAAAAATACATAACTATAAAGTATACACAAGATTACCTGTTATATTCTCCCCAATCTTTATGTTTTAGATGAAGAGATTAAATCGAGACCAGGATGGAGAAAGGACCCCCTCCATCCCTTTATAGGCTAAATTATGTTCCTCTCCCAAAATTCATATGTTGCAGTCTTAACTCTCAGTTCTTTAGAATGTAACCTTATTTACAGGTAGGTTTTTTTACAGAGATTATTATATTAAAATTAGGCCATGAGCTGGGCTCTAATCCAATGTGACTGGTTCCTCATAAAAAGAGAACATTGGGACACACACAGAGAGAAGTCCAACTGAAGACATAGGGCAAAGATGTCCATCTACCAGCCAAGGAGAGAGGCCTCAGAATAAACCAACACTGCCAAAACCTTGATCTCAGACTTCCAAGTTTCCAGGACTATGAGAAACTGAATTTCTGCTATTTAAGCCACCCAGTCTGTGTCACTTTGTTACAGCAGGCCTAGAAAATAATACATCCTAACTCTCACACAGCAGAAGGTGGTAGGTGGAGAAGCCTTGGGCTGTCCCTTTTTTTTCTGCTCAGCCAACTGCCTAAGGCTCACTTATTTTCACCTTGATGAGTTTATCTCCTCTTCTAGGGGAGCTAACAGTATGTATATATTTGAATTCTGAAGGATGAGTATGTACTTATTTAGATAAAGAAAGGAAATAAGACAATATATGAAGGAAAGGAAATGACACCAGCCTAGTTGTGGGGAACTTCCGGACTGGCAGGAGTTCACTAGAAGCAGCTGGGTAAGACCTAAGGAAGGAAAGAACTAAGGAAAGTCCAGAAACCAGGCTGGAAAATCAGTAGTGCTAGACCCTGGCACATCTGGTTTACCAGGCAAGGATCTCCCACTTTATTCTTCCAACAATGGGAGCCCTGAAGGATTTTAGACAGGGAATGACTAAGTCAAATTTAGTCTCAGACCATTCGTTCCTGCAACGGAGGAGACTTAGATTGTTGGATAAAAACCAGGTGCTGAAAACCTTTATGGAGAAAGCTCCACTGGTCTTCATGAAGGATGATGGCATTTCGCTGGCCTAGGGCACCACTTGAACAATGAGGAACTGAGATGGCCAAGAGTTTCCCTTCCGACATCCTTGCTGCTCTCAGAATCATGTGGAGAGGGGTCCAAGGAAGGGAAGGTATGTTCTGCAGCCACTTGGGGCAGGAGGTGAAGCCCTGTATGAAGACATAGAGTTCTTATAGAAACTATAAGGAGGCAGAAATCTCTCTGCTGATAAGAGTTCAACAAGTAAAATCCACATGTTATTTGTATTCCTTTGGCCAAGCGAACTTAGCTCGCTATAGATACCGAGCTATAGATATAATTCGGTAGTTATGTTTTTTCATTTAGAGCATGTTTCATGTTCTTAAGCTAAGAAGTGACTATGGAAAATGTCTAGAAGGAGGTATTAAAGAACTTGAGTAGCTTTGAAGAAGATGGGATAGGCAACATAAGAAGCTCCTTCACAGCAAGATTACAAAAGCAAGAGGGCTTTATTACTTTTCAGTAATGAGACTATGTTACTATAAAAGTAATTTATAGACAGACTCCTTGTAAAGCTAGAGAAGAACCCACAAGCTCCAGGTAGGAGTTATGTTGAGTTTGTGTATCATGGTTGAGATTCCTGCTTAGATTTCAAAATAGCAGTGCAGTTGGCAGCAACCTCAGTTACAAGCCCAATGAATCTAGAACATTTCTATATCCCCAAGTCCAAAACTGCCAAAGCAAGTAATTTCCTCTAAGTTTTGTGTTTGTTGAAGTGAAATTGTCAAGAAGTGTGGCCAGATCTGATGCACAAGAGCCACAGGAACCAGGAGCAAATTGATTTTGGCCCAGCATGTTGATGTTTGCTTGCACTCAAAGATATAAATGGTACTTGGGAGTTCTTTTGCAGATGGGATTAAGTGGAAAGGGCAAACCTCATGTATTTTATTAAGGTAGTACCATTATTCTAAATTAGTATTGAATGGGAAACAAGTTTGCGGCCAATGTAAAGGAATCAAATCTAATCTGAGGTTGGTAATAGGAAAGTCTCTTGAGTCAGTAACATTTACTTTTAGACCTAGAGATCTAGACAGGTATAAAAACTACATATGCAAAGCTCTTCAGCAGAAAGGAGATTGTCTGGTAAATTTAATTTGAACTTTTCAAATAATTAATGATGTTTGGTATCTTTTCCCATGTTATTTGCTCTTTGGTAAAGTGTCTGATCAAATATTTTATTATTCTTTTACTGAGTTGTTTTCATTTTTTTAAACTTTGAGTTTATTATAGATATTAGTCCTTTATCAGATACTTGTTATGAAAATATCTTCACTCACTAATGGTTTGCCTTTTCATTATCTTCACAATGTCTTTCAAATAAATGTTTGTAATATTTATGAAATAAAACTATTTAAAAATTTTTTTTGTTGCGTTTTAAGAGTTCCTTATGCATTATGTACAAATATACTTTGTTGGATATATGATTTGCAAGTATTTTCTTTCAGTTTTTACTTTATCTTTTTATTCTCTTAACAGTATCTTTTGTAGGGCAAACCTTAATTTTGATGCATTTCAATTTATCATTTTTTTTCTTTATGGTTCATGGTTTTAGTGTTGAGTCTAAAAATTTTTTGCTTAACCCCAGATCATGACAATTGTTCTCCTATGTTTTCCTCTAAAAAACTTTACAGTTTTATGTTATATTTATATCTCTAATACACTTTGAATTAATTTTGACATAAGTTGTAAAGGTTAGGTCAAGATTCTTCTTTCTTTTTAACATATGAATGTCCAATCGTTCCAACATGATTTGTTGAAAGAATTATCTTTCTCAAAGGAATTAACTTTGCAACTTTGTCAAAATCAATTGACCTTGACTGTGCAGACCTAATTCTGGATGCTCTATTTTGTTTCATTGCTCTATGTGGCTATTCTTTTGTAAAACCATAATTTACTGATTGATGTGGTATTATAGAAATTCTTAGAATCAGGTAGTATAAGTCACAAATTAAAAAAATATATATTTTTTGGCTATCCAAATTTATTTGCCTATCCATATAAATTTAGAATTTGTTTGTCTATTTCTACAGAAAATTTCCTGCTTGAATTTTGATTTAATCTGTATATCAATTTGAGGAAAAGTGACAAAAGTGACATACTGAGTTGTCCAATTTAAGAACAGGGTATGCCTTTCGATATATTTAGTGGTTTTTTTTCTTTTTTATTTCTTTAATAAGAGTTTTGAAGTTGTTAGATTTATTACTAAATATTTAACTTTTTTGGACCTATTATGAATGCTACTTTTTAAATGAATTTTTAATTGTTCATTGTTAGTATATACAAATATAACTGATTTTTCCCCCTGGTTTTATTGAAATAGACAATTATTTGCTTGTATTTACACTGTACATTTCAATGAGTTCTTTTTTTTTTTCAATAATACTTGGCATACAATAATATATTAGTTTCAGTTGTACAGCGTAGTGATTAGAGATCTACATAACTCACAAAATGATTACCCTACTCGTCCCCCTTACATGTTTATTACAACAGTATCATTTTCCTTATACTACACTTTTCATCTCCATGTCTGTTTTGTAAAAATCCATTTGTACTTCTTAGTCTCTTTGCCCGTTTTCGCTGTCCCCATAACTCCTTTCCTGTCTAGTAGCCTTCAAAATATTCTCTGTATCTATGAGTTTATTTCCATTTTTGTTGTGTTATTTTGTTCTTTAGATTCTACATGTATGTGAAATCATGAAATATTTGTCTTTATCTGATATATTTCATGCAGCATAATACCCTCTAAGTCTATCAAGGCAATGTCTTTTTCCATCCCCTTCCTTTTAGTCTGTGTGTGTCTTTTAATCTGAAACGAGTCTCTTGGAGACAGTAAATGTAGGGTTTTGTTTTCTTATCCATTCAGTCACTCTATCTTTTGGTTGGAGCACCTAATTCTTTTCCTTTTGAGGTACTTATTGATAGGAATGTAGTTATTACCATTCTTTATTCATATTTTTGATACATGTTTTTCTCCTTAAAGAAGTCCCTCCAATATTTTCCGTAATACTGGCTTTGTGTTGATAAATTCCTTTAGCTTATTTTTGCCTGGGAAGCCCTTTATCGGTCCAACTCTAAATGATAGCTTTGCTGGATAAAGTATTCTTGATTGTAGATCCTGAGTTTTCATCACAATGAATATTTTGTGCCAAGCCCTTTTGTCTTGCATAATTTTTTTTTTTTTTTGAGAAATTAACTGTCAGTCCTATGGGTGCTCCCTTGTAGGTAACTAACTGCTGTTCTCTTGCTGCTTTTAAGATTCTCCCTTTGACTTTAACTTTTGGCATTTTAATTATGGTGTGTCTTGGTGTGGCCCTCTTTGAGTTAATCATTTTTGGGACTCTCTGTGCTTCTTGGGGTTTTATGTCTATTTTCTTCATCGGGTGAGGGAAGATTTCCATCATTATTTCTTCAAATAGCTCTTTAACATCTTGTTTTCCTTCAGGTACCCCTATGACATGGATATTTTTACATTTAATTGTATCCTAAAGGCTCCTTAAATTATTATTATAGTCTCAGCTTCTTTTTTCTTGTCATTCTGATTGAGTGTCCTTGGCTTCCCCATATTCTATATCAGTGGTTCTATCATCTTCTTTATCCACTGTTTATTCCCACTACAATACTCTTCATCTCAGATAATGTGTTCTTCATTTCTGACTGGTTCTCTCATAATTTCTATTTCCATTTTTATGTTTTTTATCTCTTTGTTAAAGTTTTCACTGAATTCATCTACACTTCCCTTAATTTCATTGAGCATCTTTATAACCAATGTTTTGAACTCTGCATCTGTTAGATTGCTTGACTCTATTATTCCTGGATCTCTGTTCTGTTCTCTCATATGATTTCTGCTTCTTTGTTTTCCTATTTTAGCTGCCTTTCTAAGCAAAGCCCTTAGTCTCCCAGTCTTATTAGTGTGGCTTTGTATAGTAGGTGTCCAGTGGCACAGCCTGGGAGGGATTGAGCTGCGGGCCAAGTTTAGCTCCAGCCTATGCCCCTCTGGAGGCACCTGTTAGGATTCAGCAAGCAATCCACAGATATTGTGCTTATAGATGCCTCAAGTAACCACACCAGAAACCACGGCCAACTGCCACCAGTGTGAATGTTGGCACTGCTCAGCCAGGAGCACTGTACTCGCCAAGGACCTAACTGGATGTGACTTGGGTGAGGCGCAAGTTGGGGGAAGTGGAGTTTCAGAAAATCCTTTGGGCAGAGCATGATCTGTTATCCAGTTTGATGACAGCTATGGCAACTCTGCCTCTGCATGCTGGAGCAGGGAAGGTTCAACAGAAGAACAATGGGTACTGCCAGGTCCTATTCTGGAGAGAGATCCTTACCTCCGACCCTCACTCCATCAACTCAGTGTTCCCCTATAAGTCCCCGGTGCACCCTCTCCCTGCCCCCTGTGAAGCTGAACCAGCACTGGTGCTCAGAGCCAGCAGGTCTATCACCACAAAAGTCCACTTGCAGATCCTGTCCCTTTAAAAGGTGTCTGGGGCTGCTAGCTGCCACTGCCATAACCTCTGTCCCACTCCTCTTCATTGGACCAGGCTGCCTCAGATCATTGCGCTCTTCTACCTTTTACCGTTGCAGGTTGATTTTTTTCTCTCCCTAGTTGTAGTGCTTCTGTTTGTCTAGATCTCCAGTGACTTTGCTTGCTGTTTGCGCCATGTTTCTGTTGCAACTTTGATTTGGTTGAAAAAGGGATGAACAAAGCCTCTATCCTCTATGCCATTTTTTTTCCAGAATCCTTGAAATTCATTATTTTTAAATAAACTGTACTTTTTGTGTAGCTAAGAAATCTTTGCCTAGCACAAGATTACAAAGATTTTCTCCTATTTTCTTAGAGAAGTTTTATTGTTTTAGACTTTACATTTAGATTTACAATTTATCTTGAATTATTTTTTGTATATGGATCAAAGTTCATTATTTTTGCATATACAGATTAATTGTTCCAGCACAAATTGTTGAAAAGGCTCTCTTTTCTCCATTGAATTGCTTCTACACTTTTGTCAAATAGTTACCCCATACATGTACCAGTCTATTCCTGGACTCTAGTCTGTTACATTGATATAAGTTTCTGTCTTGATGGCAATACCACATAGTTTTGATTATCACAGCTTTATAATAAATCTTAAAACTAGTTTTTCTTAGCCCTCTAAATTTGCTTTTTCATCTTCAATGATGTTCTGGTGATTCAAGATCATATGTATTTCCATATGAATTTTTAGAACAAGATTGTAAATTTGTACAAGAAGTTCTGTTGTGATTTTGATTGGGATTGTATTGAATCTGTAAATCTAATTGGGAGAAATTGACACCATAAAATATTCAACATTCTGATCTATAAACAAGATATTTCTCTCCACTTATTTTGGTCTTTTTAAATTTTACTCAGCAATATTTTCTAATTTTCACTGAACAGGGTTTTATCTTTCTTTTTTTTTTTTCATTTGTCATATTTATCATTGAGCAATTAATCTTTTTGGTGTTTAAATAGTGTTTTTTATTTTAATATTTTATTGTTCATTGCTAGCACATAGAAATACAATTTTTAAATAGTATCCTGTATCATTTAAATGCTTAATGCATTTATTAGTACTAGCAATTTTTTTGTAGATTCTATTATATTTTCTACAGGTTATCTGCTAAAAAAATTTACTTCCTTTCAATCTGGACGTACTGGCTAGAAGCTTCAATACAATGTTGAATAGAAGTTATGAC
>NW_006433879.1:1506682-1569585 GCF_000325575.1 Pteropus alecto | reverse complement strand
AGATGAGCTGTAGGTTTTTTGTGGATGTTCTTTATCAGACTGAGGAAGATCCTAGTTGCTGGAGGTTTCTTGGCAATGGATATTGTCCAAAAAAATGTTTGCATCTATTTATATGATCATATGGCTTTTCCTTTCTAATTTTAATTTTTAATTTATATATATATATTATTTTTTAATTACAGTTGACATACAGTATTATATTAGTTTCAGATGTAACACAGTGATTAAATATTTATATAACTTACAAAGTAAGCACCCTGATAAATCTAGTACCCATCTGACACCATACATAGTTATTACAATATTATTAACTATATTCCTTATGCTATACTTTAAATCTCCATGGTGATTTTGTACTACCAGTTGCACTTCTTAATCCCTTTCTCTCTTTCATTCATTCTCCAACCCCTTCCAAACTTAACTGTCAAAAATTCTCTGTGTCTGTGAGTTTAGTTCTGTTTTGTTTGTTCATTTTGTTCTTTAGATTCCACATATAAGCGGAATCATCTGAGATTTGTCTTTTTCTGTCTGACTTACTCTACTCAGCACAATATCTTCTAGGTCCATCCATGTTGTTGATGGCAAGATTTTATTCTTTTTTTATTATTGAGTAATATTTCGTCATATATATGTATCACATCTTCTTTATCCATTCATTCATTGTTGGATAACTAGGTTGCCTCCAGATCTTGACTGTTGTAAATAATGCTGCAATGAACATATGGATGCACATGTCCCTTTGAAGTAGTGTTTTGGGTTTCTTCAAATAAATACTCAGAAGTGGAATTACTGAGTCCTTCTTTATCTCTTGTTATAGACTTCATTTTAAAGTCTATTTTGTCTGTTATAAGTATTGCTACCCCAGCTTCCCCCCCCCGCCCCGCCCATTTTCATGAAATATATTTTCCATCCATTTACATTCAGTGTGTGTGTGTGTTTCAATCTGAAGTGAGCCTCTCGTGGGCAACACATGTAAAGGTTTTTTTCTTATTCATTCAGCCACCCTATGTCTTTTGACTGGAACATTTAGTCCACTTACATTTAAAGTAATTGTTGATAGATGTGTAGTTATTATTCATATTTTTCTTCTCCTTCCTCCCCCTCTTCTTCCTCCTTCTCTTTCTACTCCTCCTCCTCCATACTCCTCTCCTTCTTCTCCTTCTTCTCTTTCTCCTCCTCCTCCTTTTTTCTTCTTCAAGAAGTCCCTTTAACATTTCTTGTAATACTGGTTTGATGGCGATGGACTCTTTTAGCCTTTTCTTATCTGTCCTTCAACTCTAAATGATAGCTTTGCTGGGTATAGGAATATAGATTGTAGGTCCTGGCTTTTCATCATGTTGAATATTTTGTGTCAATCTCATCTGGTGTGTAAAATTTTTGTTGAGAAATCAGCTGACAGTCTTATGGGAGCTCCCTTGTAGGTAACTAAATGCCTCTCTCTTGCTGCTTTTAAATTTTTCTCTTTGCCTTTAATCTTCGGCATTTTAATGATGATGTGTCTTGGTGTGGGCCTCTTTGGGTTCATTTTGTTTGAGATTCTCTGTGTGTCCTTGGCTTGTATGTCTATTTCCTTTGTTAGATTGGGGTACGTTTCTGTCATTATTTCTTCAAATAGGTTTTCAAATTCTTGCTCTCTCTCTTCTTCTGGTACCCCTGTGATGTGAATGTTATTATGCTTGATGTTGTCCCAGAGGCCCCTTAAAATATTCTCATTTGTTTTTTGGATTTTTTTTTCTTTTTATTGTTCTGATTATGTGTTTTCTGCTACCTTATCTTCCGAATCACTGATTTGAACCTTTGTTTCATCTCATCTATTGTTAATTTCCTCTAATGCATTATTCATTTCAGTTATTATAATCTTCATTTCTGACTGGTTCTTTTTTTTGTTTTCTATTTCTATTTTTATGTGTTCTATTTCTTTTTGAAGTTCTCACTGAGATAATTTTGCATCCTTATAACCAGTGTTTTAAACTTTGTATTTGGTAGATTGTTTGTCACCATTTTGTTTAGTTCTTTTACTGGAGCTTTATTTTCGTCTTTCATTTGGGACATTTCTTTGTCTCTTCATATTGACTGCTTCCCTGTGTTTGTTTCTATGTATTAGATAGGGCTGCAATGTTTCTCAGTCTTAGTAGAGTGGTCTTATGTAGTAAGTGACCTGTAGATCCCAATGGCACAATTTCTCTGGTCACTTGAGCCAGATGCTGCAGGCTGTCCCTTGAGTGAGCTATATGTGCCTTCCTTTTGTGGTTGAGCCTTGATTGTTGTTGTCACATCAGTGAGAGTAATTAACCCTCAGGCTGATTGTCTCTGAGGGCTGGCCACGACTACAGTGAAGGAGCCATTGCATAGCAGCTGACCCTATGGAGCATGGGTCATTTTAACAGGGCTCTGGTGAGTCTGATGAGTCTGTGCTGTGGGTGTATTATTTGTATAAATGGTTGAGTGGTACTCCAGTGTGGTCTGAAGCTGGTCACTGGGTGCACTGGTTTGGGGGCTTCTTAGGGGAGGCTCTGGTGCAGGTCAAGGTCAGCAGCTGCCTGTGCCCTGCTTGGGGCCTCTTTGAACTACAAAGTGCTTTTCAGATGATTACCACTTTTCCTGGGCTTTTTATGTGTCTGGAATAGGGCAAACTGCGAACTGAGGTTTCTGCCACTAGTGCCAGGCTTGGGGCTGCTTAGAAAGAGGTACAGGACACACCATCATTCAAAGATGAAAAAAGAATCTCCTTGATGCAGGTGTTTTTTTAAATTAGAGAAACCAGTGCCTACCGTGAAGATACTAGGGTATCTTCTTGGGTCAGAGCTGGAAGTATTTCAGTGGCACCTCACCATAGGCTCATATTACATGCCTTAGAAACCTCACACTCACAAACAGACAAGACCTTAGGATGTTCCTTAATTATTGAGAATACTTATTGGGTAGCTAGGCCACAGTGACCAAAAGGCTGTGGGAATAGTGACCTTATCAGGTTGTGGAGTCTTTTTTAGAGTCTCAGGAACTTCCACAAACCCTCTCTCTCTGGAGAGTAAATCAATGTCTCCAGTCTTGTCTTTTTCCTGATAAATTTTCCTTCTAAGACAAAGCCTCTGGTGATGGGTAACATAGGTAGAGTGATGCCCCAAATAAGGCAACCAATGCTGAATTTGCTTCAGACCTAAGTCATTCTGCTTCTTTGACACCAAGATACAGTAGAGTGGGCAGTATAAATGAGGGGTGTGTGTGTACATGTTTGTATGTGTGTGAGCATATGAGAGAGAGCGTGTGGGGGGATAGTGTGTCTGTCTGTGTGCACATGTGTGTTTAGGTATGTTGAGTTTGTGGGAGAGGTAGTTCTATTGCAATTTAAGGAGTTAGCAAATAGTTAACAGCTTCAGCCTGTCTCTGGCTGTGGGGTTTCTTGTTCCAAGGTTTTTGTAAAAGATGGACGTTTCCTGGCAAGGACCCCACCTGAATACTAGCACAAGCCTGTAACCCTGAGATGCACACAGCCAAAATTGTCATTGGTTGAAGGAAAAACTTCATAATGGGTTTCTGGAATGGTTACAACTAGCTTTGTATGTTTAAAGAAACCAAAGCCAACAGTTTCCCTTTATAACATGTATAGAGCAAAGAGAATTTTAAAAAAAGCTCCTCACTTTAATATCACATCAAATAAGTTCCATTCTGCTCTCTCCCCACCCTGAGAAGAACTAGAGGAGTCTCAACCAAGTTGTTTCTATCATCTATGCAGCTCTGCCTGCACCATCACACTAGGCTCCGTGGTGTGGACTACTTGAAGCAAATGGCCCCTGGACTCTGATGTTCTCTTTAAAAGACAAAAGCCTGGAGCCAGAGTTAGAAATGGGAAACTAACAAAATCCTTGGACGAGATGGTGGGATCTCCAGCTGGGCTTGCAAACCCTTTCCTGTCTTGCAACACACATCACTATTTTGGCCAGAATCATCCTCCCCTAAAATTCTCTGAAAGTTCCTCTTTCCGTGGACAGAAAAAGAAGACCATGTATGTACTGAGGTCACTCCATTTATCAAGTGTCACCAATACTGGACATTGGATCCTGAATATCCTGTCAGAGAGCTTGACATGCACTTAGTTTAACACAAGAATCAGACCAACATTAATGAATATACATAGGTGAAGATTCTAAAGCTACAGAGTTTCTTATGTAAATATTTCATAATGTTCCCTCTCCTATGCCCCCTCCCACTCACAAATAAATAAGACCACAAATGAAGGGATAGTTCAGTGGTTACTGAAAATGGGTGGACTTTGAGAGGCCTTTTTTCCACCACTCAAATGGTCCTTTTCCTTCATTTCTACATGTATCAAGGACCTTTGTCTTATTCACCACTGCATTTCCTGTCACTCTGCCATGACACTTGACACACAATGGGGACTGGGCATAGGTCAAATATATTAGTTATTTTTTTTTTCTGTTTTACCTTATGAGACAAATAAAACGCAGTGAATAATTATTTTTTTTCTGTTTTACCTTATGAGACAAATAAAACACAGTGAATAACCTCAAATGAGTTGAATTCACTGAATTCATTCATTTAGCACCAACTTCAACACTTATTTTGGAATTATTTCTATGCAATAGTTTCTTCTCTTATAAAAATGGAAATTCCTTTTTTCTCCTGCAAATTCGAGAAAGGATCATGGAAATTGAACATGTGAAAATGCTGACATGTGACAGTGCTAGATTTATTCAGGATGAGCTCTTTAGAGAGAAGAACCCTAAGGAGAATCTTCTGGTCCTTTCTATTCCATCTCTACTGCCCCTGTCTTGAAGTTGCACTTTGCCTTCTCATTGGGATCCTGACTCTTTTACCCTTCTTCCCTTTCTTCCTTCCTTCCTTTTTTCCTTCCTTCCTTTCTTCTTTCCTTCCTTCCTTCCTTCCTTCCTTCCTTCCTTCCTTCCTTCCTTCTTTCCATCTTTCTTCCCTAGTTCATCTGATACTCAACAGGTTTTCCGTCCTAATATCTAGCTCTATCATGTCTGTTTCTTGCATGAAACTCTTTTATAGTGATTCCCTCTCCCCTCACCTTATTACATGACATTTAAAGTTTTCAGTTTGACATTTAAGTCTTTCCACTATGTGTATCAACTCATCACCTTTTAGAAAGAAGAGTGGATGATGTAAGGTTTCTATATCAGAGCATGTAAAGAAGCCATATATAAAGTAGATGGCCTGGAGAAAAAAAGATGCCGAAGGAAAGTAGGTTGCAAATTATACCATTTCAAGGACTTCCCCTTCTCATACTCCTTCACTAACCTCCCTGGACTCCTGCAACCCTAGCTCTTCCGGTCCCTGACTGTGCCCAGCCCTTCAAGTCTTCACCCATCTGCATTACTGCCCATGAAATCTTCCCACTTCCTAGAATCAACCTTTCTTCAAACTCCTACCTGACAGAAATCCTACAAGCATTGAAGGTGTGAGTCTTCTCCTTCATGCAGCTTTTTCTAACCCTCTTCACTAGGTTTAGATTTCTTCCCCTGAACCACAGAATCATTCCCTAGTGTGTGTTTTGTTGTTGTTGTTGTTGTTGTTGTTGCTCTACTCTAAGAAAACGCAGTGAGGACCTTTGCTCTGGGATGTAGGAGTGGGTTGTAATGCAGAAGGTGGGGGCTGGAGGATTTTAATGTGAGATGCAGACATGTGAAATTGCCAACACAGGTAGTGAGGGATCTGTGGAAGGTGATATTCAGAGCACTAATCACTACATCATTCTCCCTCCTACCTACTGTAATATTAAAAGGGGGCAGCTCGGACTGACCAATGAATCCACATTAACATGAAATGAATGCAACATATTTTATAGTAGCCAAAATTTTATTTTATTTTTAATAAGTGTATAAATTGTTCTTGTGGAGCTTCCAACAAATGCCAAGGGCATCGGATCTGACAACATAGACCATAGAGAAGCAGAATCTCAGGGAAGCCCTGAGCCAGGCTGCTGGGCTCAGGTCTAAGTTCTCTCATGATTAGCTGGTGATCTGGGCAGGGCACTTACCCTTTCTGTGTCTCAGTCTGTTCAGCTGTAAAATCACAACAATGTTGTGAGGATTCACTGATTATGTAAATGCTCAGAGTATAACAGAGGAAAAACTCTCAAAGTATTAGATCAAATTCAAAGCCATTGGTGTCCATCAGAGCCCCACTGACCCCCTTAGAATCCTAGTCTGAGCACTTTCTTGATGTTCTGTGAAACTCAATCAAACTCAATCAAACATTGAGCAACACAGCCCCTGTAAATAATTTTGCTTTGATTTTCTACAAAACACAGACTGTAGTGCCAACCAAGTTCACAAAAACAATTGCTTGGGAAGTCTGTTTGCTTAACTTCTAAATAATAACTCTGCATTGCCTAAAAGAATGTTACTTATTTATGTTTACAAATTTAAGGTTTGTGAAAGAATTTGCCTTAATAGAATTTGAAAACTCAGCAAGCTTTTAGTTTTGTGACCAGTTTTTCAAGTTTTAAAATTTCCTTCAACTTCACACAAAGCTACCTCTCATATCCAAATACTGCAAGCAACACAGTGTGGAAAATAATGTTCTCAACTCTTAGATCTTTGTCTAAAAGCTAGCACTGCTCTTGGGTAAATTACATGCATTCTCTGTATCTTGGGGTCTTTAACTCAAGCAGTGCAAACAAAACTCATGGTTTTTACGAATCCTAAAAAAGACTGCAAATGTACATGCTATACTTGTTTTTAGATAAAAGGTTGAAAATAATAGTAGATATTTTGGGGGTACTGGGGAATATTTACTATGTGCTATGCATTTTATATATACATAGGTTTCTCCTCAGGTTTCTTCTGTGATTTGGAGCTTTTCTGTAGCAGGAACCTTGAATAAACAGAAATTTAGGATAAGAGCCAGGCAAAGAGCTGAAGGATGTTTTAAATGGGCTGAAGGAGAAGACACAATGCAAGGATAAGGATGGAAGGTACCTAGTTCAATAGGAGAGAATAGTGAGATAAAAATTGAGAAAGTCTCTTAGATTTGTTACATATGGTTTTGGCAACATTATGTTGGCATAAGGTAAATTGGTCTAAAGTAAGATGGTCTACATTCAAGTTGGAAAACATGACAATTTGGTAAAAACATCTGAATCAAAAACAAACATCTATTTACTAGCTCATTTTGGACACATCCTGGTGGGTAGTTTTGTAAACCTTGGTTCATCTCTGAGTGGTTTTGACAGTTTTTCAGACAGTTTTCTAAAGTCCATAAATGTGATTAGATTTTAGCTTGTTGTTCCTGCTCTATAGAAATTTTTAACAGCAAAAAGATATAACAAATGAAGTTCAACACTAGGTTATCTGGACAATTTCTCAGACAAATACAGCAATTTATATGACTTAATTTTCATAGAAAATGTGTGTAATGACATATTCCTAGGTAGGCTGAAGGCTTGTCCCAAGATAAGTCAGTTTTTGTGGGGATTTTTTTTGTGGGATCTTTTGCTTTATTGTTTAATGAACTTGATTTCCTTTTACAAAAGAAAAAAAGATTAAATATAAGAGAGGAAAACCTGAGACATTCAGAGATGCTTAAAGAATATTTTCAATTCACTTTACACCAATGTTATATGGCTTCTAGGAGAAAATTCCAGAACTGAGGACCAGGGATTGTAGATGAATGTAGAGAATGTAGAGACTAGTAAATAGAGGTGAATGAAGGAGGAAGTTAGGAAAAAGCATACCAGGGTCTCTGATACATCCCTTTCTCCCTTCTCCCATTCCTCTTCTGTCATTTGGTGAAAATCATTGTAATTACTGAATATTCAAAGATTTGGCTTTGAATTATAGGGATATCTGTACATGTCTTTTTAACATCAAATCTGAGTGCTAACAGAGAGACTGCCTTCCTCCTCTCTGCATGCCTGCAAAGCAAAAAGATAAGGGAAAGAAAATTCTCAGCTTTTGCAGTTTATTTGTTGTTATCATTAGAGTTTTTCCAGGAATAGCACACAGCTAGTAGCTAGTAGATTCTCCTATAAGAACCATTCATAGGAAAGCACACTAACGAGTATCTGAGGCTAAATGAATCTCACCAAATGAAGAAAAAGATGGAAGATCTGTTTGCTGTGTGTATATTTGGTAGATAATACATGACTCAGAGCCCTCATGGCAAAGCCCCAATGCATGATGTATAAACAAACACATCATACCCTCAGTTTGTTTCTTGCTACATCATATTTTTTTCTACTTACTGGAAATGTGGTAACTAATCACTGGTTTTGGTTTGGATTACTGCAGTTTTTCTTAAAGAGTGAGACACTCTTAAGACAAATGACATTCCTTTTGTAAATGTGTTCAAAAGTTGTAGCTCCTTGATTAAATTCATTTCTTTTTTAACTCTGCATGACTCTGAACTCTTCAATGGGGCAATGCTATAATTATTGAATAAGAAAGTACAAACCATAACCGAATGAAATGTTTTAGAACTGGCAGCTTAGATAGATTTGGCAATATTGGTATTTTCCTCTTTCTCAATTTCCCTAGTCCTCTGGCTAAGACATTTGTGCCTGCCACATGTTCCTCATTAGAACAATGTCTGTCATTTAGGGAATAGTTCTCAGTGCCTCAGACAGAGCTAAAAAATATCTCCATTTTTTTTTTTTTTTTGCCGGGGTGGGGGCACCATTAGTGAACCTTGCCAGAGCTGGTCAAGAAAGAGCTGTTCAAGATCTCTAAAAGACCAAGCCGCTTACAGAGTCAAGAGGAAGGTAGAACATCTGGAGTTTGACAAGATACTTGTTCAAATTACTAAATCAGATGGTCTTTTGGAAATAGAACCAACTGTGCTCCAAGTATCAACTGCTTGCCACAGCACATGAGTCATCATAGACAAATGGCTGTGAGAGAGTATTTTAAAGCACAGAGGTTAGTGTGAATTTGAAAAAGAAAATCCTGCTTCTCCCATCACACTGTTGTAGTCTCAGCCAAGTGGCATGAATCATATTTACTAGGTTTGAAACAGCAGTTCTAACACTGGACTGCATCAGTCAGAAATTTCAGTTACTGAGATTCACAGCAGTCTTCCTAGCTCTGTCTCCAAGATATCTGTGCACCAGACTGGATCACAAAGATTTGACATTATCATTGAAAGCCAGGCAAATGGAGCCAGTGTCAAGTAGAACATAAGAACAGTGAGAAAAATATATATATATTGGTCTGCTAGGGTTGCCATAACAAAATACTACAGGCTTGGTGGCTTAAACAACAAAAATTTATTTCTCACATTTCTGGAGGCTCAAAGTCCAAAATCAACGTGTTGGTAGGGTTAGTTTCTTCTGAGGCCCCTTTCTTTGGCTTGCAACTGGCCACCTTCTCACTGTGTGTTTATGCGGTTGTCTCTCTGTATGTGCACATATCTGGTGTCTCTCTCTGTGTGCGCTAATCTATAAGGACATTAATCATATTAGATTGCAGCCCACCCTAATGAGTCCCTTTTACCTTCATTACCTCTTAAAAGCCCTGTCACATTTGTAGGTATTGGGTGTTATGACTTCAGCATGTGAATTTGGAGGGTTATAATTCAGCCCATAATAAAAAGTAAAGAGTAATTTGGCACCACTTGCTTTCTTTGTCTGACTTCTCCATGATGAAGAATGGGCTAGAATTCCCAGCTTTGTGTCCCAATGCTAGGTATCATAATATTTGAGTGTAGTAGCAGAAAGCCACTAAAATTAATAAAGCAACCAATTCAAACACCTTTAACCTTCACTTACTTAGTAATAGCTATATTCTTTACTTTTGTCTCCATATCTCAGCGTAGCAACTGTGACTTCCAGAAAAATGGTAAATAACACACACCACTTTCTTACATCTGATAATAAAGGCAACAACACCTCAAGAATTTCACTAGGGTGAATGATGGCCACTATCAATTTTTAAAAAACATTCCTTGTCATTCTCATTGCTGATTTACTAACAATTTTCATAAGAATATATGTTGAAATTTACCAAATGACCTTTGATTTTTTAAAAAAATGAACCTTTATCATTTCTCTTCTGGGCAGTTTATTTTAGGTAGTCTCTCTTTTTTTTTTTTTTCTTTTAAAATTTTTTTTATTTGGTTTCGAGTAGATAGTACATTGGTTAGACATTTATATAGTTCATAAAATGATCCCCCCCCAATTGCTCCCTTCCTCCCCTGACCCTGCACCTAGCCAACGTATTAATGCTAACTGCATTCCCTATGCTGTGCTCCCCATCCCCGTGACCATCTATCAGCTACTAATTTGTACTTCTTTGCCCCTTCACCCCATTCTACCAGCCCCCCAAAACCCCCTCCCCTCGGTCCATCAGTAAATTGTTCACTATATTTGTGAGTCTGTTTTTGATCCATTTGTTCTTTTTATTCCTTAGATTCTACATGTAAGTGAAATCCCATAGTGTTTATCTTTCTCTGTCTGACTTAAACATCTATGTCCATCAAAGCAATATCTTTTTTTCATTCCCTTCCTTTTCACATGTAGGAGTCTTGTTTTCTTATCCTTTCAGCCACTCTATCTTTTGGTTGGAGCACTTAATTCTTTTCCATTTAAGGTACTTATTGATAGGAATGTAGTTATTACCATTCTTTATTCCTGTTTTTGACACGTGTTTTCTTTTTAAATAAGTTCCTCTAAATTTCCTATAACACTGGCTTGGTAGTGATAAATTTCTTTAGCTTATTTTTATCTGGGAAGCTCTTTATCTGTCCTTCAACTCTAAATGATAGCTTTGCTGGATAAATCGTTCTTGGTTGTATATGCTGGGTCTTCATCCTGTCGAATATTTTTGTGCCAAACCCTTCTATCCTGCATAGTTTCTTTTGAGAAATCAGCTGCCAGTCTTATGGATGTTCCCCTGTAGGTAATTATCTTTTTTTCTCTTGATACTTTTAATATTCTTTCTTCGTATTTAAACTTTGGCATTTTAATTATGATGTGTCTTGGTGTGGGCCTCTTTGGATCCCTGATTTTTGGAATTCTCTGAGCTTCCTGGAGTTTTATGTTCATTTCCTTCACCAGGTTAGGGAAGTTTTCCATCATTATTTTTTCAAGCAACTGTTCAACATCTTGATTTTCTTCAGTTACGCTGATCAGACGAATACTTAGAGACTTAATAGTGTCCCATATCCTCCTTAAATTACTTTTATAGTCTTGGCATCTTTTTTCTTGCCATTCTGATTGAGTGTTCTGATTGTTTTCCTGTCCTCTAGATAGGGCATTTGATCCTCTTCTTTATTCACTTTGTTTATTCCTTTGTTTATTCCATTTACTATACTTCTCATCTCAGATAATGTGTTCTTCATTTCAGACTGGTTCCCTTTTATAATTTCCACTTCTATTTTTATGTTTTTTATCTCTTTGTTGAAGTTCTCACTGAATTTATCTACACATCCCAAAAGTTCATTGGACGTCTTTATAACCAGTGTTTTGAACTCTGCATCTGGTGGATGACTTGACTCCATTATATCTGGATCTCTGTTCTGTTCTCTCATATAGTTTCTGCTTCTTTGTCTTCCCATTTTGGCTGCCTTTCTGTGTCTGTTTCTACCTACTAAATAAAGCTCCTAAGTCTCCCAATCTTATTAGCGTGGATTTGTGAAGTAGGTGTCCGGAGGCCCAGTCCTGAAAGGGGTTCAGTTGCATGACAAACTTAGCCCAAGCCTCTACCCCTTTGGGGCCACCTGTTAAGATTCAGCAAGCAATCCACAGATTCTGTGCTTATAGTTGCCTCAAAAGGCCACACCAGAAACCAAGGCTGCCTCCAGTGTGACTCTCAGCAAGGAGCACCTGACTTGCTGAGGATACACTTTGATGTGGCTTGGGTGGACCCGTGAGTAGGGGGAGGCGGGTTTTCAGGGAATCTTTTGGGCAGAGCGACCTCTGTTATCCAGTTTGATGACCTCACGGCTATGGTGGCACAGTATCCACACACTGGGAGGAGGGAGGGCTCAACAGGGAACAATGGATACTACCGGCACTTTTGTACAGTGCGAGTCTCACCCTGGACCTCACTCCAACAATGTCTCCCTGTAAGTCCCTGGTGCCCCTTGCATGCAGGCAAATCGGCATTGGTGCTCAGAGTAAGCAAGTCCGTCACCACAAAAATCCACTCACGGTCACGGCCCCTTTACGGTACGTCTGCCACTGCCGCTGCCGCAGCCTCCATCTCACTCAGCCACTGGAGATGGGGCAGCCCCGTGTCCTTGCCCCATCCTACCTTCTGCCGTTTCAGGGTGCTTTCTTGGACTTTTCTCCCTAGTTGTATGGCTTGTTCCTCTAGATTCCAGGCAATTTTTCCTTGCTGCTGTTTCTTGTTTCCATCACAACTTTGATTTGGTCACCAGAGGGATGAACAGAGCCTCTATCATTTACACCATTTTTTTCCCACTATCTAGGTAGTCTCTTAATAAATTTATTTTTAACACATCAGCAATATATTCTTGAGGAAAACTTAGACATGGAATATTAGTCTCTAAATATGTTGCAGAATTCTACTTGCCAGTCTTCAATTTAGAATTTTCACTTTGCTATTCATAACAGAGCAAAGCCTAAAGTTTTCTTTCTTGTTTTAGTATTTTCAGATTTATATGCCACTGTTCTGCTAACATAAAAAGTGGTTTGGGAAATTTTTACATTTATATATTCTCTGGAAACGTATACAACATGTAAAGATGATCTAAACATTGAAAGCTTAAAAAAAAAAACTGTCAATATTACCACCATGGGACATTGTCCTATGTTCCTGTAATCTTTATCTCTACTACTACCACTCTGTTCAAGCTTTATGTTCCTTTAGTTAATCTTGGTACCTCTCTTTTCCTGGAAAATAATTAATTTTATAGATATTTTAAAACATATTTATGTGGATTTATTCTTAATGTTTTCTTATAAAATTTGAAGTCTCTAACTGTGGTTAGATATTCTTTCTCATTCTTATTTGTTCATATTTATGCATTCTCTCTCTTACTTTCTCCTTTACTTATAATTGCCAAGTATAATTGTGATTGATTTGTTTTCCTAAAGTGCCAACTTTTGCATCTATCTAAGTTGTTATAATGTTCTTATGTGGGAGGGATGATGAAAGAATTGTCAGTATGAATCAGGAAAGAAAAAACAATGAAGCCATTTCTCTGTGACTGATGGCTGTGAGTTCAACTTTGTGAGGCCTCATTGAGTAAGCACATTCACAATATCCACAAATTACTCTGACACCATTGTTTATGTTTCTCACAATCATAAACTTCAAAGAAGTCTATCACTCTAAATATGGGACACAGTAAGAAAAAGTTATAAATTGGTGTTAATATCATGCGTGTCCTGTACAATTAAGAGCTTTTTTAAAATTGCACTTATCTGATGAATATGAGGAAATGGAAAACAACTTTCCTCCGTACTGAATGTCAGAGACATTCTTAGCATTAATCAAAGGAGAGAAAGAAGAAAAATAATGGAGGTCAACTTTTAGGGACTTTGCTTTCAATTCGTAATAAAAAGAAATGGTTAAAAAATTAAAGAGTATAATAATAATAATAACTTCAATATTGACTTATCATCTATTATCAGTCTTCTATAATGAGGAAAGACTTGTGAGTTAAAATGTAATTCTTTTATTGAGAAAACATTTTTATTTAGATCTAATTTAATTGCCCCAAAACTCATCTGCAGTGTATTATCTCCTGGAAAATATTATCAAGTACCCTTCTAAGCCAGGTGCTTGGTTGGAAACTGAGGATGTCAAGATGTGCAAAAACACCAGCTTGCAATATTTACTTCTGTTCATTGTGCTTCATCAACTTTCAGGGGCACATTGCTTCCTCTACGTATGTCTCTATTTCCAATGTATGTTGGCTAGACTCAGCATCTTCAGCTCACATCTCGGTGGTCAGCACTTGCCTTGTTCCTGCTCTATGAGGATATGCCTGGTATCTCATCTCAGCTGTTCTATACTATGCCCTTGACTTCTCAGTCAAATCTGCTGATCACCAAGCCAAAAGAGAACACTTGGTCACATAAACTTGATTCCCCTTCATTTTTTTCCCCATATACTATATATGACAGTCTCTCTAATTCTTAGCTGTTTCATTTCTCTTTCGAAGTTTGGAATATATTTCACTTGGTTTTATGGTACAGTAATTTATTAGAATGGCATACTGTCAGGGCAAAATGAATGGCTCCCTTCAGTTGATAGACTACTGTCAGATAAGACTCAGGATGAAGATGAAGTGTCCATCCAATAATACAGCTTTGGTAAGAACTTGCTCCATTACATGCAGACACTGTGGTTTAGGGATTCAAGTGCATAGCGATTGGGGATACATGCTGATGAGGATGTGGAAGTGTTTTTAACAATGTCTGTTGACATGGATTTTCAAATTATTATTTTCAAATTGAATTCATGATTTAATTTGTAATAGTAAAATGTGAATGTATTCCCTGATGTGTATTATCTGTGACACGGCTTGCACTATGGCTCATCTTCGTATTTGAGGGCCTGGCACCATGGTCTTGGCACAGGGAATGGGGCATTTTGAACATGTAGACTTCTATAAATAGAAGGAAATGCTTATTTCAGTCTGTGGTTACCTCTGAAGCATTTTATCTCTAATTTCTCGAATCTGGGAAAATGAGGTGACTCAAGAGCTATAAAATGAGAGTGACCACACCTAACTCACAGAGTTACTGAGAGAAGTTCAGGTGAGAAAAGTGGTTGTGATAGTATGTTTTAAACTGATTTTACATTGCTAAGAAAATATGAGGGACATCTGTTACCTCATTTGCAGGAAATAGACCAGAATTTCCAACTCCAAACTGATACAAACACCAAGACAACTCTGCTGTATCTGAGCTGTGAATCTTTAAACATAAGCCCTAAGTAAAATTTATTCTCTCACATTTTTAATGAAATCAAAATAAATACAATTACTGAACAGAAGCCAAAGATCACAGGGGGCTAGAAGGGAAGCAAGGATATGGTCAATATTGTTTGTTTGCATTCTGGCACTGTTTTCTGGGTGAATGTTTCATTAACAAGGGAGAAGGGATGGTCTTTCATTCCTCTTGATGGATGCCTGCTGCTGATTAAATCTGAGCTTGAATAGTTGTGTGGTGACTGGAAAACTTGAGACTCTAATGAGAACATAGTTCCGTAGAAAGTGAGAGACTGAAACCACAAGATATTAAAATCTGCACCCCCCCTTCCCCACCAATAAGAGCTTTTCCCAAAGAGTAGACATTAGCTCTCAAAATCATGTTCAGGAATATACAAATGTGCACATATCTTTCCGTATTCTGTTTCTGCATTCATTTTCCAAAGACTTTGAAACCTACCTTTTTTTTTTTTTTTAACCCAAATGAAAATAAATATAAGAATGAGTAGTTTGCTCTTATGGAAGGTCTATTCTTTAAAGAATGGGCTTACAATTAATACTATGGTTTGTGATTAAATCTGTTGTTGATTCCTAATAATGGAGCAAAAGTTATTTGGTAAATGTAATATCAATATCATTGCTTTCCACAGAAAAAATCATGGCTGCTAAAACAAAAAGGAGCAAGATATATGAGCAACACCGAAAATTAATTATTATCCATTTCAGTAAATCTCACTTTCTTGGAGAAATTGTCTTGTCAGACAACAAGTAATTTCTGCTGGTGTATATCCCTATTCACTTTCATTAAGCCATATTGAGTGTTAAGGATAGACAGTCATGGTTTCTCCTCCCAGGGTTCTTGTCAATATCTGCATTCAGTCATAGCTAAGTATAATAAGTGCCCTAGATCACAGAGAAATTCCAAATAAGGTAAAAAATCAGGTTTATGATTCTCTAATGCAAATGTACTTGTGTTTCGCTTAACCTCAGATCAACTCTCATGGCTTTGAAACATTTCTGAACTCTCTCATACAGTCATAATTTCTCTTCAGGGCAGGGGATGTTGTTACTCAAAAAGAAAACAGAATGGGTTTATCTAATATTTGTCCAGAATTGCAAACATCAAGCTGCTTTCATCTCATAAATTGTCATTTCTCACCCCAAACGCAAACACTAATCAGTAGCCACATAATAGACCCCAATGCACTTTTTCCAATGAGACCAGGGTGGTCTTTCAATCCCAAAGGAGGTACCACTACTGCCTTCTGTTTCTCTATGTCTCACTTAGATGACCTTTGAGAATATGTGTATGTGAAGGAGTCCTTCAAATGCATCTAGTGTTTATATTAGCCTATGAGCTGCAGGAAAGGTTGCTATAACCTCCCAGGTCATCATGCCAAACATATCCAAATAGATGCAATAGAGTGAGGAAGATATTTTTTCCCTGATTGCACCACTAAATTTTTTTCTTCTCTGCCTCACCAAGAAAACAGTTCAGGCCAATTTTGATTTAAACGAGTGCTAGGCAGATGTGTTCAATGTCCTTAGCATATTTGTATACTTCAGCAGTCACTAAAAGGTGAACAGCCAAGGCCACTAGGAGCTTAGGATTGTCACAGTATGTCAGAGTGACATTTGTAGGACTTATATCTAATTATGGACTATGTGTTGATAAGGTGTCCTGGGCCTCTCCAGCCTTCTCTACGGGCTTTGCTCATGAAGGGAAATAATAACACAGAAATACATAGAAAGCCAGCTTTTAAAAGTGTCTCTAAACTTCCATTTTTTTGAGTTAAAAGATCTTATGACCAACAGACAGAGAGTTTAAATAATACATATTGGGCTTCTGTGCAAGGAAGAATAAATAGGTAGAAATTTTTTTGAAGGGGAATGCTTACCTGGCCATCTGGTAGAATCTACATTTTGAATTTGGTTCCCTCAAGAAATACCCAGGTTAAATGTTCTTCTCTTAATAACAAAATTACCCTCTTTGAGAAATGACATAACCCTCTGAGCTATGTCACCAGATAAGAACCACAATTGAGTCCTCACATTTTCAGATGCCTTGTATAACATTCCCAATTTAAACTCAGAGGCCAGATGGTTTTCAGTAATTATGGGAGCAGTTGATGAAAGCAGACAGTCTGAAGGCAGCAAGGACTAACTAGTTTCATTTGGCGCAACACAGTGCCCAGTGTTTAAAGAAATATAGTTTTGCAATTAATTACCGATATTTTTAAAATCAGAAGCTTCACATAAAAATCCAAACTTATGTCATGTCTTGGAAAACCTCCTGGCTTTTATTCTGGAGATGCTATCAGAGATGAACTGTCCTCCTTACCTAGCCTGCATCCATTGTCTTTCTACCTATAGGTGCTAGAGTCTTAAATCTCATTCCTATTAATCTTTACAACCCGCCCCTGTTTCATACCTTGGCACAGAGGCATGCTTCCATTAAGCATATTAAATGATGAAAGAATTCTCTAGAAGAGTATCAGAAACTTGCAAAGATATGTTCTCAGACTAAAGCCTCCCATGAGTATGAGAGTCCTCTCTAAATTCTAATCACAAGTTCCTTGTATTAACATGATTTATTTACATAAATATATGTCCCTGAAGATTCTAAACCACCCCTAGGCAGACACCATATACCTCAAGACACCATATATCTCACACCACAAAGAACAATGACTGAATATACAATCTAATGACTCGTATGTATATGTATTTATCAATAATGTTTTCAAAGATTGATCTGTCTTCAACTCAGCTTTAATTTTTAAAAGGAACATGTAGAAATTTCTTTAATTCTAATGTTTGGAAAAGTCATAATAAAGTAAGAGTTGGTTTGGAATGATTTAAGCCATTTCCCAGACTCTCCTTAGAGAAAAGACTAAACCTTAATCCTTAAAAGTGTTTGGAAACTGTGGTAATTTGAAATGTCACTTTGTGCATAATCCATTTTATTTAGGGAACAAAAGAGCTAAGTCTGGTTAAACTCTTGAAAATTATACCAGCTCCAAAACAAAATCAGTTTTCTCAGATAGTAATCTCACATTATTAACTAAATTTACCTTAAATTAATTTATAATTATTAAATGTTTTGCAATAAAATTCTGGAAAAATTTCCCCTTAGCTTATTTTACTTAAAAAAAATATATTTGTCAGTGTGTGAAAGGAAGAAGAAATATGGACTCTGCTCTCGTAATAAATAAGTCTACCCTGGGATGCAACATGCCCCCTCCATGGTCTCATTAATCATTAAGAATTAAGGCTTCACTGGGTAGACAAACATGCAACAATGAAATTCAGTCTCCATTTCATAGATGGGGAGGCCAAGGCAGCAAGAGGTTAAGTGATTTTTGGAGGCCACACAACAAGAGGATGGAAGAGCAGGAGCAGGGCCCAGCCACTGTTCTGAGCTCCCCTAGCAGTGTCCATGAGAACCTTCATTAAAAAAAAGTGTTGGGGGGGACTGCAAGAGGACCCAATGGAAGGGCGCTTGACTCATGGAAAGGTTACAGCAGGAAACTCACAGGTCTGCTTTCAAGACATTCCTCCCAATTCATGGGCTATGACTTTGCCAAATTAGTTGTCTGAGTCAGCTTTTCCTCACCTTTAATAGCTATAACAATATTTACACTTAACATTTACTGTAAGATTCACTTTGAACTCATATATGAAGAATCTCCAGCACATTGTAAAAATTCAACAATGTTGTCTCCCTTTATCTTGCAACATACCCACAGATAGAAAACTATTTTTTCCTTCCATTCCTGGACTAAGAAATCCTAATCCACCACGCCATCTATCAGGAGAACTAGGGAGGGTGGACAGGGCCAGCCCAGGGTCTGGACAGTCCTGTATAACCCTTTAGAATATCAGCCATATCTTATTATCCATGCTATTAGCACTCCTTTTACAACACTGAGAAATTGCTGTGATTATGTACATCATCTTCCCCCAAGCCCTAACCACAAATACTTCCTTACTTTCTCTGGGCTTCCCCATATTTATAAGTGTTTACTTCCTTTCTAAAGAGGCCTCCTTATACAGTAAATAAATAGTGTAAACATGCTACTGCTACTCATTTATGTAACATTACCTTGCAAGCAATATCATATTTTACCACTGGTACCAAACTAAAATAAATTTTCTTTTAAGAACTCTCAAGCATTTAGTTAAGTTCATTTTTACTGGTACATTACCTTTTGTTTATCTCAAGCTGGTGAACTAATAACTGTAAATTAATGATGTTTGGAATTAATATTAAAAAGGGAGATAGTAAAATAGTAAATAGTGAATAGATGGTGAAATACATTACAAAACCCACATGGCAATTAAGATTTGAAAGCTGTATGGCCTGTGTCAGGGGACCAGGCATCCATATTCACTAGCCAGCCACATGGAAGTCATCCTTTATCCCTCTTCCTTCTCCCTATAGGCATCACCTCCTAAACATCACATGTCCTTCAGCCCCTCACAGGATGGTCTCCTTTCCTTTACTCCTCTGGGTCTGGCTGTATTCTGACCCTCAGCATCCATCCATGTTTGAATTGTAGCAATCTTCTAGCTCATGCCCCTGTTCCCATTTTTATCCACACATCTGAAAATGTGAGGACTCAATTGTGGTTCTTATCTGGTGACATAGCTCAGAGGGTTATGTCATTTCTCAAAGAGGGTAATTTTGTTATTAAGAGAAGAACATTTAACCTGGGTATTTCTTGAGGGAACCAAATTCAAAATGTAGATTCTACCAGATGGCCAGGTAAGCATTCCCCTTCAAAAAAATTTCTACCTATTTATTCTTCCTTGCACAGAAGCCCAATATGTATTATTTAAACATACAGTTCAAACTCTCAAGCATTCAGTTAAGTCCATTTTTACTGGTACATTATCTTTTGTTTATCTCAATTGCTAGAATTTTATTTCTGGAAGTTCATTTACTCAGCTTTGTCTTGCTTGTCTTGTTTTTCTACCCAGAATCTATTATTTCATTTGAGTTTCTAGTCATTCTTTAATTTTCTAATACATTAAATAGGCTTAGTCTCTTTCAGACAACGTAATTATCTTGAATTCTTATTTGCTATTTTCATGTTTATTGTGCCTCTACTTCTTTTCCACTATTGATAGCTCTCTTGTGTAGCTCATAATTTTTTGTTTCTGAGTTCATCTTCTAAGGGATTTATTTATCTGTGGGCACTCGAGACTGTGGAAAATTCCATACAGAGTGGCTTTCCCTTTGCTTCCACAGGACTCTTGATCAAGTCCAGTTTCACTCCCACTTCTCAGGGATATACCCTTGAGCTCCATACTAATCCTGTGCATGGCATGGGCTTCATGTGATAACTCACAGGTTACTTTTCATTTTCTTTCTGCTTAGAGACCCAGGTGAATAGTAGACTTCCTTATTGTTTCTATGTTTGGAGTTTCTCTTTACATAAAGTCAGCCCTTTCAGACTCCTGGATCTCTGTAAGACACCTGGGATTCAACCTTAATCTTTCCACAGGTACTCTGCTCCCTCTCTCAACCTAATAGGGCATTCAGTCCTCATCGCCAGCCTCCAGAATGTATATCCAGATGTCATTCCTCTACCAGCCAAAGCATCTGACCACAAGCTACTTTTCTAGCCTTCAGTTTCCTTTTCATTTCTGCAATGTGGGAATTTTTCTTTCTTTCTACTAACCTCAGCTATGTGTCTAAAAAGATTTTATTTTGGTTACAGTTATCCAATATTTTTTCTGCTTTGTAACTGGAAACGAAGCACACCTTAGCTTTGTCTTCCTGTTTTATGAACTAGAATCTTCCCTCTGAGCTCTGCAGACCTTGAATTAGAAGGTGTGTTTTTTTCAGCATTCAGCAAGTGCTTGCAACACAGAAAATATTTAAACTTTTGACTGTTGAATAATTAAACCTGAGATGAAACTCACCTCCATTTAGCAGCTGGATCTTAGAAAAGCCATGAAATCCCTCTAGGCCTCAGCTTCTTCATTGTCAGACCAAATGAAAATAATTCCTCCCTCGTTGCCTCACACAGTGGGTTGTGAAAATAATTCAATAATATTATGAAATAACTTTAAAAAGTCATAAGCACTAGTTAAGTGAAAGATACTAAGGAAAAAAATAACACTCTATTAAATGATCATATACTCACTTCTTTCTCACCAGAACACAGAGAACAAATGAAAACTGAGTTCCTCTGGCCTCTACCAATTGGTGTTGAACTCCTTAAGTGACATCAGCATAGCAAGACAAAAAGCTCTAGAATGCTCAGCACATTTTGCCTTAAATATAGACCCTTATTCTAGGGCTTGTCCATGAATATTTCATGTTAACACCTGAAGTTCTTTTAAACTCAGCTCTGCCATTTGTTCTAGTTTGTCCAGTGTTGAGAAAATATGATCACCAACAGTGATGGCCTCCCTGTGTATATGACACTGAGCAGTAGTTTTCTCTGACTCTCTCTTTCCGTTTCCATTTATTTCTAATGGTGTAGTTGGCAAATACTTACGGAATGCCAACCATGTAATGGTGATTATGAAAGTGTATCTTCTTTTCCCTCTGGGGCCTAAAGTTAGCAATTGCATGGGAGAAATAACAAGCTTAATCATTCGAAGCATTTGCTGTAAGAGTCTTTTTTTCTACCTTCACATGTTCTAGAGCTAATGAAACACTTTTCAACATGTCAGCAGAACCCTCCTAAAACTCTATCCATCTCTTTAGCCTTATCTTCCATTCCTCTCTTATGCATGCCCTAGTTTTCTGTTAAATTGTTCTACACACTGGATCTTGAACATACTTCATGATTTCTAGACCTAGTGCCTTTCTGATGTTGTTCCTACTACAAACTCGGCCCTTCTCTTCAAGTCTTATCTAACCTCAGGGCTAAGCTCAGGGACTGTCTTTGTCTGAGCTTCCCATTCAATTGAGCTAGGATTCTTCTCTGAATTTCAACAGACAAGGCTGCCTGTGCCTTCCTTACAGCTCTTAACATGTTCTGATGCACACTGCATTCATTTAGGCACTGGTCTTCTCCTCAGCCAGGAGGTTTTCGTGAACTCCACCTGTATCTTCCCTATTTACCTCTGAATTCCCATTGTACCAAGCAAGTATCTCACCTAAAATTCATGCCTAGAAAATGTGTACAGATATTGATCTAACTTGGATGATATGTGATGAGTTTTCAAGGCAAAGAGATAATCCATTCATGTTCTACAACAAAACCACAGGCAAAAAAGAAAGCCAAATTAAATTGAAATTTTGGGTTACTCAGTACTGGGAACTGGTAAGCAGTGATTTCTTTTTTTAAAGGGCATTTCTAAATCATGAGAATGCCTTAGAAAATCCTTAGCCCATTACTTTAAACCCAGGTCCTAAGAAAAATGTCTTGGTAGGTTCTATACTTTCTCCCTGGGATGTGCGATGATATCCTTCTACTTACATGATTTCACTCATGTGCCAAGTATATCTTTAAGAAAAATTTTAGAAGTGGAATTTCTAGATCAAATAACATGTGAATTTTAAATTTTGGTGGATATTGCCAAATTACCTCCCATAAACAATGTTCCTGAGAGTGTAGTTCTTAATATCTCCATACTACCCATTATGAGTAACAATGGATTGTTGTATTTTTTCTTCTCTCTCCATTCTCTTTGGTAAGCATTTCTTTTAATTGCCTCACTGCATGGAATAAGACCTCCTGAACTCTAAATCATAAGTTTATGAATCTTGAATTTTGTCAGGTCTTTGGTTGCATCTATTGAGATAATTGTATGTATTTTATTTTATTCTGTTAATGTGGTGAATTATACTGATTGCTTTTAAATATTAGACCAACCTGCATTTCTGGATAAGCTCTACTGGATTATAATGATTATCTTTCTTATATGTTGTTGGATTCATTTTGTTCAATTTTGCTAAAAATGTATGTCTGTGTTCTTAAAGGACATTATAGTTTCCTTTTTTTTTTGTAATATCTTGGTTTGTTTTGGTATCAGGGTTATATTGAGCTCAACAATTTGGAAAGTATTTTCACATTCATTTTCTAAAAGAATTTGTGTGAGATTGGTATTATTTTTCTTAGATGTTTGATAGAATTTATCAGTGAATCTGTCTAGACCTGAAGATTACTTTGTGAGATTTTTCATATTTTTCTAATTAATTCAGTTCCTTTAATAGACGTAAGGGTATTCAAATTTCCTATTTTATTTCTTGTCAGTTTGGGTGCATCGTATTTTTTGCAGAATTTATCTTTTTCATCAAACTTGTCAAATTTAATGATATAATATTATTCAAGTTCTCTTATTGTTCTTTTGATGCTTTTAGAATTTAGAGTAATAATCTTTTTATTATTCCTGATATAGGTAATTTGTGTTTTTCTCTTTTTTTTTCTAGATGAATCTTTCTAGGTGATTACCAATTTTATTAATCTTGTTAAATAACAAATTTTTGGATTTGTTAATTTTCTCTATTATGTACTTTTATTTCATTGATTTCTGCTTTTATTATTTGTTTCTTCTACTATGTTGTGTACTTTGCTCTTCTTTTTCTAGCTTCTTAAGGTAGAAGTTTAGATCATTGATTTTATATTTATCTCATTTTCTAACAAAAATATTTGCTATAAATTTCCCTCTAGTCGCTGTTACTGCTATATCCCACAAATTTTGATATGTTGTATTTTCATTGCATTCTCTAACTTCCCTTGTAATTTCTTCTTTAAGCCATGAATTATTTAGAAGTGTGCTGTTTGTCAACTATTCAGAGATTTTTTGTTTTTTCTTGTCTAATTTATTTTATGATCAGATATTTATTATTTCAATTTTTATAAATTTATTGATACTTGTGGTCAAACATATGTTCTCTCTTGATGAATGTTACATGTGCACTTAAAAATATATATATTCCGAAGTTGTTAAACATAGTATTCTTTGAAAGTGCCTTAAATCAACTGTGCTGATTGTGTTTTTCAAGTTGTTCAAAATATTCTAATATTTTGTCTTCTTGTTTTGTCAATTACCAAGAGTACAATGTTGAAAAATGCCCTATTATTATTGCATAATTATCTATTAATTTTTTTAACTCTTTCAGTTTTGCTTTGGGTGTTTTGGAACTCTTATTAAGTACATAAACTTTATGATGTCTTCCTGACGAGTTGATAATTTTATCACTATACGATATTTTTCATGGGCAGTGCCTCTAGGATGATGGAGTAAGTAACTCCTAAAATATGCTTCTCCATTAAAGCAAGTAACATACTGGCAAAAAAAAAATGCTAAAATTAAAGTTTTAAAAACTCCAGAAATTAATCAAAGTCTTGAAACTATGCAAAGAGCATTTATTCAAGAAAACTGTCTGAATTTCAGTAAGAACAGCAAGCTTTGTAGCATTTTGACTTGCCATAGTCTCCTCCTCCTATACTCAGCTCTGTGGTAGCTTGAAAGTCACCAGACTTGGGACCATTGCAAATGTGAAAAACAGCAGTCTAGCAGATATGTATAGGACAAAATGGATTGGAGCTCCACAAAAAGCTTCATCTTAAGAAAATTGTCACTATTTTACCTATCTGGCAGGTCTCCAAAAAGCCCTAATAACAAAGCTTATCTTTATTTGATCTGACTCAGAATTTGCTTATTAAGGAGAATTCTATCCCCAGGGCAATTATTGAAAAATAACTGTGATTGTCTAGCATCCAAGCTGACTGAGGGGCAAGAACAAGGTTGATCAAACAATTTAAAAAAGAAATCTGGGAAATGAGACTTAAAAATCTCTGACATTCCTGAGAATCTAGAAGAAAATGTACATGGATGGGCTATCTACATGCCCAGGAAAGACCTGGAAAGAACCTTGAGGTCCTGGGCAAGCAGCAGGAAGTGAAGGCTAAGGCAGAGTCATAAACTGCTGGAGCATTGAGGCATGTCTTAGCATGTAAAGAGAGTCCTTTGGCAAAGGGTGAAAGAATTATATGATTCAAGGCACTAAAGGAAATCTATGTCCAATTATTAATTGACCAGTGTTTTAAGTGAGTAGAGATTTTGTATCTGCATATGACAAAGAATACACACTATGTAAGAAAATCACTAAACAAAAAAATAGCATTGACAATGGCAAAGGCAATGACAATCCCTGGTAATAAAAGCTAATCACTGTGACAATGACGATTATCACTTATATGTTTGTAAAAACACAAGCACAAGTTCTATTAAAAGAGGCCTGCCAACACCACAGCACCATTTTCATGACTTTTATCAATTAACCAGAAATACAGGATAAAATTGTTCTTGCTAGGAGAAATTCATAATTTATGCACACAGCTCTCATTTTCCCAAAACACTTCCCAAGGTGGTCAAAATGAACTAGATAAAATGATGCAGGGACTAATGGGAAAAGCAGGGGTTTTTTTTTTCAGAGAAAAGTTTTTTCTTGTCTTTAATAATGGTTTGGGAGAAAATCTTCATGCAGATCCCCTGGGCCAGATATAGTCCAGTAGCCTTAACACTCACAAGCCACATAGTAATTTGTCCACAGATTTCCCCAATGCCCTTCAAAGAAAGGGGAGTTTACAGGAAAGTAGTGTTAAATCATCTGAATTCCATTATTGAACCAATTCAATCAAGAATTAGAATATATGTTTTTTTTTCTTTTAAGGGAAACAATAATTAAGAGTCTAATAAGACCAAACAAAATAAATATTCTTAATCCTCATACACATCCACCATAAGTTGTTTTCAAATTAATTTAGATAACACAAAAAAAATATTGATTCAGCAAATCTATAATTGCTATCTATAATAGGTTTCCCTGGGTAAAATCAATTACCAACTTCCATAAGAATGTAGGCAAGCAAGTACCATTAGATGATAAAACTTTTAGAATTCATGGTCTAACTATATCAAATTAAGAATATTCTACTCATTGCCACCTTTTTGTTTCTTCTCCAAACTGCTAAAATATCAATGTGCTTAATTTCAGTCTATAATGTTTCTATGTTCTAAGAGATACATAGATCAGGTACCATGAGACACCATGATTTTTCCAATGGGCAATTAACTTTTTTAAAAAAAGAAGGCCCAAGAAGGAGGATCCAAGCCAAGGGCATTTTTTTTAAAATTAATAAAACGTGACTGTGGTTTGCTGTCTGTAAATTTTGGAAAATTCTGTTATTATTTCAATAAACTGTGTGTGTGCAAGTAGTTGTGTGTAACTATTCTCTTTTCCTCTTTGTATTCTAGTGCTCATATATTATACCTTTTGAAATTTTCCTGCAGTTCTTAGATGTCCTGTTCTGTTTTTGCCATTATTTTATCTCTTTATTTCAGTGTGTAAAGCTCTAATAGACCTATTTTCAAGACCACCTTTCAGTCTCTGATGAGGCCATCAAAGGTGTTCTTTATTTCCATTACAATGTTTTAGGTATCCAAAATTTTCTTTTTATAATTCCTCAGAGTTTCCATATCTCTGTTTACATTATACATCTATTCTTGCATGTTATCTACCTTTTCCATTAGAGCTTTTAATGTATTAATCCTAGTTATTTTAAATTCTCTGTCTGATAATGTCTGTGTCACATCCAAGTCTGGCTCTAATTATTACTTTCTCTTCAGACTGTGTTTTTTCTTGCCTTTTAGTATGCCTTGTATTTTTTGTTGAAAGCTGGTCATATCATATTGAATATCAGGAACTGAGATAAATAGACCTTTAGTGTGAAATTATATGTTAATCTGGCTAGGAGTTGGCTAGTATCTAATGTTTACTGCAACTGTAGGTGCCAGAGACTTCTAATTTCCCTAGTGCCCTTGTTTTGTCTTTCCTGTTGACTTTGGGCTTCTCTAAGAAGTTTTACTCAGACAGTCTGTGCCTTGCAGTTCTTTCAACTGTTATTATACTGGAGCCCTGTCACTGTGGTGGTAAAGTATGTGTGTTAGGGGTGGAGGAGCATTCTATAATGTTATGATTAAATTTCAGTCTTTTTGTGAATCTGTGTCCCTTCACAAATATTTCTTAGCTTCTCTCCCTTCCCCCACTTCAGCAAGAGAAAAAGTGTAAAGGGGGCAGGAGTTGGATAAATGTTCTTTTCCCAGGTTAGATAAGGCTCTGGGAAAGTCTTTTACACTAAAGAGTTGGCCTTTGTTTTTGAGAATTCTCTGGGCATATTTCTAAACGATTACTCTTCCTTTGCTTCTGCCAGAGCCAGGAGGAGATCTTTCTCAGCCCTTTACCATGAAAATCCATTGAGATTATGAGAAATAAAGGCAATGAAAGTGTGGAGACTCCCATATACACTAAGATTGTGCCCCTAGGAGTTTCTCACTGTCAAGCTAGGGTACAGTTTCCAGGAAGCCATCAAAATCACCACTTAACTTTCCACTAGTGTATGGCTCCACCAACTTCTGCTTCAGGTAAGCAGATCTTAGCTGTGACTCTGGATTTGCCTGTCTGTCCAGACTTGATGGTGGCAGTTTGCCCTGTGACCTCAGTTCTCTGATAGGTCACAAAACATTTTTGGTTTTTAATTTGTTCAGCGTTTACTTGTTATCAGAATGGAGGTGACAACTGCCACACTTTTTACATGCTGGAATTCCACGTGCTCTTCTTACAAACAACAATTTGCATATACATACACAAACACACACACACACACACACACACACACACACACATATTTAAAGGAAGGCAAGGGCTTAATAAACACCAAATTCAGGAAGATAATTAAATTGGATGGGTACAGAGTTGACTGTCAATTCCTTAAGCACATTAGCAAAATAATTTATAGGATGTGTAAAATTAAAAATGATGTATTTATTATATACTTTAATTTATCTTAAAATCAGAAGAATAAACTGAATATAATAATTAATATATAATAGTGAACCCAGCCTGAATTTCACTCATTTTTATATCAATGCTGTTTTAAATACAATTTTATATATTTTATTTTTTAATAGAGGAAGGGATCCAGAAAGACAGACTGATGTGGGTAAAGGGATGAGGTAGGCCATAAATATAGGCCATTGACAAGGTTCTAGTTTTGTCTTGGATAAGGACTCATGGGTTCTTATTACATTAGAAATATATTACTAACTAAATACATAAACATATGAATAACAGAGGGGGCCATACATTGACAAATGATGATAGCATCATGAATCAAAAATTATGCCATGTGCTTGAAGCCAGGGAGAGAGAGAGAGATTCAAACATCGAGGAGCATCAACTGGGAAACAAGAGCTACAGACTATTATATGAAAGAAAGAGACATCATTTTAATTTTGTTCTTGTCTGGTATGGACAAGCTTGACCCACCGTAAAATGTTAAGAAGGTTGTCCCTGAAGGTAGTCCACACTGAACCCAACCTTGAGTAGACTTAATGTTGGGAATTACCCATTTCATCTGTCTGTACTTCACTCTTCATTCATTTTCTTGATTTCTGAGTTATCTGAGTTTAATGTCAGCCCTTTCTTCCCTCGACCTGCTTCAACTCTATGCAAGTGTATTTCTATTGTAGACTTGGCATTTGCTGCTTTACTTAACATGCTTTTTCCCCTATACTTTAACTTAGTAATTCATATTTCCCCTGAGTTCACCCCACACAGGATTGAAGCTCATCTCAGGAATACTTGGGCCCTGGTGTCCTGCTTCCTGACCCTACTCCCAGCCCAGTCTCCTGATGGAAGGACACAAAAATTTGTTTCAGAGTCTTAAGGATAGAATGAAGGTGCTAAATGCTATATAAGATTAAAGCTTTATGTATATTCTTGAGCATCATCAGAGACACATTAAAAAAAATTATTCTCCAAAGACCCCACACTCCTTGAATTGAGACATGTGATAATTCTACATAACAGTGGAACCATGGCATTAGCTGAGAGGGGCCTTGACACATCCCAATGGACACTACTTCAAGGAAGAAGAAAGGAGGTTTAGGCAAGAAGTTACACACACTGATTCTGGGGCAAGCCCACTCAGGTTTGAATCCTAGCTCTGCTGCATACTTGCTGTGTGACCATACCAGCAAGTTACTCGTCCCTATGTGCCTTTGTCCTTTCATCTAGCAGATGGTGAGTATAACAACTCAAAGTCATTGTGAAAGTTACAAACACCATAGTTTCGTGTACATAGCACCCTCAGAACAGCGGCACAAAGTAAGTGATACATATATATTTGCTATTGAATTGCTTGTTTTCTTATTCCCACCTACCTATGGTTTTGTGTGTCTTCATCATTCTGTCAGAACCTGTCTACCATCTTCTCAAAAATGACTGTGCTTGTATCCACTGCAGGGTCAGGGTGAGAAAGGTCTTTTGAAGAGAAGCTTTGCCTTGCATTTCCTGCTCTCTGTGCTACCCCTACTGAATTCTCAATGGGCAGAAGAGGCAGTGACTCACAGCAGACCCCACAAGAGAGGTTCTATACAGTCACCTTATAGCTTCTCCACAGTGCTATCTGTAGGGTACCAGATGTTGAATTCTCACAGAGCAAAAACTGAAATGCCTCAGATCATGCCCAAAAGCTGACTTTTGACCAGATGTGGGAGAACTCTCAGATCCTACATGTGAAACCAAACAGGTACCCCTGCTACTATCGTTACACACTTCAGATGATCAGTAAACAGTCAACAATTTTAAGCATCCAAAAATCTAATAAGCCTCTGCTATAGGCTAGGAAGAAATAAGACTGAGATCTATCCAGAGACATCTGGCTTGAACAAATATCTCAGAGTGTTTTTAAAACATCTCATTCTTGCCAGGATTCTGCCAACCAATTCTCCTCCTTTAAAATCCCAAAGTCGACTCTATGTGGTTCTGATTCATTTTTCCTGAGCCCTATCCAAGGTTATGCAAGGACCATGAGATTATTTTATGTCCATGAACCTTTAATTCCATCTTGCCCCATGACATTCATGATTCTCCCAAATGGGCTGCATAGCATGGCCCACCCCCTCTCACCCACCCCAAATGGATGTTGGACTGAGGTCAATAATACTCCCAATCAGTGCAGTTTCACAATCCATAGTGTCATGACCTCCTATGAGTACTGCCCCATGCTCTCCCCCTAAGAGTCCCCTGATACACTCTGGGTGCTCAGCAAATATGAAACCGTAAACAGAATTAGAGTTCACAAACATGGTCAGCTCAAAGGGGATTTCCTCAATGTGCATTCTTTTCTAATAACCTCATTGATTGTTCTCCTGAGGCTGGTTGTGGAAAAAATACTCTAAGCTCACTCCATTTTGGTAGACCAAATGCAACATGTAGGGGAAATTATATTTATTAGAATTGAGATAAGGCGGGTCAGATCTTCAATTGAAAGCCCTCTGGAAAAGATCTGCATTTGCAGAAAAAGTACATATTTTAGAGGAGAAAACAACTTCCAAGTAACTTATCTTATAGTGGCAGAGTCCATAATAGAACTGATAACTCTGAGCTGGGTGACTCCAAGACTTGCAATCAGAATGCTTACATTTACTTACAATTATAGTTAAAGTAAAGCATACATGTGGTTAAAAAATCAAATCCCCCCCACACAAGATGGCTTAAAATGGAAAAAGTATACATTTCTTATCTGTCTCATTCCCCAAGAACAACTTTAGGTTCTGACGGTTGCCAATAAAATGAGTTTGAAATGTTTCCCTTTTATTTTCTGGAAGAGATTGTGTAGAATTGATGTTATTTCTTTAAACATTTTTAAATTTGCCAGTGAAATTATCTGATCCTGAACATTTCTTTTTCAAAAGAATTTTAGTTACAAAGTCAGGTTGTTTTAATAGAGATTATCTATTTAATTTTGAGTGAATTTTGATAATTTATGATTTTCAAGAAATTGGCCCATTTATTTCAAGTTGTCATATTTATGAGCATAAAGTTGTTCATAATAATCCATTATTATTCTTTTAATGTCTGCAGGGTCTCTAGTGATACCCCTTTTTACATTCCTGATATTATTAACTGTGTCTTCTCTCCTTTTATCTTTGTCAGTCTTTCTAGATTATCACTTTAAAGAACCAGCTTTTGGTTTTATTGATTTTTCTCTATTATTTTTCTGTTTTAAATTTAATTGATTTCTGCTCTTACCTTTATTATTTTCTTCTACTTGATTTGAAATTATTTTTACTCTTCTTTAACTACAGAATTACAATGGAAACAGATTATCATTTTGAAAATTTTCTTCCTTTTCAACATAAGCACTTAATTTTGTAAATTTCTCTGACAGCACTCCTTTATCTATATTCCACAAATTTTATATGTTGTATTTTCAATTTTGCTCAGTTCAAAATATTTTCTACTTTCCTCTGAAATGTGTATTCTGCTGTGTTTACATGGACAATTCTATAAATGTCAATTAGATTCATTGACTGGTGGTGTTATTCAGTTCTATAGTCTTGCTGATTTCCTTTCCATTAGTTCTGTCCCTTACTGATAGTGTTGAAGTCTCCAACTAAGATTGCAGTTTTGCCAGGTTTTGCTTTATGTATTTTGAAACTCTGTTTTAGGTTTTACATACTTATGATTATTATGTCTTCTTGGAGAATTGACTCTTAAATCATTGCACAATGTCCCTCCTTGTCTTTGGCAATTTTCTTTGCTCCAGCAATTTTCTTCTCTACTTTGATATTAATATAGCCATTTCAGTGTTAGTTTAGTGTTTATATGGTGTATATTTTTCCATTCTTTTACTTTTAACCTATCTGTATCATTATCATTACAGACAACATATAGTGGGTCATATGTTTGCCTATTCTGACAATTTCTGTCTCCTAATTGATGTGTTTAACCATTTATATTTAAATGTTTAGATTTATGTTTACCATTTTATATTTCATTTCTGTTTATTACCTCCATTTGTCATTTATTTGCTTTCTTTCCTGCTTTATTTTAAAATATTTGAACATTTTTTGTATTCTATTTTCATTTATTGTTACGTTTTGACTCTATATAATTTTTGTTTTGTTTCATTTGTCTATCTTACTGATTGGTTTGTGGATTACAATAAACATATTGAATGTTTAAAGATCTGTATTCAATGTTTTACAACTACAAATGGGACATATAGACCCTACCAATATACAGATCTCTTGTTCCTCCACCTTTTGTGTGACAGTTATCTGAAGTGTTACATTTATGTACATTGAAAACCTTATCAGATAATGTTGTTATTTACTTTTGACCATTCAACATATTTTAAAGAACTGAAGAGGAGAAAAATGTTTTATCACATTTATCCAGATATTTATTTTTTCTGTTGCTTTTTCTTAATTACCGATGTTTCAAGTTTCCTCCTAATATCATTTCCCATTTGGAAAAAAAAAAAAAAAACTTACTGTACCAATTTGTTTAGAGCAAGTCTGCCGACAACAAATGCTCTTAATTTCTCTTCATCTGTGAATGTATTTATTTCACCTCTATTCCTAAAAGATGTTTTTTGTAGGATATAGAATTTTGGATTGAAGGTGTTTTGTTTCAGCACCTTAAAAATATTGTGCCACTTTCTTGTGGTTTTCTTTCAGCAGTTTAAAAATGTTTTGCCACTTCCTTATAGTTTCCATGTTTTGTGATTAGAAATCCACCTTCATTCAAATCATTTTTTTCTCTAAGTTTTATCTCTTATTACTTTCAAAATTTTTTCTGTCTTTGGTTTTCAGTAGTTTTATTATGTTATGTTTAGTATTGATTTATTTGGGTTTACCCTGATTGTGGTTAACTGAGCTTCTTAAAAGTTTATATCTTTTACCATATTTGGAGAATATTTAGCCATTATTTCTTCAAATAATTTTCGTGCATCATACCCTTTTTTTCATACCTTTGGGATGCTGATGACACAAATGTTAGAACATTTGTTATTGTTCCAAAGGTTCCCAATGCTCTGTTTACCTTTTTTTTTTTTTCAATCCTTTATCCCCTGCTGTTTGAATTGAATAATTTCTATTGATCTATCTCCTGGTTTACTAACTTTTCTCTCTCATCTTTATTCTGTTTTAAACCCATCCAACAATTTTATTTTCTTTGTCGAACTAGAATGGACACTTAATGAAATATATTTTCTATCTTTATATAGAGAAATATGTATTTCTTTATATATTCTATTTCTTTGCTGATACTTTCCTCTTTCTATTTTTCAGTAGTCTTTTTATTACTTCTTGGAGCATATTAAAGGCTTTGTCATATAGTTAGAGTATCTTGGTGCTAGTATTCATTAAATGTCTTTACTCTTGTGAATTGAGATTTCCCAGTTCTTCATATTACAAGTAATTTAGAGTTTTATCCTGAATAACACAAACCTTATATTATGAGATTCTGAATGGTGTTTGAATCTTATAGAGATTTTCTTTTTTCTTTTATTTTTAGCAAGCAATAGACTTGATGAGGTTCAGGATGCAAGTTCTATCTAGCTTTCTCTAGGTTGTAGTTTCGATGTCAATTGAATTTCTAGAGTCTTGTCTATACTATTGGATCTGACACACAGTGTAACATTCAGTGTTAGTCTGGGACCTGTGTGATAGTCTGTCCTGTAACTGAGGTTGAGATCTCAAAGTCTTTAGTATGCCGTTTAGGGTCAGATCCATAAATGTTCTGCATAGGAGTGAGACAGGAGTTTATGGGGCTGCTTTCTTCCACTTTACAATCTTCACTTTTCTAATCAGTCCTGTAGCCAGAACACTGGGTTTTATTTACCTTGTTCAGCAGCATAACCCTTACAACTGCTCCTACATTCAGGGATAAGTTGCAGGACAATTGAGGAAGAAAAAAAGTAACACAATCTCATCTCACCTTTTTCTAGTCACAGTTCCTTCAATTGAAAAGTTTTCTCTCTCTCTCTCTCTCTCTCTCTCTCTCTCTCTCTCTCTCTCCCACCCCCCCCTCCTTCCTTCCCATTGCTAGCATGATCTTTTGGGTATGTGCCACCTGTCTAGAATGCTCTATCCCTTGATATTTAGGTGCCTGTGAGCTACTGTGGTCTGGGATGTGAGAGAACTGAGGGGAAAGGAAAGACATAAGCAAAACACAGATCCCTCTACCTTCTCTGGGCATTAGAACCTCCTCTGCTACTCCTCATGGAGCTTTCTTTATACTGAGGTCTACTTCTGGGTTTTAAGCTGCTTTGGGTCCCAACTGGTGGATACTGAAAAGAGGTACATTGTAAATTCATGGCCAGTTCAGTGATACTTCAGTACTGGTCTTCTCCAACCTGCTTACTACTGTTTACATTCTGAGTCATCATAGAGTGGCCTCATGCTTTTTTTTTTTTTTTCCAATTACAGGTGACATATAGTCTTATATTAGTTTCAGGTGTTCAACATAGTGATTGGACATTTACATATCTTATGAAGTGATCTAATACCCATCTGACACCATACATAGTTATTCCAATATTATTAACTATACTCATTTTGCCATACTGTACATCCCATGGCTATTTTAATAACTGGCAACTTGTACATCTTAATCTCGTCACTTTTTTTACTCATCCTCCTGACCCTCTCCCATCTGGCAACCATAAGTTTGTTCTCTGTATCTGTGAGTCTATTTCTGGTTTCTTTGTTTTTAAGATTCCTTATATAACTGAAAGCATATGGTATTTGTCTTTCTCTGTCTGACTTATTTCATGTAGCATACCTCTAGGTCCATTCATTTTGTTGTAAATGGTAATGTTTCATTTTTTATGGCCAAGTAATATTCTATTGTATATACATACCACAATTCCTTTATTCAGTCATCTATTAATGGGCATTTAGATTGCTTCCATATCTTGGCTATTGTAAATAACACTACAATGAATGTAAAGGTGCGTATACCTTTTCAAATTAGTGTTTTGGATTTCTTCTAATAAATACCCAGAAGTGAAATTACTGAGTCATGAGGTAGTTCTATTTTTAATTTTTGAGAACCCTCCCTACTGGTTTCCATAGTGATTGCATCAAATTGCAAACCAACCAACAGTGCATGGAGGTTTCCTATTCTTCACATTCTCACCAACACTTGTTCTTTGTTTATTTATTGATGATAGCCATTGTGACAAGTGTGAGGTGATACCTCATCATGGTTTTAATTTATATCTCTGATGATTAGGAATATTGAGCATCTTTTCATGTGTCTATTGGCCATGTATCTCTTCTCTTTGAAGAAATGACTGTTCAGGTTTTCTGCCCATTTTAATTGGATTGTTTATTTATTTGGTGTTTGTTCTTTGCATTCTTTTAAAATTTTGAAACCCTTTATTGGATGTATTATTGGCAAATATCTTCTCCCATTCAGTAGGTTGTCTTGTTTTGGTAATGGTTTTCTTTGCTGTATAAAAGTTTTGAGTTTGAAGTAATCCCATTTGTTTATTTTTCCTTTTGTCTCCTTTGCCTAAGGAGATATATGTATATGTATATATATGTGTGTGTGTGTGTGTGTGTGTGTGTGCGCGCGCGCGCGCGTGCGTCAAATAGTTTTCTGCATCTATTGATATGATCATATAATTTTTATCTTTTATTTTTATATCACATAATCGATTTGTAGATATTGAACCAAAATTGCATCCTAGGAATAAATGGTATATAATCTTTTCAATGTATTGCTGAATTTGGTTTGCTAATATTTTGTTGAGGATTTTTGCATGTGTGTTCATCAGGGATATTGGGTAATAATTTTCTTTTTTGTAACATCTGATTTTGGAATCATGGTATGCCAGCCTCATAAAATGAGCTCTGGAGTTTTCATTTCTCTTGAATTTTTTGAAATAGCTTGAGGAAAATAGGTCTCAATTCTTCTTTTAATGTTTGGTAAAATTCACCTGTGAAGCTATTCAGTCCAGGACTTTTGTTTGTTGGGTTTTTTTTTTTTTTGATTACCGATTCCATTTTGTTAGGAGTAATTGGTCTGTTCAGATTTTCTATTTCTTCTTGATTCAGTCTTGGAAGATTGTTTGTTTCTTGAAATTTATTTATTTATTTCAGATCGTTCAATTTGTTGGCACGTATGTTTGTAGTATTTTCTTATAATCTTTTGCTTTTCTATGCTGTCAGTTGTCACTACTTCTCTTTCATTTCTGATTTTACTTGTTAGGCTCCTCTCTCTTTTTTTCTTGATCAGTCTGGTAAAAGGTTCATTAATTTTGTTTATCTTTTCAAAGAACAAGCTCTTGGTTTTATTGATCTTTTGTATTTTTTTAAGACTATTTTGTTTATTACCACTCTGATTTTTTTTCCCTCCTTCTACTCATATTGTCTTTATTTGTTGTTATTCTTCTAGTTCATTTAGATGTAAGGTTTACATTGTTTATTTGAGAAATTTTTTGTTTCTTGAGGTAGGCCTGTATTGCTATGAATTCCCTTCTTAGAACTCCTTTCACTGTGCCCCACAGATTTGGGGTTGGTGTGTAGTCATTCTCATTTGTGTAAAGGTATCTTTTGATTTCTTCTTTTATCTAATTGTTAACCCATTCATTATTTAGTAGTATATTATTTAGCCTCGATGTGTTTGTGTGTTTTCGGTTATTTTCTTGCATATGATTTCTATTTCCATACCATTGTAGTTGTAGAAAATGCTTGGCTTGATTTCAATCTTAAATTTTTTGAGACTTGTGGCCTAATATGTGGTCAATCTTGAAAAATGTTATGTGTGCACTTGAAAATAATATGTATTCAGCTGCTTTGAGGTGAAATACTCTGAAAACATCAACTAAATCCATCTGATCTAATGTGTCATTTAAGGCCACTATTTCTTTTTTTATTTTCTCTCTGGAAGTTCTATCTATTGATGTCAATGGGGTGTTAAAGCCTACTATTGTATTACTGTCATTATTACTATATTACTAACTCTATTATTGTCAATCTCTTCCTTTATGTCTGTCAATATTTGCTTTATACATTTAGGTGCTCCAGTATTGGGTGTATAAATATTTACAAGGGTTACATTATCTTGTTGAATTGATTCCCTTATCATTATAAAATGTTTTTATTTGTCTCTTATTATAGCTTTTGTTTTATAGTCTATTTTGTCTAAGTATTGTGACCCCAGCTTTTCTTCATTTTCATTTACATAAAATATCTTTTTTCCATCCCTTTTAGTCTGTGTGCATCTTTTGGTTTGAAGTGAGTCTCTTCTAGGAAACATGTATCTTGTTTTCTTATCCATTCAGTTATCCTGTGTCTTCTGATTGGAGTATTTAATACATTTAAATTGATTATTGATAGGTACATAGCTATTGTCAGTTTATTATTTATATTAATGTTTTTCTTTTTCTTCTTATAGAAGTTCTTTTAACATCTCATACTAGTTTGTTGGTGATGAACTCTTTTAGACTCTTTTTTTCTAGAAAGCTCTTTATCTCTCCTTCAAATTTAAATGATAGCCTTGCTGGGTAGAGTAGTTTTGGTTGTAGGTCCTTGCTTTTCATCACTTTGAATAATTAATGCCAATCTCTTCTGGCTTGCAAAGTTTCTGTTGAAAAATCAACTGTTAAAAAATCAGCTGACAGTTTTGTGGGCACTCCCTTGTAGTTAACTAGCTGCTTTTCTTTTGCTGCTTTTAAGATTGTTTCTTTATCTTTAACCTTTGGCATTTTAATTATGATGTGTCTTGGTGAGTGCCTCTTTGGGTTGATCTTGTTTGAAACTCTGAGCTTCCTGGACTTGTATGTCTATTTCCTTCACCAGGTTAGGCAAGTTTTTGGTCATTATTTCTTCAAGAGGTTTTCAATCCCTTGCTCTCTCTCTTCTCCTTCTGGTTTCGTTATGATGAGAATTTGGTATGCTTGATGTTGTTTCAGAGATCCCATTAAGGATTCTCATTTTTGAAAATTCTTTTTTTATTGTTCCAACTGGGTGTTTTATGCTACCTTGTCTTCCAAATCGCCAATTCATTCCTTTGCTTGCTTTATCTAATCTGATCCTGATTCCTTCTGGTGTATTCTTCATTTCAGTTATTGTATTCTTCATTTCTGACTGGTTCTTTTTTATGATTTCTATGTCCATTTTTATGCTTAGTATCTTTTTTTTCTGACTTTATTGAAATATAAGACAATTAGTTGTTTGTATTTACATTGTACAATTCAATGTTTTTTCAATTACAGTTGGCATAAAATAATACATTCATTTCAGTTGTACAGCATAGTGATTAGAGATCTATATAACTCAGAAAATAATCACCTCATTAAATCTAGCACTCCTCTTTCCCCTTACATATTTGTTATAACATTATTAACTATTTTCCTTATGCTACACTTTGTATCTCCATGTCTATTTTGTATTATCCATTTGTACTTCTTAATCCCTTTGCCCTTTTCCAACACCCTCCTAACTCCTCTCCCATCTAGAAGCATTCAAGATATTCTCTGTATCTATGAGTTCGTTTCTGCTTTTGTTGCTGTTGTTCATTTTGTTCTTTAGATTCCACATGTATATAAAATCATGTGATATTTCTCTTTCTCTATCTGACTAACTTCATTCAGCACAATACCCTCTAGGAACATTAAGGCAATATCTTTTTCCATTTCCTTCCTTTCAGTTTATGTGTGTCTTTTAATCTGAAATGAGTCTCTTATAGGCAGCATATGTAAGAGTTTTGTTTTCTTATCCATTCAGCCACTCTATCTTTTTGGTTGGAGCACTTAATTCTTTTAAACTTGAGGTGCTTGGTAATAGGAGTGTAGTTATTACCATTCTTTTTTTCTGTTTTTGATACATGATTTTTCTTTTTAAAGAAGTTCCTACAACTTTTTCTGTAATACTGGCTTGGTGTTGATAAATTCCTTTAGCTTATTTTTGCCTGGGAAGCTCTTTATCTGTACTTCAACTTTAAATGATAGCTTTGCTGGATAAAGTGTTCTTGTAGATCCTGGGATTTCATCATGTCAAATATTTTGTGTCAAGCCCTTTTGTCCTGCATAGTTTCTTTGGGAAATCAGCTGCCAGTCTTATGGGTGTCCCAAGTAGGTAACTAATTGATTTTCTCTCACTGCTTTTAAAGTTGTCTCTTTGTATTTTAAACTTTGATATTTTAATTATTATGTATCTTGGTGTGGGTCTCTTTGGGTTCATCTTTTTTGGGACTCTGTGCTTCCTGGGTTGTATGTTTGTTTTCTTCAACAGATTAGGGAAGTTTTCCATCATTATTTCTTCAAATAGTTCTTCAACTTCTTGATTTCCTTCAGATACTACAACATGAATATTTTTACATTTAATTGTGTCCCATAAGCTCCTTAAATTATTATTATTATAGTCTTCTCTTCTTTTTTCTTATCATTCTGATTGAGTGTCCTTGGCTTCCCCATCCTCTATATCAGTGGTTTGATATTCTTCTTTATCCACTCTATTTATTCTAGCTAAAATACTTTTCATTTTAGATAATGTGTTCTTCATTTCTAACTGGTTCCCTCTTATAATTCCCATTCCCATTTTTATGTTTTTTATCTCTTTGTTAAAGTTCTCACTAAATTCATCTACACTTCCCTTAATTTCATTGAGCATCTTTATAACCAGTGTTTTGAACTCTGCATCTGTTAGATTGCTTGACTCTATTATTCCTGGATCTCTGTTCTGTTCTCTCATATGGTTTCTATTTCTTTGTCTTGCCATTTTGGCTGCCTTTCTAAGCAAAGCTCAATAGTCTCCCAGTCTTATTAGTGTGGCTTTGTATAGTAGGTGTCCAGTGGCACAATCCTGAGAGGGATCAACTTACAGGTCAAGTTTAGCCCCAGCCTATGCCCCTCTGGAGGCACCTGTTAGGATTCAGCAAGCAATCCACAGATATTGTGCTTATAGCTGCCTCAGGAAACCACACTAGTATCTGAGAGCAACTGCCATCAGTGTGAGTCTTGGTGCTGCTCAGCAAGAAGCACCAGACTTATCAAGGACCCAACTGGATCTGGCTTGGATTGGGCTGAAAGTTGGGGGAGGCAGAGTTTCAGGATATCCTGTGGGCAAAGGATGTCATCCATTCCATTGTCCATGTCCATTAGTCTCTGTTTGTTTGCCCTGCTCATTTGTTGCTTTTAGGTTTATATCCCACATATGTGGTATCATGTGATTTTCAACTTTTTTTGGTCTGGCTTATTTCACTTAGTATGGCTATTTCAAGGTCCACCCATGTTGCAAATAACAGTATTTTATTTCTTCTTATGGCTGAGTAATATTCCACTGTATGTATGTACCACAGCTTTTTTAGCCAATCATCTATCATAGGACACTTCAATTGCTTCCATATCCTGGCCACTGTGAATAATGCTGTTATGAATATCAGTGTGCAAATATCTTTTCAGATATGGATTTTCAAGTCTTTGGGGTAAATACCCAGTAGAGAGATTGCTGGATCATGTGGTAGATCAATTCTTAGTTTTTTGAGGCACCTCTTACTGTTTTCCATAGTGGCTGCACGAATTTTCAGACTCACCAGCAGTGTATGAGAGTTCCTTTTTCTCCACATCCTCTCCAGAAATTTTATTAATTGCGCTGTTGATTATAGCTATTCTAACAGGTGAGAGATGGTATCCCATTGTGGTTTTGATTTGCATTTCCCTAATAGCTAATGATGTTGAGCATCTTTTCAAAGATTTGTTGGCCATTTGTATGTCCTCTAGGGATAAGTGTCTGCTCAGGTCCTATGCTCATTGTTTATTGGATCATTTGTTTTTGTTCTTATTGAGTCATATGAGTTCTTTGTATATTTTGGATACTAGGCCATTATCAGAGGCGTTGCCTGCAAAAATATTTTCCAATTCATATCGTTGTCTCTTTAATTTGTTGATGGTTTCTTTTGCTGAGTAGAAGCTTTTCTAGTTTGATATAGTCTCATTCATTTATTTTAGCTTATACTTCCCTTGTTTTTGAGGTCAAATTCATAAAATCCCTTTTAAGTCCAAGGTCCTTGAGTTTAGTTCCTATGTTTTCTTATATGCATTTTATTGTTTCAGGTCATATATTTAGGTCTTTAATCCATTTTGAGTTAATTTTTGTGTGTGGTGATAGACAATAGTCTATACCATGCCGTTTTGATTACTGTCGCTTTGTAGTATATTTCGAAGTCGGGCAGAGTGTTGCCTCCAGCATTGTTCTTTTTCTCAGGATGGCTTTGATACTTCGGGATCTTGTGCTTCCATACAAATCTGATGATTTTTTGTTTAATTTCTTTAAAAAATGCTGATAGGATTTTAATGGGGATTGCAATACATCTGTATAATGCTTTAGGTAATAAGGTCATTTTAACTATGTTGATTCATCCAATCCAAGAACACAGAATCTTTCCATTTCTTTGTATATTCTTCAATTTTTTGAATAGGGTCTTATAGTTTTCAATATATAGGTCCTTCACATGTTTTGTTATATTTATTCCTAGCTATTTTATTCTTTTTGTTGCAATTGCAAAAGGAATTATTTTATTCACTTCTTTTTTTGAAACTTTATTATTAAAGTATAGGAACCCTATGGATTTTTTAACATTGATTTTTTTTATCCAGAAACTTTATTGTATTTGCTCATTGTTTCTAGTAATGTTCTTGTGGAGTCTTTAGGGTTTTCTATATAGAGAATCAAGTCATCTGCAAATAGTGACAGTTCGACTTCTTTGTTTCCTTTTTGGATGCCTTTTATAACTCTCTCTTGCTTGATTGTACTCTCTAGGACTTCCAATGTTATATTGAATAACACTGGTGATAGTGGACACCCTTGCCTTGTTCGTGATCTTAGAGGGAAGGTTGTTAGTTTTTCTCATTAAGTATAATGTTGGCTGAGAGTTTTTTATATATGGCCTTTATTATGTGAAGGTACTTTCCTCCTATACCAATTTTGTTAAGTGTTTTGATCAAAAATGGGTGCTGATTCTTGTTGAAGGCCTTTTATGCATCTATTGATATGATCATATGATTCTTATTTATTAATTTGTTTATGTGGTGTACCACATTAATCAATTTCTGTATGTTAAACCATCCCTGTGCCTCTGGGATAAAGCCCACTTGATCGTGGTGTATAATCTTTTTAATATGTTGCTATATTCGGTTCACTAGTTACTTATTTAGGATTTTGGCATCTGTGTTCATGAGAGATGTTGGTCTGCAATTTTCTTTTTTGAGTTATCTTTATCAGGTTTTGGTAACAGGGTGATATTGGCCTCATAAAATGATTGGGAAATATTGCCTTTTCTTCGATTTTTTGAAAGAGTTTGAGGATACTAGGTATTAAATCTTCTTTGAATGTTTGGTGTAATTCACTGGTGAAACCATCTGGTCCTGGACTTTTACTTTTTGGTAGGTTTTTGATGATTGTTTCCATTCCCATACTGCTGATCGGTCTATTTAGACTTTCCAGTTCTTTTTGATTCAGTCTAGGAAGGCTGTATTTTTCTAAGTACTGGTCCATTTCTTCTAGGTTATTAAATTTGGTGTTATATATTTTTCATAGTATTCTTGTATGATCCTTTGTATTTCTGCGATGTCAGTAGTAATTTTTCTTCTTTCATCACTGAATTCGTTTGTGTCCTTTCTCTTTTCTCTTTAGTGAGTCTAGCCAAGGGCTGTTAATTTTGTAAAACTTTTCAAAGAAACAGCTTTTGTTGCATTTATTTTTTAATTTTTTTCAATTTTATTTATTTCTGCTCTAATTTTGATTATTTCTTTTCTTCTGCTGACTTACGCTTCATTTGTTCTTCCTGTTCTAGTTTTTTTGTTTTGTTTTGTTTTGTTTTGTTTTGTTTTGTTTTGTTTAAGATGAAGCATTATGTTGTTTATTTGGGCTTGTTCTTGTTTTTTGAGATAGGCCTGTAATGATATGAACTTTCCTCTTAGTATCTCTTTTGCCATGTCTCACAAGTTTTGATATGTTGTACTATCATTATCATTCATTCCTTTGTATCTCTTGATTTCTCTTTTTATTTCTTCTCTGACCCAGTTATTCTTCAGTGGTATGTTTTTTATTCATCATATATTTGTGGTTCTTCCCACTTTCCTTTTACAGTTGATCTCCAGCTTCAAAGCATTAAGATCAGAGAATATGGTTGGTATAATTTCAACCCTCTTATATTTGTTGAGGCTATCTCTATGTCCCAGTTTGTGGACAATCCTTGAGAATGTTCAATGTACACTAGAGAAGAATGTATAAGCAGCTGTTGGGGGATGAAAGGCTCTGTAAATGTCAACTGTATCTAGTTGGTTCAATTTATCATTTCAGGATGTTATTTCCTTATTGATTTTCCGTTTGGATTTTCTGTCTATGTACAACAGTGGAGTATTTATGTTCCCTACTATGATAGTGCTTTGGTCTGTTTCTCCCTTTAGTTCTGTTAGTAATTGCTTTATATATTTCAGGGCTCCCCATTGGGAGCACAGATATTAATGTGTTATGTCTTCTTGGCACATGATTCCCCTTATCATTATGAAATGTTCCTCAGTATCTTTCTTTACATTTTTTAGTTTGCAGTCTATTTTGTCTGATAATAGTACTGCTACTCCTGCTTTCCTCTGAATGCCATTTGCTTGAAATATCATTTTCTATCCTTTCACTTTGAGTCTATATTTGTCTTTGGGGCTGAGATGTGTCTCTTGGAGTGAGCATATGGTTGGGTTTTGTTTTTTGATCCATTCTTCCACTCTGTGTTTTTATTGGTGAGTTTAGTCCATTTACATTTAGGGTAATTATTGAAATATGAGGTCTTCTTATAGCCATTTTCTCTTTTGCTTTCTGGTAGCTCAGTGTTTCCATTGCTTTCTTATCTTTGTGTTTCTGTTTTCTTTATTTTGGTTGGCTTTTGTGGGTTTTGTCTCTGGTTCTTCTTGTTATATGTTATATATTTCAGCTCTGAATCTTTGGTGTGTGGTTACCTTTATGAATATGTAAAGAATAGTTATGTGCATACAGTTGTCCCTTTTCTTCTACATGTGCCTTATCTCCATTCCCCTTTGCAAATTAGGATCTTTGAATCCTCTCCTTTTTAGTCATTGTTGTCTCAATTTGGCCCTATGTATGCTGAATATTTATTACTATCTTGCTATAGCAAATCTCTTATTATTTTTATGCTTATAATCTTGTATTCCTAGTAAGGGTTGTGCTTCTCTGCTCTTATCAGCCTGCTAGTCACCTTACTTCCTATAACGTAATTTTGTTGTCATTTTGTTTTAGGTGAGCTGACCTCTTTCAGTATTTCCTATAGTGCAGGTCTTGTAGTAGAGAATTCCCTCAATTTTTGTATGTCAGAAAAGGTCTTTATTTCTCCTTTATATCTTAAAGAGAGCTTAGCTGGATACATTATTCTCGGATGGTAGTTTCTTTCATTTAATTGTTTCAATATTTGATTCCATTCCTTTCTGGCTTGTAAGGTTTGTGCTGAGACATCCAACAATAATCTAATGAGTTTTCCTTTTTAGGTTACCATCTTCTTTTCCCTGGTGGCCCTGATAATTCTGCCTTTGTCATTGATTTTTAATAATTTTAATACAATGTGTCTTGGTGAAGGCCTTTTGGGGTTGAGATAATTAGATGTTCTATTGACTCCTTGAATTCCAAGCTCCAGCTCATTCCTTAGATTTGAGTAATTCTCATCAACTCTTTGTCTGAAAATGCTTTCTAAATCCTGCTCCTTTTCCTCTCCTTCGAGAATTTCTATTATTCTTATATTTTCTCTCCTGATAGTATCAGCTAGTTCTTGTATTTCTTTTTCATGATTTTTCATTCTTGGGTCTCTCTTCTTCTTTCTGATTTATTTCTAGATTTCTGTCTTCAATATCACTGATCCTTTCCTCCATTATTTCCCAAGCTTGTTATTTCATTTTTCAGCTCTTGCAGTGTGTTCTTTATCTCCAGAAGATCTATTCAGTTATTTTTAAGGGTTTCAATCTCCTTACTAAATAATTCATTCTGCTCATTTAGTTGTTGTTGTTTTTTTTTCAATTCCTGAAACTATTGATATGATTCATTTTGGATCTCACTGAGTTTTTTTCAGAAATACCATCCTGAAGTCTTTGTCATTTAAGTCACATATTTCTATGTCTGTGAGCTTATTTTCTGGAGATTTTTCTCTTTCTTTCTGAAATGCCTTGTCATCTTGCTTGTTCATAGTGTTTAATGGACTATTTCTCCACCTGGGCATTAATGGAAGTGTATTCTGCTTTTTTTTTCCCCAGAAAGAAGATTTATTATATAATGGTTCCTAGCCTGTTGCAAATAAGGTGTTTTTGTTTTGGTTTCCAGTTGGTGACAAAGAAGCCTCTTGGATTTCTGCTTTATATAAAGTCTTAATAATGCCTTTTTTTCTTGTAGATGTTTAATCATGCTATCACCCTCAGTCTCAGTTCCTGTCAGTATTTGCGACAGTTTTGGTAGCATTTCCTCAAATTCTCCTGGAGTTCTGTGTTGTTCCGTCTCGGAGGTCGTGGAGGGAGGGTCTCTCTGAGTGGGGCGGTGGAGAATGCAGTTCAGCCTCAGTTTTGCAACCATGAATGGTAAAAAACCAACTGTCATTTCTCTGTCATCCCCTCTTTTCTGCAATCCTCATTTCTCTGCTTTCTACCCCGATGACCGGGCACTGCTGTCAGCCGCATGGAGCTCACAGCACTCCAAGCAAGGCTATTCAGGGAAGTTGCCGCACGTCCTCCTCTCCTCCTCCTCCTACAGGGAGTTCTATGGCTGCGAGAGGCAGCTTGTTTCTCCCAGTCCAAAGGCCGACAACCAGACTTCTGACCTGTGGCAGCTCTTATGTGCAGATCCAATGCTCAGATGTATTGGTGTGCAGTTTGGATGGTTTTGTTGAGTTTTAGATGTTCAGCTTATTGTTGTTCCAAGGAGAGAGATCCAGGACATCTCTAACTCCACCATATTTCTGATGTCACTCCTAAAATTTCTATTGATGAGAAGAAATAGATAATTCAGCAATAATATAATACATGATACAATATAATAATATTTTGCAGCCTTCAGTGCCCCACTTTCAATAGTATATAGGACAATAAGGAAGGTGATCAACAAGAAAATAGAAAACCTGGACAATATTTTAAACTAACCGGTCTTAACAGACATCCATTTGACCCAAGAGCAGGAGAATATTCTCAGGTGCTCATGGAACATTCTCCAGAATAGGCCATGTGCTAGGCCATAAAACAAATCTCAACAAGTTTAAAAGACTTGAAATCATAAAAAATATGATATCTGACCATAGTGAGAAAAAACTTACAAAGAAATTTGGAAAATTCACAAATGTGTTAAAATTGAACAACAAACTTCTCAATTACCATTGTGCCAAAAAGAAATCATAAGGAAAATTAGAAAATATCTTGTGATGAAAATGAAAGCACAACATGCCAAAATGTATGCAATAAAATTAAAGTAGTGCTCAAATGGAAATATATAGCTGTAAACACCTACTTTATAAGAAGAAGATCTCAAATCAATAATATAACTTTCTATTTTAAGACATTAGGAAAAGAACAAATTAAACCTAATACAAGCAGATGGGGAAAATAATAAAGGTTAGAGTTGGAATTAATAAAGTAGAGAATAGAAAAACAATAAAGAAAATGAACAAAACAAAAATTTGGTTCTTAGAAAAGATAAATTGTCAAATCCTCAGCTGAACTATCAAAGAATAAAAAGGAAGTGAAGGCTTAAATTATTAAAAACATGACTGAAAGAGGGAACATTACTACAAACTTTATATAAATAAAAAGGACTACAAAATACTCTGAACAACTTTATAATAATAAATAAGATTAAGTGAACAAGGTACTACAAAGATACAAAATACTAAAATTGACTCAAGAAATAATCGAAGTCTGAATAGTCTTATAACAAAAACATTGAATTAGTAATCAAAAATTTCCCACAAAGAAAAGTCCAAACCCAAATGGCTTCATTGGTAAATTCTACTAAGTAGTTAAAGAATAATTAGTAATAGTTCTCCAAAAACTCACCCAAAATTTAGAAGAAGAAGGAACACATTTTATTCATTGTATGATACCAACGTTTTCTTGATACCAAAAATAGACAAAGATATCAAAAGAAAACTTGGACCAATATATCTTATGACCATAAAAGCAAAAATCAGCAACAAAATGTTAGAAAATTGAATACAACAACATATTAAAAGTATTTCAAACCATTATATCATATAGGCTCGTTACAACACAGAATTCTGGATCCCATACCCAAAATTTCTGATTCAGTAGGTCTGGGATGGAGCCCAAAAATTTGCATTTCTAAGTTCCAGGTGTTACTGATGCTGCTGGTTAAAGTTGCACATTTCAAAAACCACTTCTATAAAGGAAAAGTTAATTGTAGAAAGCTCTTTAAAAGAGACGTTTCCATTCTGAAATCTTGGTTCCCTCTAGCTTTCACCTCTCAAGCCCTTTATTTTATTTTTTAATTTATTTTTTATGATATAACTTTATTTATAGCATTTTGAATATAGGCTGCCAGAATGAACAAATCAGCCAATCACACCTTTCTGTGAAGTCAGAGAAAGTTTAACAACCTCACCTAAACATTGAGAGGTATACTGGTACTGTGAAGTTTTCACATTTTAGTTCACACAGATAAGTTAATGGTTGTTACAGCTTTTTTTTTTTTTTTTTTTTCATATTCAGCCAAGATTTAAAAGATTTTTAGGCTTCACTTCTCCTGCCTTGGTCAAGGAAACACACATACACAATTTGTCATTCCTAGTGATTTCTGACAAAAACCTCCTTTCATCAATTACAACCTGTCGTCAAGATCTCCCTCTTCCCTTTATAATTCACTCCCTAAATCCACATACCCCAAAGTTGGAACAATTTTGAAGAGGTGATGGCTGAGATGCTTTGCATCATCCAACACAACATAATAAAAAAAAAAAAAACTATCAGATATTCATCTCACCTTTTTTGGATGTGCTCTCAACTCTAGAGCTCTTAACCACCCCCTCCCATGGGGGTCTATCCTTCTTTCTCCTTCCTGTTATCTCCTGGGTTTATCTCTGAAGGAATATCAAATCCACCCCCCCCCATTAATTTTTCTCTTCCTCATGGAAACTAGGCACCAGCCCAAAACTGGGGTCCCAGAAGCTTGTTTCTATTCCCTCAATGGGCTTATAAAACCAATTTCTCAAAATAGCTAAGTCCCTTTTGAGTAAAGAATTCTTATAATAACCACTAAAGAGAGACAACACTTTTTACTTCATGACATGTGAGTCTCAGAGAGACATTTGTTTTTAAGTTCTAAGGACATTTTTACTCTAGCACTCAATGTTTTGTTCAATATGAAAGCCCAGAAAAGCAAATTCCACAATGAGTGTGGAGTTTGTTACAAGTACTTTTTCCTCTATTAGATCTGTGAGGTTCCCTTTAGTCATTCCTTCCTGTACTCACTAACAAGAACATGTTGCACTGTGTGGATTGTACAGGGTCCCAGGCCAGTTTCCCTTTCCCAACTCCTCCAGTAGAACATCTCTGGGGCCAACTGAGCTAAACTACAGGCTCACACAACTTCATTCAACTCCCATACACAACAGATTGGAGGGTTGTACCCCAAGTCACCTAAGCCAGTCAGTTCAGGGTAGCAGGGTACCCATATCTTAGGTAATTTAGTAAGTGGTCCCAGAAAAATCATGGAGAGCGCAGGAATATCTAGAGCAGTGGAAATTCCCTGTACCTTATTGCCCAGAGTCATAAGCCTGGACCCCACAGTACTCCATTCTGTTCTAATGGCTTCACTGTTGTATTTTCAAGAATGAGTCTGACCTCCTATTCCCATCCCTGTGGCTCCACCTCATAAAACCTGGCAACTGTCTTCAGATCCTTCTAATTTACTTGTCTATTATCTTCCTGGTTTTCCAGCCCTTATGAAGACTAATGTCCTGTTCTACTTTTACTGGACTAACGGACGGGATGAAATTATAACTGAGAGTTTTGCCTATCCCTAGATGTTATCAAATAGTGTGAGCACTAGAGTGGAGGCAGCTCTCTGTGGAGATCAAGGGTATTCAAGAACACGTTGAGGAAGTTCCTGGTTTCTGACATGAGACTACCACTGCCATTCACTTATTTCATTTATTCATATGTTACAATCACCCAATAATTGTTACTACTATTGCTTAAAACAGTTAACTTTTATATCAATTAAGAATAAAAATAATAAAAGATTCTATTTAACTTCATTATTCCTTTACCAACATTTTTCCTTTCTTTATATACAACTGTTCCTCACTTATATTGTTTTTCTTTTACCTGAAGAACTTTTAAAACATTTTTGCAGGGCAGGTCTGCCAGTGATAAATTTCCTCAGTTTGTGTTTTTTTTAAAAAGGTTTATTCCTCCTTAACTTGTGAAGGATAATTTTGCAGTGTATAGATAGTAGCAGCTAGATTTGTCACTGTTAAAGCTGGAGTTAACAGATAAGCAAGGGAATTAAGCTAAAAAGTTCATGCAGTAATGGATTAAAGTTAACGAATAGTATAAATTCGTGTGTAGATTAATATAAATACAGATGGTTACATGTACATATATATACACACATATGTGTGTATATATATATATACATACAAACAATGTTAGTATATGTACATATATTTCCTTCCTCTGTCCCCAAGAAGCAAGGACAGCCCTGTAGCAAGGAACTCACCTACTACTCATATCTTGGTTTCTAATATCATTCATCAATAAAAAGAGAGTTCCTTGGAGAAATGGCTGATTCTAGGACTGGGGCAGAAAATATACAAGGTGAGGCTAGAGCATATTGCAGTGCCAGAAGTAAGAAAATGGTCAAACAACAACATAACAATAAAATGCATTGATGGAGTTATGTCAAGGGGTACAGGAACCAAGTGAAAGAGCTCCCAATGTCCAAAGCTGGGACAGTTTGAGCTACAGAATAAATATTGTAATATTGAATTATATCTCAAAGTATAAAATAAAAATCTCTGAGTCCACATTGACATCAATACATGACTGAATAAGTTAAAAAAAATCGAAAGAAGAGACAAATCTCCCATGTAAAAGAATTCCAAATAAATTATGTAAATAATACTCAAAGAGGGAGGGCATAACTCTCCATGTCTTAAGTGTAGGTTGCATATAATGATGTCCTTCCAAAGAGTACTATATGGAAAGAGGGGAAAAAGAGCAACATTGCAGTAGAGAAGCCTGACAAATACTTCCTCTGTGAGTTGATCAAGGTCAACATCAACACTGATGTCATGTGATATTATGCACCCTTGATATGATATGATATGATATGATATGATATGATATGATATGATATGATGAGAGTGCTCTTTACTCCTGCGATATTCTTCCCAAGAAACAAAAACCCCACCTTAATCATGAGGAAAGCATCACAGAAATCCCTGTAGAAGAGTATTCTAAGATCCTAAAATATATCTCACTACTACTCCTCAAAGCTGCCAAGATCATTAAAAACAGGGAAAGTCCAAGAATCTATCATAGCCAAGGAGATGTGATGACTAAATGTAATGTGGAATCCTGAATAGAGTCCTGCAACAGAAAAAGGACATTAGGTAAAAGCTAAGGGAATGTAAAAACTTTAGGTAAAACTAATGTATCAATGTTAGTTCATTGAGTTCAGTAAATGTATCATATCAATGTAAGATGTTAATAATAAAAGAAACTGTGTATAGAGCATATGGACATTCTCTGTGCTATCTTCACAATATTTTTGTAAATATACAACTATCCTAAAAAAATAATTTTAAAACAAATGGTCACAAATTTATGGATAAATATGACAGCTTAGGTGAGGAAATATTTTCAGTCCACACTTTTTTTCCCAACTGTATGGCTGTATATTTACTATATAAAAAGTTGCACATATTTAATGTTATACATTTTAATGAGTTTAGACATATACATACACCCACAACACTCTTCTCAAAAAAAAAAAATTCCCTTCAGTTTTGGTCAGGTGGTCACCCTAAAATCCACTCAGACTCTCTCAGAGGCAGCTAAGGAGGGTAGTTCATATGTATCCAGTACATGCCAAGTTCTATGCTAAACTCCTTGAATGGATTATCACCTGACCTTTGTACAGAAAAGGAAGAGGCAGAGCAGACAGTTCTAGGTGTCTGTTCAGCATTTCCCACCACCTCCCTCTTATTCACAAAGAAAATATTTAGTTCAGGGCAATAATAAGCCCAGTCGCTTCTCTAGACCCCGTGAAGCTAAAGGTGAAAACCTGCCTTGACCTGGGAGATTCAGTATAAGTTTTGCCTCCTAGGTCTAGTGCCACCCTTCTCTGCTTCTTTCCTTCTTTCTTTTTTGCCTGGAATGCAGCCATGAGGCTGGAGGAAAGCAGCCTACTATAAATGTGATGCAGTAAGCAAGAGGACAAAAGCCTCACCTAAGGGTGGTGGCATGAAAAGAGAGGAACCTGGGACACAGGTTACATTGAAAGCCACTGTGCCAGCCTGAACAGCTATCTCAGGACTTTGATTTGTGTGAGAAAAAGAATCCTTAGTTGGTTAAGCCATTCAATTTTGTTTCTGCAACATGACTTTGAGCATAACTCTAATTGAAGAATTATGTAGCTTGCCATAGGGCATGACACACCTGGGCTCTAAGTCAGGTTGGTGCAACTCCAAAATTTAAACTGCTGCATTTTCCTTCCTTTTACAATTGTGGAAATTTCTTATCATTAACTGGTTCATTCTAGGTCTTCCCAACTTCTGATTTTTAATATTCACTTTATAATTGAGACACAAAGAACTATTTCTGGGCTCATTTTCAGGCTCTTTTTGCTCCAAGCTATCTCATGTAGCAAGCCTACCCCTGCATGCCACCTGGTACCCTGGGGTGTGGGTTTCAGACAAAGTAAGCCTGACAGACATGTACTTTTAAGCTCCAGTTTGAATTCGCCACCATACTCCCACTGGCCCACCTCTTCCTTTTGGCAGTATTGGCATCAGTTGAAAGCTGAGCTATGACTAAAAGAATGTCAGGCTTGGAGCTATAAAACAAACTATTTAGAATTCCAGTTCTGATCTCTCATGGTTGATACAGAAACAATAAAAGAAACAGCTAATGTTAATTAAATTATCATCACGTGCAGGTGTTCTGCCAGGAGCTCCAGGCAAACTATCTCATTTGATCCTCACAATGGTCTTACTACTTAGGGATATTTTTGCTACCACTTTGTAGATGGCCCTGAGTCTTAGACTAAGCAAATTTCCCAAGTCATATTCTTGTTAATGTTTGAGAAAGGCTTAAATGTAGATAGGAGCCACACTCTGAACCAACACATTAAGTTACTCGAACTCTCTGGACCTCAATTTTACCATCCATAAAATAGGTATAGTAGTAGCATATCATCAAGGCATACAACATGTATGACATAGCTACAGAGTTTGCCATTTTTTATTGTTCAATTAATACTCCAGTGATCTGAATGCTTATCTCGGCTCTTGTAGTTAGTAGCAGTCTAGACTAGGGTACAGCCTTTCATCTTTCTGTGCCTCAGTTTCCACATCTATAAAGTGAGGAGTTTGCCCAGACAGCATTTAAGGTCTTCTCTCTACTATATTCTGGGTATCCTTATGCTGAGTCTTTTGTCTAGGATCTACTAATATCCAATTGATTTTGCTTTGTGCTAGGTTACATGTTCACTGACATGCGGTGCCACTGGCATGATGTACTGTGTTCATTGACATAACAGGCTTACATCAAGCTCTACATACAGGACAAAGCTTCTCAGTGAATATTCTTTCAGTGTTTATTGTCACTTAGGCTAAGTCATCTAGTTATTTTCATTTTTGGAAAAAATTTTTTATTTTCTAATGAAAAATATTATTTTGTTCAATACTATCCATAGGTTACTAACATTAGAACTTAGAAATATGTCTTTGAGGTTACTATATAGAGTAAAAATAAATATTTTTCATATTTTTATAACTAATATATACAATATGAATTTTCATAAAATTTATTTTTACCATCATTTTCAATTAAATATAGTTTGAAACATTTTTCTTGATTCAACATAGTTTTATAATTTGGGTGGTTACATAAAATTTTACTGCACCGAAATGCCATAATTTATTAAAATCCAATGCTGGATATTTAGGTTATTTCCAATTTTCCTTGGATTTAAGAGCGAATTCATGAAACACTGGGTTTCTGAGTTAGATTAGGTTATTTTGCACCATCTAAAATTGGCAACAAAATAAGTCCAATTTTTCAGATTCTAAATGAAAAAGCACACTAATATCATGTTACCGTGAAGTTCCCATGTATGGCTCTATTAAATCCAAAAGATCAAGCTTCCTGGGCAAAGAGCTGGTGATTACTGATTTTTAATTTACTTCCTCATCATCTATTAATTCAATTTATCTAAATATTTATTTCAGACATACTGTGTTCTAAGCATGCTGATAGGTTTCAGTGATTTTGGTAGAAAACCTCCTCTGATTTTGTGGGACTTATAATCTAGTAAAGAAAACAGACAGTAAAGCAGTAAAACAAATATACACTAGAGAAGCACATATGGAAGGAGAACCTTGGTACATTTAGGTCACTTACTATGTATTTACTCTGGGCAAGTTATGTAACCTCTCTGTATTTTGGTTTTCTCATCTGCGAAATAGAGATAAATAATAGTTAACATGTGTGAAATACTTAGAAGTCTCTGCCTCATATTAAGCACTCAATACATGCTAGCTATTATTGTTAGTTGAGTTAATTTCTTCATTGCTACATAAACAAATTACCTCAAAATTCAGCACTTAAAACATTAAGGATTTATCATCTCGCATAGTTTCTTATGATCAGGAATCTAGAGGCAGCTTAGCTGAGTGGTTCTGACTCAGGCTCACTTATGAAGCTGCATCGCCTGAAGGCTTGGCTAGAATTGGAGGGTCTGCTTCCAAAATGGCTCCCTCACATGACTGTTGGCAGGGGACCTCAGTTCTTCCTCTATTGATTTCTCAACAGTGTTACTCGAGTGTCCTTATACTATGGAGCAAGTGATCCCAGAGAGAGGAGAAGGATGTCATGATTTTTATGACCTAGCCTTAGAAGTCATACACAGTCACCTCCACTCAGATCTATTTGTTAAAATTAGTCATTGAGTTCTGCTTTTAATTAAGGAAAAGAGAATTAGGGTCCGCTTTTTAAACACAGTGTCAAAGAGTTCATGGACATATAAAACACCATGCGGATGCAGGATCACTCAATACTTGACTCACAGAAGAGGTTTTCTCTCTCCACTCTTTTGTATTTCTCTCAGTACAATTGTGTGACAACATAGCCGCTCTATGATGTTCATTTACTGAGATGCCTTTTGTAAACCTTATCTTCCTTCTACAAATACAGACCCTCTTCATCACCAGATATACATAGTCCCTCTTGGTTCCAATTTTATGTTAAATCAACATAAGTAATAGATCAGTGGCTTTAACTCTTTTAAATCTAAGCCAGCCTCAGTACATCTCTCCTAAACTTTTCAATTTTATTCAAAGAGCATCCTTAATGTCCTGAGAGATGTAGGGCAGCCTGCTGGTGAAAATCCACAGCAGCAGACTAGAGATGACTTCCAAAACCACTGGGCAAGGGCAGGCTGCACTTGAAAAACACCCTCAAGTTCTCCCCACAGCTGCCTGACAGGCTTCCCCTGGCCTTTGGTTTTCCAACAGACCTATTCTCTTCAATCATGTTAGTCTTCTCTTGGGATGATTTTGACCAGTCTAACTGTATATTTCTAAATTCATGTATTTCCAAGGTGCCACATCCTTGGCATAAATTATCTTTACTTAGGCTCTGACAAACAAGTATTATTAGTCTTCATGGTAATTGAAAAGCCTGAGTCTCAAAGAAATCTAGGTCTCTACAAGATTACTCCATAACAGAACCAAAGTTCAAAGCTTGGCTGATTGGACTCCATATTTGATTCATTCCCTGATGTTGCCATCCCCTGGGGTTTTATTTCAGTGCCACAAAACTATAAAACCCTGTGGTCATTCAAGTTATACCCAGCTCTATCAATTTTCTTTGCAAATATTTCCCAAAAGTTTTTTCTACCACCCCCACCTATTAGCCACACATAGGGTTGCCAAATAAAATACAGAATGTCCAGTTAAATTTGCATTTCAGATAAACAAATAATTGTATTAGTATAAGTCTGTCTCATACAATATTTCCATAGCCTTAAACATATTAAAGCTTAAAAATAGTTTGTTGTATATCTGAAATGCAAATTTAGAGAGATATGCAGTGATGACAGACTAAAATGCATGCCACTCTATGTATACAGCTCTCACTCACCATGTCATATCTTGAGATCTGAACAGATTCTAAGGTTTCTGATTTCTTCACAAAATCAGAGTGGATGTAGAATTTAGATTATGGAAGTTTTCCCTTCTGTGTTTCTATAGTGAAGAACCAAGCAGAACGTCTAGAGAAGCTAGAGCATCTGATAACACTGAGGTAAAATGCCCTTGGCTGATCCACCTTAGGTAAATGCAAGACACTTAGATGTTTCCACTCTATTCAATAAGAGATGAGTTTGCATATGGAGACCAGATTCTGTGGGGGTTAGTCGTATCAAAATTTTCTCTACAAATGCATGCCCTTAAAGGGCCCCACTGCTGAAAGGCGATTTCTTAAGGAAGGTTTTGGCTCACTTCTAACTCTCTCCCCTTCACAAGTAGGTCAGCTTTGCTAATTGTATGCTTTTATAGTTGCCAATACAATTTGACTCTATTAACTCTTAGTATGATGATATACTTAACTCCTGTCTTCCCTGGTGGAGTTTTAGTTCATTGAGGGCAGATATCATGTCTCTTCTGTTTACTCTTGGATCCCTAACATTAAGAACTGTATATGTTAACATGCTCAATAAGTATTAATGAAATAGAATGAACAGAAATGTCTGATGTTGCAGGCTAGCCACTCAAAAATCCCCTCCAGGTCTCCTCTCTGCCTTCTTCTTACCTTCTTGAGCTTCCCTTGTCTGTGGTCCTGAACATGGATGACTGTATCTCCTCTCTCCCTTTTGACCTATTAAGAGAACAGCTTAGACAAACCCTTTCCTGGTTGACTTTTGATACTTAGAATTTTGCCATTTTACACATTTATTGTGTTCCCCAATCCCCAGCCACCTGAATGATCAGGAAAGACACTGGATATGAAGAAAGAAGAGCATATCTCAATTCAAAATTTCAGGCTATTTTTTTTCTATCAGCACTACCAAGCTCTCTTTTGTCCCCTGACTTTTCTCATGATATCTATACTCTGCCTTATCTCTTCCAAACCCACAATCACACTACATTGGCTGTCTTCTAGCATTTAAAAACTTCGACTAATGCCAAATGATCCAGGGATGATGCAGCATCTAGTATAAACATGATCTACCAATAACACTTGATTTGCCAATATTTATGGTTTAGGGATTTTTTATTGTTTGCCTATGAATGAGGTTATAAGGTTGTATATCAACAAATACACACCAAATTGTTTTTCAAACCCCTTCTCATCTATTAAAATAAGCTCTAAATCACTTTAATATTCAGAAAGTCCTTTAGACTTGCCCTGTTCAATATGGTGGCCACAAGCTACATGTGGCTATTTGGATTTAAATACAAAGTAATTAAATGAAAAAAAAATTAAAAATTCAAGTTTTTTCAATTTTGCTAGCCACATTCACATGCTCAATAGCCACATGTAGCTACTGGCTACTGTATTAATGTGAACATAGGACATTTCCATCAGCACGAAAGATTATTATTTTTTAAAAAGAAGATGGCAAATAAGGGCTTACCTTGTTTTTACTTCCCAGTTTCCTGTAGAATTGTCTTTGGTGGAGCTTTCTATTTACATGCTGGGAGTCTATCTCAAAGTTTTGTGTCCTGGCTTCTACCTCATTTCCCCAATCCTCTAGGATGTGGGTCTGATGTTTTTGTTCATTGCTCTATAGATAATCCCAGGTACTATCTTTGATGTTCTCATCTGGCTTCTTGTAATTTCCACCAAGCAAGCCAAGCTCTTGCTTTTAATAAATTTACTCTTTTGAATTCAAAGCATGATAAGATCCAGGCAAAGATGCCTCTTTAACAATTTTTCTGAAGTTACAGTTTATTTATCCCAGGAAAATAATCTTCTTCTGAAAAAAAAAAGGAGCAAGAAGCTGAGTATGATGATATCAGTTCTTCTTACTGAATGTGCAATGGGGCTAAAAAAGAGTTTCCTAAAGCTGTGGGCACCCCCTGTCCTCATTGAGCCCCTCACCTGACCTATCATACATGGCTTTCCTTTTAAAAAGTGCCTCCTAGAAAGTCTTTTCTTCCACTCTCTTTTTCTCTTAACCATCTCTTTCCAAAAATGGAATTCTGTCTTTCTCAAAAAGAAATTTTAAATCTATTCCTTCTATGTGTATATGAAGAGATAACTTCTCTGAAATGAATGTATGAGAGAGAGACACAGAGAGAGAGAGAGAGAGAGAGAGAGATGGAAAAAAAAAAAAGCTATGCTCTGACTGATATATTTCATGGAAGGAAGGAAGGAAGGAAGGAAGGAAGAGGGAGGTACGGAGGGAGGGAGGAAGGAAGGAAGGAAGGAATCTACAGATTCCATTCTATGGCAGAAATTCCATAAGCAGGTATCTGTCTGCATATTCAAGGTGACCACACACCCAGATCTTCTCATCCTTGAACATATCTCAGAAGAGAAGGAGAGAAAACGAAGCAAACATCTCTGCCAATCTCCCAACCTATGAAGGAAATACAAGAAGACGTGTGTTCAGGCTGTACACATCTCTGAAGATGGATTTCTGGAGCTCAGACCTCTATTTGGATTTAAGGCTAAATGGGAAACACATTCTCCACTTTACCTATCCCCTAGTGCTGTTAAAAAGTATTCTAGTTAGAATAAAGCAGGGACAAGTCTCAGAGCTCCACTTTTATAGCAAGGTTGGCTTTGGCCTTTCTCTACTTGCCATCACTACCAACCTTGCTTAGGCAGTGCCTAGAAACTAGGGAATTACAGTGCCTCAAGACAGATCCTGTCCCCTATGAAAATCACATGGGTCTGGATATGGAAAAAGGGACATTAATAGAAGATTGGGAAGAAGCTATTGTCCCTATGTAAGCCATGATTTCAAAGGATGAGAAGAAAGAGGAGAAAGATGTTAGTGTAAGATGGGAAGGTTGGTGACCATGAGTTCATTGAAAGAAGAGGGACACATTCTAATATAGCTGGAGAAAAGAAAGAAAAAACAAGTCACACAGCTTTTGAGTGTCCACTAGAGATTGGAAGCCACAAATTAGTAAGGGCACCATTCTGTGTAGATGAGTACTCAGAATTTTGTGTGTGATGTTGAGAGGAAAACATGTAGAAGGCTCACACATTTTAACTCAAACTACATCTTGTTTTTGTCATTAGAAGAAGGCTCAACTGGCCTTCATGGGCCTCAACTGCTGGTGACTAGGGAAAACAATAATCTATGTGTTCAAACTAATTTATTATGATTTTTATTTAAAATAGTTTTGGGTGGTGATGGGGGTGCTTGGAGATGCGGCAGTGGGGGAGTAGCTAAGTCTCTCAGATACCATTTCCCTTCTTTAGTCCCTGAAATGACATCTGAGACAGGAGATGAGGTGTGTGCAGAGAGGGCCCAAAATGAAGATGGTTTTGCTCTGGGGTACCACCACTCATATATTAATGTTCCAGCTATTTGCGTTTTCTTCAAAACTGTCATGATTTAGATTTTGGTTTGTCATTTAATAGATAAGTGCTAGGCAGCTAGCTGTTCCCCTTCTGTGACTAGAGGCAGAGGATGAATTAAAACTGTGTGTTCTGGGAAGTGGGGGCAAATAATTTCTGTTGGTCAATATAGATATAGTGCTGAGAACTTGGGGGCCCCAGAGGACTTGTTAGAATGAGGAGTTTTGATTTCTTCTCTTTCTCATATATTCCCATTTCCTTTCCATTTCCTCAAAATTTTCTACAACCCCACATCAGCTGATGACACACCATATCCAAACCCATTTCACTCCCTTTATTTTAAAGGATTTGCTCTCTTTTGATTTCATTAATTACATGGAGATGGAAAAAAAAAAAAGCTATGCTCTGACTGATATATTTCATTATGACATAACTAAATGCTTTGAAAGTTGTGAAATATCCCTGGCAGTAATGCACTAGCTCCAGCCCATTAATGTAGCTGTTTGGTGCTCTAATTGTTGATCCTTCCTCAATTTTAATTTTGATGTTTGCTTTAAACCAAAATTTTGATATAAAGTTGTTTTAATTTTAAGTTTTTAAGTAGTAAGAATTTTTGTTTGTTTTTCTGTTTTTTTGTTTGTTTGTTTGTTTTGTTTTGTTTTAGAGGGAAGGAAATGGGGAGATGGTACTGAATTTTTTTCTAAAAATACATAATTGTATTGAAATCAAAGGATAAGAATTATTTTCTGCTTTGGAGATTTGCCATTCCTACCTATCAACTGAAAAAGGTGTCCTCTGTGTCCTAATCATAGTTCATTTTAAAACTGTTCCTGGGGTATTTGGAAGGAATGTGTGCTGATCTGTATATTTTATGTTAAAATCTTTCAAAGCTCTCTCTCTGAGGGTTTTGCCTGTGGGGTTATGTTTAGGTATTCCACCTCCTCATCAAGATTGTATAAAGACTCATCTATATTGTTTCAGGATATAATGTTTTCAAGTTTTATATTTGTCTTTAATCAGCTTGAATTAAATCTGGCACAAGATAGGGGTCTAGATCTTCATTTTTTCAAATATTTACCCATTCAACCTTGATTTCTAAATAACCAAACCATCTTTTACCCCTCACTCAACTTCACACTAGAGTATAAACTCTGTCAATATGCTTGCCTATTTCTGAACCATATAATGTTTTCACATCTGTTAGTAAAATCTCTCTCATTACTCTTCTATAACAATTTCTTAGCTAGTAGAAGTCATATTTTTTTTCTTTTTATCTGATAGGTTTTTAAAAATCAGTCATTTAGTATATTTGATTGAAGTTGTTCTAAATGTATGGAAAAATTGAGAAGAATCGACAACCTTCGACAATACGTTTCCATTGAGGTATTTAATATCAAATTCTTAATCATTAATGCTTATACATAAAATTGCCTTTCAATGTATCTGAAACAAATAAGTTCTATAGAAATATTACGAATGAGATAATAATTTATGGTGTTATAAAAGAGGAATGTGTTCCATATTGTCTTCCTTTTAAATGTTACCAAACTCCGTTTTAGATAAACTTAACTATTATCTCCTGATAGTCATAAATTTGATGATCCACTCCCTCCCACAGTCCACTGGGCCTTGTATCTAATTTCAATCCAAAAAAAAAGAATTAAGATCAATTTATTTAACCTGCCAACATTTAATTGGCTCATATCTAACACTTGTGCTCTGTAGGTCAGCTTATTTAGTTACCTGAATATAAATTTTTGCAACTAATTTATCTTGGAAGTTTCATTAGAAATGGCATTGCTTAAAATTAATCATTTCAGGGTGAATTATTGAAAGTTTTTATGGTCATGATTGGTGACTATACATACTTAGAACATTTTCAGAATCACTGTGGCTGAACTTTACGGTTCAAAGCTTGGAGGGCTTGGTCTTATTTGTTCTGTTTCAAGCATATCAGGACTGTTTTCCTAGTTCTGCCTAAATGTATTTCTTTGTTCCATCTCTGGGAGAAGACTGAAGAGTCTTATTTTCAGGAACAAGTCTTTTCAGACTATAATTTTTCTCAAGTCAGCCCACTATTTGTATTTTTGAACATTTTTATATGATCTCTGTGACACATCAATTTTATTCTTGTTCTTTTCTTATTGTATTTCAACCTATTCCTCAAAATTTGTTCAAAATGCCATTGTGAAACATGTTTCCCTTAGCCACTGATAACTTCTATGACACCTTTGTACAAATTAGACAAAGCATACCCTCTGGATGGACATAGCTTCACAAAAGTGTGGCTTGAAGAGAAAACTATATCTTTTTCTCAAATTGTAGTAAAATACATAACATAAAATTTATCATCTTAAACTATTTTAAGAGTAGAGTTTAGCAGTGTTAAGTATATTCACATTATTGAGCAACCAATTTCTAAAATGTTTTCATCTTACAAAACTGAAACTCTGTACTATTAAACAAGAACTTCCCATTTCTCCCTCCCTCCATCCATTGTCAACCACCATTCTACTCTCTGTTCCTATGAATTTGACTCTTTGCATGTAAGTGGAATTATTCAGTATTTGCCTTTTTGTGACTGGCTCTTTTCACTTAGCATAATGTCCTCAAGGTTCAGCCATGGGATAGCATGTGTCAGAATTTCCTTCCCTTTTAAGGTTGAATAATATTCTATCATATGCATATACCACATTTTGTTTTTCCATTCTTTTGTCAGTTATCTCCACCTTTTAGCTAGTGTGAATAATACTACTGCTATGAATATAAACATGCAATTATCTCTTCAAGACCCTGCTTGCAATTCTTTTGGATATATACCCAGATGGGATTGCTACATTATATGGGTAATTCTATTTTTAATTTTTTGATGACTACCATACTGTTTATCATAGCAACTACAACATTTTACATTCCCACCAACAGTGCACAGAATACCAATTTTTCCAAAACCTTGACAACATTTGCTATTTTCTGGTAGTGTTTGTTTTGTTTTGTTTATAATAGTCAGCCTAATGGGTGTGAGGTAGTATCTCATAGTGCTTTTAATTTGCACTCCCTGAATGATTAGTGATGTTATTGGCCATCTGCACATTTTCTTTAGAGAATATCCATTTAAGCCCTTTGCCCATTTTAATTGCATTATTTGTTTTTTGTTGTTGTTGAGCTATCATTTTATATGTTCTAGAATTAACTCCCTATATGATTTCAAATATTTTATCCCATTCTGTAGGTTAAATCCTTGGTTTCCCAAAGTCTTAAATATTGGTGTCATCTGGTATTCTAATTTGTCAATTTTTACTTTTGTTGCCTGTGCTTTTGGTGCCATATCCAAGAACTGATTGCCAAATCCAATACGTGAGACTTTCTCTCTATGTTTTCTTCTAAGAGTTTTATAGTTTTAGCTCTTACATTTAAGTCATTTTTCCATTTTCAATTAATTTTTGTATATTGTATACGGTAAGGGTCCAACTTCTCTCTTTTGTATGTGAATATTTATTTTACCAACACCATTTGTTGAAAAGACTTTTTTTCCATTGAATGATTTTGGCTTCCTTGTCAAAAGTCAATTGACCATATATACAAAGGTTTATTTCTGGGCTTTCTATTCTATTCCACTGGTTTCTATGTCTGTGTTTATGCCAGTACCATTTGATTATTGTAGCTTTATAATACGTTTTGAGATTAGGAACTGTGAAGCCTACAACTTTGTTCTTCTTTTTCAAGATTGTTTTGGCTTTTCAGGGGAGAATGCACCATTAATGAATGAGGAAAAGGTACACCTTCCTCCTGGGATACAGCCCTGTTCCAGGGCATACAGCTTATTGAGCAGAGCTGACCCCTCACCTAAGAAACCACATCAAGAGATAAGCCTGCATATCCAGGTAGAGAGGCCTTTCAATTTAGCAAATATTGCCTGAGAAACAAGTGACCCAGTCTTCTAAATTTTATCAAAGTTTCCCCTTTAATGAAGCCAGATTGTCAAAACTGTTGATCGTTCCTCAATGATTAGACACAGAACTGTCCATAGTTGCTTTAACATTGTACAAATGGTTTTCCATTTCCCTTTGCTTTTCTGTGATGTCCCAGTTTATGCTGATGGGTAATATGAAGAGTCCCTAGAAACATATGTTAATTTCTTTTGCTCTAGGGGCTTGATGAGGATTTGCTATCCTCACCAAGACCCATAGGAGAAACACATATCATCCCCCAAAACTGTTTGTATTATACGAACTCTGCAACTGGTCTTGGGCTGATATTGTAAATAATGCTTTTTTAAATTTCCATTGGTTCCTGAGAGATTTCAAGGTAAATGTGCATAGGACTTTCTGGCATATATATTGAGTACCAACTTTAGCTAGCCCTGTTATATTTATGAATGACATTCATACTCTGGAATGAGAAGAGATTTGCACATATACTTCA